>NC_091458.1:115778343-116095843 GCF_027789765.1 Dendropsophus ebraccatus | reverse complement strand
TGTGGCACACAAAGGAAAAACACCAGGTCCAGTTCACACAGGCTACTGCAGATTCCTGACAGTACCCTCCTCTTATGAGGGGCCTCAGGACCCTTATTGAACGTACCTGGCTTAGACGGATTACGTGCATGAAATTGTCGAACCAGACGTGGGGCATGCATGTCTTTCCCAGAAACCCACGTCCGTTCTTCTGGGCCAAAACCCTTCCAGTGGACCAAGTACTGCAAAGACCCTTGTACCCAGCGAGAATTTAGAATTTTTTCTACCTCATACTCCAACTCCCCCTGGATGACCAGGGGAGCAGGAGGAGAAGATGGCGCAACCGGAGCAACATACTTTTTCAGAAGTGCTTTATGGAACACATTATGTATGCGAAATGATGAAGGCAGTTTTAATCTAAAGGTAACAGGGTTAATCACTTCCACAATAGTGTATGGTCCAACATATTTAGGTGCCACTTTACCGGATTGTACCTTTAACCTCAGATCGATATATGTGTCCATGGTCTCGTAGGCACCGGTAGCGGATGTAATAATCCTTCAGGTGGCCCTCGAGGGACCTTGGACCTAGCACAAGTCTCACATGCCTCAACAAAAGCTTTCACATCTCGGGCCCAGGAAGGCCACCAGTAGTGGCGCGAGAGCAAGAACCTGGTTCCTGCCACCCCTGGGTGTCCAGCCAACACGGAGCTATGAATCTCCTCCAAGACCCGGAGACGAAGATCCGGAGGTACAAACAAGCAGGAGTCCGGAGTAATTTGGGGTGCCAAGGACTGAGACTCAGCGATCTGGGTCACCAGGTCCTGTATTAGGACAGACACCACCACACCGGGTTTTAAAATCGTATCGGGCTGGTTCATGGGAGAATTTTCTATGTCAAAACTACGAGACAAGGCGTCAGCCTTGACATTTTTGGAACCAGGCCGGTACGTGATCTCAAAGTTAAACCTTGAGAAAAACAGGGCCCACCTGGCTTGACGTGGGGTGAGACGTTTAGCACTGTCTAAGTACATCAAGTTCTTATGGTCAGTAAGCACGACCACCTTATTTTTGGCACCCTCCAGGAAGTGTCTCCACTCATCAAACGCCAATAATTCTCTATTGCCAATATCATAATTACATTCGGCCTGGGAGAACTTCCTGGAGAAGTAGGCAACAGGACGAAGGTTGGTAAAAGTGCTAGATCCCTGGGATAACACTGCTCCCACACCCACTTCAGATGCGTCCACCTCCACTATGAAGGGGCGCTCAAAATCAGGCTGAGCCAGCACTGGAGCTTCTGTAAAACATCGCCGAAGTTTATCGAATGCCATGATTGCTTCTGGGGACCAGTTAACTAAGTCCGCCCCCTTCCTAGTCAAATCCGTAAGGGGTTTGGCTACCAGTGAGAAGTTTTTAATAAATTTTCGATAGTAATTTGCAAATCCCAAGAACCTTTGCAGGGCCTTCAGGTTATTGGGTCGCTCCCAGTTTTCAATGGCAGTAACTTTAAGGGGGTCCATACCAAACGAATTAGGGGTAATGTAGTAACCAAGAAACGAGACTTCCTGGATACCAAACTGGCATTTCGATAACTTGGCATACAGATTATACTGCCTCAGAAGGTCCATTACTGTACGTACATGTAATATGTGAGAAGCCCAATCAGGTGAAAAAATCAGAATATCATCCAAATAGACAACAAGGAATCGTCCCAAATGTTCACGAAATACATCGTTCACAAAGTGTTGGAAGACCGCCGGAGCATTACATAACCCAAAGGGCATAACAAGATACTCGAAATGGCCCTCTGGGGTATTAAAGGCGGTCTTCCACTCATCCCCCTCCCGGATCCTTATAAGATTATAAACTCCACGTAGATCCACCTTAGAAAACCATTTGGCACCAACAATTTGGTTAAACAAATCCGGAATGAGGGGTAACGGGTGTTGATTTTTAACCGTAATTTTGTTCAACTCCCGGTAGTCAATGCAAGGCCGAAGCCCACCGTCTTTTTTGCCGACAAAAAAGAAGCCCGCCCCCAAAGGAGAGGAGGAAGGACGAATATGGCCTTTACGTAAACTATCCCTTATGTACTCTCGCATGGCCTCCCTCTCAGGACATGATAAATTAAAAATACGACCTCTAGGATATTTTACACCAGGAATTAAATCGATAGGACAATCATACAGTCTATGAGGAGGCAATACTTCTCTGCCTGTCTCTCAGATGTTGGTCAACCCTTATGGCTATATACCTATACAAAAACAACTGAACCTCCATAAATAGTTAACATACAAGAATTCTTTATTTCATAAAAAACATACATTTAGAAAAAGTCATGATAAACAGTGAGCTGCGACTGAGAAAATACATTAAAACCAACAGAATACATACAAATGAGGGGTGCTACTGTCAGGCAATGTGTAGAGAAATGGTAAGGGAAAAAAGAATACAAATCGATGGTATAATACCATAAACCGAACCCTAAACCAACTCTATCAAAGGATGACTATATAGATAATTATACTTTACCCAGGTGGATACGATATACCAGCCGGACAGCTGCCCCCACCCCAATGCAAGGCCGAAGCCCACCGTCTTTTTTGCCGACAAAAAAGAAGCCCGCCCCCAAAGGAGAGGAGGAAGGACGAATATGGCCTTTACGTAAACTATCCCTTATGTACTCTCGCATGGCCTCCCTCTCAGGACATGATAAATTAAAAATACGACCTCTAGGATATTTTACACCAGGAATTAAATCGATAGGACAATCATACGGTCTATGAGGAGGCAATACTTCTCTGCCTGTCTCTCAGATGTCGGTCAACCCTTATGGCTAACGTCATACTCTCCTCGAGTGAGTCAGGAGTGGGGTAAGCTACCAGCATGTCCTTTAGTCGGTCACTTAACCCTGCCCGGAACTGGAATCGGAGGGCTGAGTCATTCCAAGTGGAGAGGACGCTCCACACTCTGAACTCAGAACAATATTCTTCTACAGGTCGTCTGCCCTGCCTTAACCCTGTCAGCTGACGCTCAGCATTGGCGGCACTGTCAGGGTCATCATATAGTAAACCCAAAGCCCCAAAAAACTGGTCAACTGAGAGTAATTCTGGTGAAGCAGGTGGTAAGGAAAATGCCCACTCTTGAGGTGCCCCTTGGAGAAGGGATATGATAATGCCGACCCTTTGAGACTCGTCTCCCGATGAGCGGGGGCGTAATCTGAAGAACAGCTTGCACCCCTCCTTGAACACACGGAACCTCCTCCTGTCCCCCGAGAACTTATCCGGGAGCTGAACGGGTGGCTCAGGAGGTGGCGGAGGGGTCACCGTGATTTGTCGGGGTGTCGTCTCCTGATCCTGAACCCTTACAGCGAGCTCCTGCACCATGGTGTTGAGCCGCTGCATTTGGTCCACGATGTTCGACATGGCGGTCCTATTGTCCATGGGGCAATGGCAGTATATTTGGGCTGGCTAATATGTCAGACTAACACAGACACAACCAGACAGTGGGCCCTATCTGAACCACCCACTGTCCCTGCCTAATTGCCTCAGCCGACCCTAGGCGGTCGCGGACAACCACGGAGACGTTCCCTGCGCTATATACGTGATACACAAAACAATACGGACAGACGAACACAATAAGGAATAGTAAACCAGGCCGGGTCAAACCACACGGGCAACGTAGTACAAAATCAGTAATCCAAGAGAGTAGTCACAAGTCAGGCAGGAGGTCAGAAAAACGAGTCGAGCAGTAGAAGGGATAGGACGGGAAGCGCAGGAATATACAAGGGAGAGCTGGGACCAGGAATACACCTAAATTATCCAGCGCTGGGACTCAGTCTGTGCTTAGCTTTTATGCTGACCAAGAGCCCGGTCTGGATCCTCATTGGACCGGCGCTCTGATCTTCCAGGTATAGACAGGCAGAGAAACCTGTCAATCACAGCAACAACACAGGTGTAAAATCAAGACCAGGAGCTTCTCATCCTAACTCCTGCATAGCCAGAAGCTGAGAAGCAATCGGGTGTGGCACACAAAGGAAAAACACCAGGTCCAGTTCACACAGGCTACTGCAGATTCCTGACATGATCACTCGAATTTCTGGCTCTGCAATATGACATGAGGAGTCTGAGATGAAAATCTGGTATATTAGGAAAACTATTCTTAATAACTGACCAGTGTTTATTGATTATTGTAGTCATATGGATACTCATAGAATTCTTAGGTAGCCGTTAAAGGGATGTGCACTGTTGGTGCAGAACTTTTCATATTAGTGTTTCCCTTTCCACAGATGATACCTGGATGAAATGCAGATCTATTAACCTCCTGGGATAACCCCTCTCAAGCACTTTGGAGGACATAGATGTAAGAGCTGGTTTAACCAAATGTCCATCACTGATAATCCTCTTAATCCTCAATAATTGACTTTTTGGTAGACTGTTTTTCATGTTGGGCGGGGTAGTTGGAGTTATTTTTTAATATGGTATTCCTCTCAGTGGGCTTGAAGTAAAATGTGATATGTAAGGAATGCTGCTTGATATATACTAGGGTATCCAAAACCCCTTTTTCCCTAGAAAAGTTGAGAAAAAACTGAACGTCAGCTAATAAAAATACCAAAACTGTAAAAGATCATTGTCTAAACCAGTCCAAATGAGGAAGACGTCAACTATGTATCACCACCAGCCCTGAAGGTGTTGGGCATGGGAGGATATATATAAAGATGTCTCCTCAAATGACTCCACATATAAATTGGTATACGATGGGCCATATTAGACTTCATCGCTGTGCCCATTTTTTTGCAGATTGTATGTCCAGAGTTGCCAAAATGGCACTGTCAGTAATGTCCACATTCCAAATCTTATGCAGGAAATCAGCGATAACTCAGATAAGATTTCATAGACAACACTTTGGGCTGTAGAACTTTGGCCACAAAGCTCAATGCCTGTCTTAATAGAAAGCCATGGCTTAAGACAATTGGGCATCCCAGAGGATGGTATAAATCTTAGTGTATTTTTTGTAACAAATAGACACGTGGCTTTTTAGGATTCTCAACCCACAAGTCATGGCTTTTTTTAAAATAATTTAAACAGAATATGCTGCATCAATGATTTCTTTCAATCGATTCTTAATAGACATAGTAAGGTCACTAGATAATTTAAAATATACATAAACACCTTTCAGTTGTCTATAGGCTTCCTTGATATAATTGGCAGTCTCCATGATGACTATGGCCCCGCATTTATTGGCGGCTTTATAGTAATCACGTTGTTGGTCAATCCGCCTCCTGCGGCCCCCTCTTCTGGTCTTTTTTCGCTAGTAACAGTCTGTGAACGTTGGCCTAAAAAAGACTGGTGAATCCATATTTACACTCCAAAGCCAGTTCCCTCACGAGAGCCGAAACTGGGATCCTTGTTCCATGTCTATAAGTTGCCTGTTGTATTTTTTTCTTTTTTATTCTTTTTTTTATCTCCTCTTTTTCTTTTTGCTATTTACCCAAATATCCCTTGTGTTTTCAATGTAATTGGAAAAATCAGTAGCCTGCATAACATTTCTCAAAGCATTTTCCCAATGTAAGATCTGATGCTGTATAGGTATCAGGTATTGTAGGTACTCGATATTTTATAAAATAATGTCCATTGCATTGTAGTTTATTATGTGTTCAAACTTATTTTTAAATTCATCATTAGCTGTTAATAAGGTAGGATGTAATTGGGATCTCATACTGTACCTCGGGGAACTCTAGGTTTTTGGTAATATTCACCCAGTGTCGCCAGATGACGTTCAAGTTCAATGCATTTTTTCATCCCAGACCCATTTTCCCTTCTGATATTGATAATAGAAGGTGCTAGAAGAAATTACAAATTTCGATACAAGCCTTCTATAATATGTCTAGCATCACCATCCATATAGACCGATCCACGAGCAAGTGAAGTAGCAGAAAAGACTCCCATCTTTGTAGCTGCCACTGTTCCTGAGTTACAAATTTTTCTAAAAGCCAGTCTATATACAAAATGGTGCTGGCCACTTTCTCAGCATGCATTGCACCTCAGAGCCGACTGCCAAATATCTGACTCATCTTGTAGTATCTGCCTATCGCTGGCTCAATCTGCTTCTGCTTTACACTGTAAATAAAATATCTATCTATTTATCTTTTATTTATCTATGCATCTACTGCTCAGAAGGCTGTCACTTGTTGTTTCCTCTCTCCTTGGCCAGGTGCTCACTGATCAGTGATTTGTGGGGTTAGAGATGAGGTGTTACAGCTTGCCTGGTAACAGAAGAGACAGATCATGTGACTTTGGTCTGAGAAGGGAGGGGGAGGACAAAGGATTGGAGACCAGAAAGTGGACCAGGTGGACCAGGAGGTGAGAATTTTCTGCAGCTTCAGAGTGTCAGGATGTGCTTCAGACAAATGTCCTAATTCATGTAATGGAAACCTATTACAAACAAGCTTAGATTATGAGTAGGAATTCAAGAGGGTTAAATTTTCTTAAGTGGAGTACCCCTTTAAATCAACATATAATTTTAAGTGAACATATAATGGCGATCACGAAGAAGGAAAATTTTTAATGGAAACGGAAAACCTTAACTTATATGTTCTATTAGGGTTCATTGCATAATCTAAAGGCTTCCTTCACCAAGACTATGTCTTGGTCAACCATTAATATAAATGTTTATCACCTCCAAAATGAATGCCAAAACTTTTTGGAAAAAAAAATCGAAATTGGCACAAATACCTGAACTAATAACAAATCAACCTGTTAGGAACCGGACAGCAGGACAAGACAAGTCAGTGAGCCCTAAGCTCAGCCCCGCCCACTGTCCTCTACCTACTTGCCACAATCCGCCCTAAGATGGCGGCGAGCAACTGGGCGGCAGTCCCTGCACTGGCTAGGTGGGACACAAAGACAAGACAGACAGATAAAACACAATAAAGAATAGTCGACAGTCCGGGTCACAACAATCAGGCAGCACAGTACAAAATCACAATCCTATAATCAGAGTCAACAAACAAGCGATATGGTCAGGGGCAGGCAGCTAGCAAGGATAGTCAGAACACAAAGCAGAAGTCAGGAGATGCAAAGAAACAGAATCCACAAGCAGGCAGAGACTAAGTCAATAACCGGCAAGGCACGGGCAGAAACAGAAATCTTAAATAGTACACCAGGAACCAAGTCCAGAAAGTGATAGGAGGGACCAGCTGTCAATCACTGAGGCAAAGGCAGGTTAACTGTTACATGACCAGAGGAAACTTAGCAGAACAGACACGGGTGGGGCAGGGAAAACAATTAGCAGACCAGAAGGAATAAGACACAGTTCAGACAGGGCAAAAACAAGGCAAACTAAACACAGAATAAATGGAAGATTATGGCCAAAATCGCAGTCTTTGGCGCAGAGGTCTAATCTTCGCAGCAGAGGGTGGCACTGATGCCTTTTCAGGCGAGATCATGACACTACCTTTTTAAGGCTATCTACGGTTTTTACATTGCCTAAGAGACTTGTGAGAAGGTTTGATCAGTGGGGGGCAGAATGCTGACACCCCCCCCCCCCCCATAGATCACTTTCACCAGTATCTCCTTACAGAAACAAAGGGGTTCTCTGCTCAGTTAATACAGCTGCCCCTTTAATTTGAAGCGGTAAATCGTGAATAACATACATAAAACATTTTACCTTCCCCCAACTGTGATCTCATATTTTATCCGGGCATCTGTACCATAAAGCTCTGGGTCTTCATATGAGACTTTGTTTTCACATGTCATTAACCTGTCAATTATTAACTTCAGAAACAGATGAGATAATGTTGCTTGGTTAATATCTTATTAATATATTACAAGGTTGTAATGTTAGCGTTTGATTGTCACCCATGCCCCATGTAAGGCTAGGTTGTACTCTGTGTTTAGCTGTACCTGAGTGTGTCCACTAAGTATATGCAATCATATGCCTATACAGTTGTATACATATCTTGCTAAAAGAGATCTACAGCCACTTAATATGCATACATTGGAATAATTTCTTAGTGAATGTGTTTACTTATGCAGTTACTGTGTATATATATATATATATATATATACACACACACACGTCGTTACCCCTTTAGGTGGTGCAGGACAAGCGGAAGTATTGTAGAAAAATTAGCTGGTTGAAGTCTGAGGTATCAAAATGGTCAGTAACCACAATACAAAGAGAAGGATTACACTGGTGAAATGGTGTTTAGGGCACTCTCTATTTATATTGGGTAACTTAATGCAGAGAAACTTTATCCACAAGATGGAGGCACACAATCTAAACTATAGGTGTCCAATCTGCAACCCTCCAGCTGTTGCCAAACTACAATTCCCATTATGCCTGGACAGTCCAGGCTTGATTGGAATTGTAGTTTTGCAACAGATGGAGGGCCGCATGTTGGACACCCATGGCTTAAGCAGTTCCAACTAAAGATATCTGTGATGACAAGTGGTATCTGGTGACAGGCAGGTAACCCGCTTTGAGTCAGTGAATTTGCGATAGTTCCTGTCATGACTCCCTGAGGTGATGGAGTAATCACACAAGTTGGCTTCCAGCAATAGAAGTGGTCTTGTCCAACCAGAGGTCCATAAGACAGCAAAAGGGCCCTTGAAATAGCTATCCTCTCAGTCTTGAAAAAAAAAATTTGAAAAATGTTTCTCAGGTCAGGGCAAAGCCGCCATGTAGATTATCTTGTCTGGATGGTAGCCACTCTTGCTTATGTGCAATCCTAATAGGCCTAGACAACAAACTTGACTCTAGACTTTGGAAGTCTAACTCACACTAAACGACCATGAAGTTATAAAAATGCTTCTAGAAAATGTGAGAAGATGTGAAGCTAAAGAAGGGTGGCTTCACACGTACCATATCGCAGTGGATTTCATAGTGAGTATCTGCTGTATATGTGAACGCACCCAAAGTGTATTTATGTAAATGAGTTAAATTAACTCCTTTACCATCTGCCGACACATGGTGTAGCACAAAAGTGCAACACAACATTATAAACTGCAGTATACAATCACAATTTAGAAAACAGTGAATATTTGGTATTTCCATTATCAGATCATGCAGTGGGATACTGCATATATATGATGTTTCTCATTTAGGAGTTTGGGAAGGATACAGTATGTATAAGTTGCACATACCCTGTATTTATGGCAGTAGATAGAGCTCTGAAAGGTTTGTCCTTAAGAATATTTAACATGGTATAAACCAGGGTTCACCAGAGTGTTTTATATACGCTCGCTTGCTATGAATTACATTGCAGGAGCTGTATTATACTTATTACCACATCAATCTCCGTGTAACATATAGGTTATACTCTGAAAATTAAATTATTTCATATGTACTGAATTTCCTAACCGCAATGCAATCACATAAGCCGCAGAGGAAAGAAAGGACGTGACACTGTGGTCTTGTGTATTTGTGAATGCCAAGCCTCGAGGCACTTCTGGGTTAGAGGATGCAATCCTGGCGAGGTTCACTCTATTGTAGATCTCTTTTTATTGACAAGCAATTTGTATAACGTATAAATCCTTGCTATAAACAGTTTTCAATGCACACAAAGTGGAATGTGACTGTTCCAAATATTTAAAGTGATCCTGTCAGCAACCCTACTCTATGTTCTCTGCACCATCCACAAGCTTAGATGCTGCACATGCAATAAATGCTTGCATGAAACTTGTCTGCTCTAAAATAGCTTCCTTTAATTGGTGGACAGTGTCAACTATTGGACTATGCATCCATTAACCCCATCTATTTATTCTGTATATACATGCCCTCCTGGCTTTTGACCTCCAGACTGTTGCTGCTTATTTATGTGCCTGCCTGTCAATTTTTATATTTTTGGGTATTTGCCTTTATTTAAATTTGTATACAGATGTGATAAATCCATATATTGCAGTGTAATAAGAGTAGAATTATGGCAGCCCCAGAGGCGTGCTGGCTGCCATGACAACCAACTGGTCACTGACCGTGGCGACTAGGTGGTTAAAGCGACTCTGTACCCACAATCTGACCCCCCCCCCCCAAAACCGCTTGTACCGTCGGATAGCTGCTTTTAATCCAAGATCTGTCCTGGGGTCCGTTCGGCAGGTGATGCAGTTAATGTCATAAAAAACAACTTTTAAACTTGCAGCCCTGTGTCAAATTGCCATGGCCTAGAATGTCTATGCTCTAGGCTTGCACCACCTCTCCGTCCTTCCTCCCCGCCCTCTTCACCATAAGGAATGCCCCAGGCAGGATTTCTCCTATTCATCACCTGTGTTAACACTGCTCATGCGTTGGATCGTTAAGGCACATGTACAGTGTTCACACAGGTGATTAATAGGAGAAATGCTGCCCAGGGGCATTCCCAATGATGAAGAGGGCGGGGAGGAGGGACAGAGAGGTTGTGCCAGCCTAATGCATAGACACTCTAGGACACACCAATTTGACACAGGGCTGCAAGTTTAAAATATTTTTAGGACAATAACTGCATCACCTGCCGAACGGACCCCAGGATAGATCTTGGAATAAAAGCAGCTATTCAAAGCTACAAGCGGTTTGGAGGGGAAAGATTTGGGGTACAGAGTCGCCTTAAATGACCAGTGCCAATCTCTGACTGTGACTTTCACTTTATGAAGCAGCCAGAGGTCATCAGGCATGGAGTGAGCTTAGTTTGTGAGCCTACTCCATACACTCTTAACGGTCCAATTGTAAATATATACAGTATGTCATTGTGCGTTAGGGTATGTTAACACAGGCATAAGATGTGCCTATATGAATCGCTTCCCTGCAAGCCTCATGAAACAGCAGACAGTGCAAATCATGTGAATATAGCTATAAAACGCAGCTTTTTTTTTCAACTAATAATGTTTTCTATTAAAATTTATTGAAAGTGGCCATCAGTGCACACATTGTATTAAAAATAGCTGTAATTTTAACATTGCAATTAGAGCTGTGTTTTATACAGTTTGTGCACTGGTGACCACTTGTCTATAGACCTTAATGGAACACATTATTTGATGAGGGAAAACTCGCTTTTTTTGCCTATTTTACAGCCATTTTTTGTTTTCATCTTACAGCGTGTGAACCTGGCCTTAAAGTGTCACTGTTGTTATAATTTTCAAAATCTAAATCAGCAGTATATGTGAAATAAAGCAAGTTTGCCATATACATTCATTATTATTTTGGTTGTTATCGGGCTGTAAAACAAAGCTGTACTTACCAGAAATCCAGGTCCAGTCTCCTAAAGGCAGATTTTCTGACTTGTGCTGGTTAAAAAAAAAAAAGATACTAAACACAGGAACTCCGGACAGTACTGAGAGTCACGTCTCAATATGTCCATCAATTGCATGACTGCCTTCTCTCTGTGAGCGCTCAGATGGCCTGGGAAATACAGGACTTCCTGTTTTCTGACTGTTTCCTGTTTTTTGAGAAAAAAAGAGTAAGAAAAAAGGAAGTGCCGTGTTTTCCATGGTAACTAAAAAATAAATAATGAATGTAAATTGCAAACTTGCTTTATATCACATCTACTGCTGATTTAGATTTTGAAAGTTATAACGACAGTGACACTTTAAAAAGAATCTGACACTGCGTGCACGTCTGTCCCTTAATTCTAACAATCGGTAAGGGTCTCAGCCCCAACCAATACCAACCTCTGACATGTTGCTATACAGTGGTACCTCGGTTTTCGAACATAATTGGTTCTGGAAGGCTGTTCCAAAACCGAGCAGTTTGAGAACCAAGCTTTAAGTTCCCATAGGGAACAATGTTAAACTGATTAATTGGTTCTTACACTCCGTGGGTCAGGTGCAGAGCACCCGGCCCACAGAGCGTAAGAACGCTCCATGTTCACCGGAACAGTGAGAGGCAGGAGCGGGCAGCTATTTAAACTTGCCGCTGCACTCCTGCTCCACTCAGCTGCGGGGGACACCCTGTAAAGAAGCGGAGATTCCCCTCATTATGAGGCAAGTTTAAATAGCCGCCTGCTCCTGCCTCTCACTGTGGGGACGCCCTGAAGCCGGCTGCACTGACCTTAAACTCCATGTCCCCCCGCTGGCCCGGAGCTCTTCCTGTATGCGTCCCCCCGCAGCCGCACACATCTGCTGTTCTGCCAGCAGCCCCGCTCATCAGCTCCTTAGCCGCTTCCTCCTGCTGCTCCCCGTCGAGTCTGCAGACTCTCCTTCATCCTGCAGACGCAGCGGGGAGCAGCAGGAGGAAGCGGCTAAGGAGCTGATGAGTGGGGCACGTGACAGGTATGTATAGCGCACCACACTTCCGGGTACACAGGTGGGGGTGGTGGGACACGGGGGAGGGGGCCATTCACAGACATAACATACATTACAAAGTTGTATAACTTTGTAATGTGTGTTATTCTGTGAATAATTGTTTACCGCCGCACTACCCCTTTAAAGTACAACTCCAGTGAAAAGCTTTTTCCCAGTAATTAAAACACATTACAAAGTTATACAACTTTGTAATATGCTTCAATCACCCCTGCCCCTCCTCCACATCTTTTCCTCCCTCAACCCCCCACCAGGAAGTGAAGTAAACTCATTCTTACCTAATGACTGTTGATCCCAGGCTTTTCTGTGGCAGCCATTTTGTGACAATTACATCATCAAGAGGGAAACTGGTCTAAGCCCTGTTAAGCCATCCTCCCTTTGTCAGATGACTCAGGTTGCTCAGCTCTGATTAGCTTAGCAAACTGTAAGCCATCTAACAGTTCTACAGAACCAGTTAGACATCACAGGAGACAAAATGCACCAAGGGAAAGCCCAAACCAGGAAGTTAAGAAAACTGGAGCTTTAGCTCAGTTTTTTTTGTTATCAGCGCCGGAGTTGTCCTTTAAGCTTATATTCTGGACAACTCATATCTTTATCCTAAAAAGGATTTCTTGTTGCATGTTTCATTGGTGGGCAGTGCCATCTGGGCGATGTTTCCCACCCGTCCTGCCCTATATACCCGCCTATAACTGTGCCGTAGGATCTGCAGCCATGATGTCTTTGGAATGGCCTGAACTTGGGGCCTAGGCCCTGTCCTCTCTGTGACAACATTGGAACTGGATAAGAAGGAGCTGAAGGAGGATTTCAGTAAGTTCACTGCATGTGGGCTAAACACCACACATGTCATTTTTCTCTACATTAACAAGATGGCCTTGCAGGACGAGTTGGGCAGAATGTGGATAAAAACGACATGTGGTGTTTAGCCCACATGGAGTGAACTTCTCAAATTCTCCATCAGCACCTTCTGAACCAATTCTGATGACACCACAGAGGGAGTGGGGCCTAGCCCTCCAGGTCAGCCCATTCCAAAGATGTCACAGAGGGGTTTGGGGCCTAGGCAGTGATAGGGTCATGGGGGACATGGCCTAAGGTGACAATGTAGGAGGGGAAATGGGGCCATGAAGCCCCATCCAAATGACACTGTGCACCAGGGATAACATGCATTTTTGAGTGGAGAGACCACCAAGAAATCATATACAGTAACACAGTAATTTATACAGTAAGATATGAAATGACCAGAATATAGGCTTAAGAATGGTTCTGAGGGAGCCGCTGAGGAGAATGGCCGCAGAGTGAGGGAGCTCCTCAACCACACGGCTACATTGCAGGGACCCAGACCTGCCCTACCGGATCCAGCACCCCCAGCATATGTGGAGGGGCAAGAGGGGGACCCCCAGACAACGGCCGCCTCCAGCAGGACCGGATTCCGGGGCTCCGTCGGCGTCCCCGTACCTTACACGGGGCGCCGCTGCTAACACGTTGCGGCCGCGGCCATCTTCTCCCGCCGCTCCGGAGGCCCAGGAGTCATCTGTGTGCCGGGGGCCTGGTGACCCGCTCCCACCCGCCGGCCTGTCCGCTGGTCCGCAGCCGCGGGTTCTGTGTACCCGGACCCTGGAGCCGAGCCTCCTCGCCGACTCCTCTGTGCAGCCTGAGGAGGCCGCGGCGCCATCTTGTCTTCTGGAGCGCGCCTCCGGCCTCGTGGGTGAGTTAACCCCTTCCCTGCGGCCTGCCAGCAGCCAGACGTTGTCTCTGCCTCATCCCACCTCTGGCACTCTCCGTCCTGGTGCCCTAGACCCTCATCATCTTCCATCTCCCTCCAGTGACCCTGCAGCCAAATCCCACGGGCTCTTAAAGGGCCAGCAGCGCATTTCTGCGTATATGATGGCGACCTCAAAACCGCCAAAAAAGGACAAAACTAAGGCTGGTAGTAGCAACCAAGATGCCACCCTGCCCAGAACCTCTCAATCTGTTGTCCGATCTGGGGTCCCACGTAATCCTGGGGGCAGGCACTCTGACTCGGACTCTGAAGCTTCCCTACTGGGGCCTTCCTCCCCCCAGGGTGTTCGGGATATGCTCTCGCAATTGCCTACAAAGAGTGACCTGCAAACCCTTATCTCTGAAGTGAAAGATGCGTTCAGGGTTGAAATCGCTGCGGTCCGGAAGGACATCCAACATACATTTCTAGCCTGCACTCCACTGTTTCCTCTCAAGCCTCCGCTTTGGATGATATTCAGCGCCACATTGAGGATCTCGACAACAGAGGCAGGCGCAATAACATCAGGGTCAGGGGTCTTCCAGAGGCGACACAGGACAATGACCTAGAATCCACCCTAGAAGGCCTCTTCAATATGCTCCTGGGCGAGCCATCTACCCACAAAATTAAATTTGATAGAGCTCACCGGACCCTACGACCCAAGAACTCATCCGGTCCACCTAGAGATGTCATCTGCTGCTTGCATGACTATACCTTGAAGGAAAGCATCATGGCCAAGGCCCGTTCCCTTAGAGAACTGGATTTCTATGGTGCCCAAGTACAACTCTTCCCGGATCTCTCCTGGATTACCCTCCAAAAGCGACGGCTCCTGCGGCCTCTGCTGACCACTCTCAAGGACCATGATGCTTCCTACAGATGGAACTTTCCGTTTGGCCTTACTGCAAGACGGGATGGACGCTCTGCTGTTCTCCGAAGTCTAGCTGATTTACCTATATTTTGTGACACCCTGGACCTTCCAGTCCCCAAAATCTCTGACTGGACGGTGGCTCCCCCACCCCCTCCCCCACCATCCATCTGGCACTCGGCTAGCCAGAAGAGGCGCCGTCCTAGATCCGAGAGTTCCCGCTCTCCCCCTGGTCCTACTGGTTGAGGGAGGGCCCCCCCCCCTCCAGGTTCTGTTATAGTGATTTACATTGTTGCTGATATTCTGGGTCCCTTCTTTTTGTTACTTATTTGCTACATGTAGCTGTGTGGTTTTATTTGGCCCTCCTCTTCGGAGTGTTACTATGTTTTTTGTTCCCCTCAGGTGGCGCCCTCCTCCCCCGTGGGGCTGCCAGTTGACAGTCATAGTGCTGTTTTGGCATTTTTTTTGCCTCGTAGCAGGCCGCTTAGGCTTGTTCTTTGGGCCATGTGCCCTTCCTTTTCCTGGAATTTTTTTCTGTTTTTTGTTGTTTGTATGTTTCTATGTGTTTTCCCTCTTGTTTCCCCCCCCCCCCCCCCCCCTCTTTTCCCTTTCCCTCCTAGGATTCCACGTTGGCCAGAGTGAGTACCCCCATCATCGTTAGTGTCCTCTTATCCCTCCCTAATGGCTAAGTGCATATCTCTCAATGTCAAGGGCCTAAATTCTAACACCAAAAGACGTCTTCTCCTGAGGGAACTTCACAACTTGCATGCGGATGTTGCCTTCCTTCAGGAGACGCACTTCGATCAGGAGGCATCTTTTAGGTTCGCCCG
Source organism: Dendropsophus ebraccatus (assembly GCF_027789765.1). Lineage (NCBI taxonomy): Eukaryota > Metazoa > Chordata > Amphibia > Anura > Hylidae > Dendropsophus > Dendropsophus ebraccatus. Next base: position 116,080,145 of record NC_091458.1, on the reverse strand, counting down.
TCATTCTTATCCCACTGTCGTTTCGGCCTCTAGAGGCAATAAGACGGCGGGAGTAGCTATCCTATTCTCTCGCATGTGCCCCATACAGATTTCCTCCTCATATTCTGACCCAGGAGGGAGATTTGTTATTGTGGACGGCACCTTACAAGGCCGCCAATTTATTTTCTGCAACGTTTATGCACCTAACCGCTCCCAGATACCCTTCCTCCGTAGGGTTCTCAATCGATTGGCGAAATACCCTCCGGCTCCACGGATCCTTGGAGGGGATTTCAATTTGCCGTTCTCTGAGATGATGGATAGGCACTCGGTAGACGGCCGGCCTACCCCCACGGAACAGGCTAAACTATCAGCAGAATTCCGCAGGCTCATACGTGCTCATAAGCTGTATGACCTTTGGCGGCTTGACCACCCTACGGAGCGGGGGTATACTTTCTTCTCCCATCCCCACAAACTCCACTCTCGCATTGATTACCTCTTTGGCAACATACCTACTGTACGACTGTTGCAGAGTGCGACCATTGACCCCATTTCCTGGTCTGATCACGGCCCCGTGATAGTTCACCTCAAGGCCGTTCTCTCCCCTACGCGACATTATCACTGGCGTATGAATGATACCCTTTTGAAAAATCAGATTACCAGAGACTCTATCAAGACTGGTATCTCTAACTATTTCTCGGAAAACGAGGGCTCTGTTGCCTCTGAAGGGGTTCTATGGGAGGCCCACAAAGCAGTTGTCCGGGGCCATTGCATAGCAATAGGATCCCGCCAGAAAAAAGACTCCATGCTAGCCATTCAGAATGCTAAATCTGCCATAGCTTCCCTGGAACAGCGTCTGGCCCGCCGTCCCTCCCTGGGTGTCCTGCGGAGGCTTGTGGCCGCTCGCGAAAAACTCAAGGACCTTTCGTTGCAAAAGGTGGAGAAGCTTCTCCTCTACTCCAAGCAACGCTTCTATGAAAAGGGCAATAAGGCTCATACCCTCCTGGCGAGGATGCTCAATGACCGGGCTGCCGCACAGTCGCCACAGGCTCTCAGGGACGCAACAGGGACTCTACACTATCACCCTAAGGACATCTCCTCTATTTTTCACCAATTCTATTCTAAACTTTACTCCCTCCCCTCAACCTTACCATCGGACCCGGAGGCCCGTACCCGATGCCTTTCTGGCTTCCTCAGTGAGTGTAATCTGCCTTCTCTGACCGCTAGTGCGCTCGAGGAATTGAATGCACCGATTACCGCGGAGGAACTTGCAGAGGTTATTAAAACCCTTCCATCGGGGCGGGCGCCTGGGCCGGATGGCTTTTCCTACCTCTACTACAAAACCTTTTCCTCTGAACTGTCCCCTAAACTACTTACTCTCTATAACTCCTTTCTTCAGGGATCTCCTATCCCTACCTCCATGTCTCACTCCCTCATCACTCTTATCCCCAAACCTGGCAAGGACCCCCTGGATTGCTCCAACTGCCAATTGCCCTCCTAAACTCAGACTTTAAGATATTTACTAAATTGCTGGCTACTCGGTTGGGGTATTGGCTCCCTTCCCTAGTTAATGCGGACCAGGTGGGGTTTGTGCCGGGAAGACAGGGTGGGGACAACACGAGGAGGGCTATTGACCTCATTGATGTTGTTAATCAACAAGAAGAGAGTGCCCTTGTGCTGAGCCTGGATGCTGAAAAGGCCTTTGACCGTCTTGGGTGGCCTTTTATGTTTGAGGCATTGCAATGCTATGGCTTCTCTGGGCCTTTCCTAACGGCGGTCAGGGCCTTGTACTCCAGTCCCACAGCGGCACTCAAATTCCCGCATATGTTGTCTGAGACCTTTTCTCTTTCGAATGGCACTCGCCAGGGTTGCCCTCTGTCACCCCTACTTTTTGTTCTTTGCATTGAACCCCTGGCGGCGGCGATTCGAAATTGTCCGGACATCAGAGGTGTGTCGGTCAGAGGCAAGGAGTTTAAAATCATGTTATTTGCCGATGATGTCCTCCTCACCCTGTCAGACCCGCTCATTTCCCTCCCGAACTTACACTCTCTTCTTGGTACATATGGTCGCCTGTCGGGGTACAAAGTCAATACCTCTAAATCTGAAGCTATGCCCCTAAATCTGCCGGACCCCTTGATTGCCCAGCTTAGTTCCAATTTCAAATTTAAATGGACCTCTACCTCCATTAAATATTTAGGTATCCGCCTTACTCCCTCCTACCCGTCCCTATACTCAGCTAACTACCCAGCCCTCTTCCGAGATATACGGAACCTCCTGACTAAATGGTCCCCCCACTATATTTCGCTCCTAGGCCGAGTGGCGGCAGTAAAAATGACCATTTTACCTAAACTTTTGTACTACTTTGAGACGCTCCCGGTCCGTATCCCCCTCTCAGAGCTGCGTAGTGTCCAAAGAGCAGTATTCAAGTTTATCTGGGCGTCCAAGGGGCACCGCATCCCCAACTCGGTTATGATGAGTAGCAAATCTCGAGGAGGGCTGGCAGTCCCTAACTTTCTTCACTATTATTGGGCGGCTCACCTACGCCAAATCACGGCATGGTCCAAATATTTGGCGTACAAGAAATGGGCGGAAATTGAAAAAATATGGCTAGCTCCCTTCCATCCTAACTCTTTCCTGTGGCACTCCTCACCGCCTAGCTTCTCACATCTCTCGCTCTTGGGACCTATCCGTTTTACCCTCCATATATGGTCCTCATGTTCTGCCAGGTTTGGGCTCACCTCCTCTGCCTCCCCCCTGAACTCTTTCTTGCTCTTCCCAAATTTCCCTCCTGGTCTTCAATCCCATACTGTCAAACTCTGGGGTTCGAAGACACTCTTCCAGTTTGCCGACATAGTTGATCCCATAGCTCATTCACTCCTTCCTTATGATAAATTGGCTGATAAATATGCTCTCCCTCCCTCAGCGCACTTTATGTACCTCCAGCTCCGACATTTCATGGTGTCGCGTCTGGGAGCCCTCACAGTTTCTAAACCTTCGGCTTTTGAGCAACTAGTTAGAATGGGGACTTCGACCTCGGGCCTTATCTCTGACATCTATCGCATCCTTGGCTCCCCAGTTGAGGGAACCCAGGTACAGCACACATATATGACTAAATAGGAAACGCTATTAGGGAGGACATTGCCTCCAGAATGCTGGACTGCTATATGGGACAGGGCTGCCACCTCCTCCATATGCACTACCTACAAAGAATCCCATTATAAAGTCTTGATGTTCTGGTACCGCACACCGGAGGTACTTCATAAGTTCAATGCCTCGATATCCCCACTATGTTGGAGATGTGCTAGAGTACTAGGCTCCCAGTTCCATATCTTCTGGGAATGTGAGCTTGTTCGACCCTTTTGGCGGGAGGTGTGTGAGATATCCTCAGCTATCCTCAGTGTTAAAATCCCTAGGGACCCAGGCCTTTGCCTCCTCAACCTTTTCCCTAAAACTATCCGGAAAAAACAAGCCAAATTGCTATTGGTCCTCCTAACTGCAGCCAAGTCCCTAATCGCCAAATGTTGGAAGCAATCGACCCCACCTTCCATTCCGCATTTTAAAGCTAGAGTCAGGGAGTTACGCTCTCTCGAGCGCCTTACGGCATCCCTGAATAACCGGTTAGAGGCCTTTGACTCTATTTGGGCTCCTTGGGACTTGTATTCCTCCCCGTCGGCACCTGCCTCCGGTACATCCTAGATTCCCATCCTCTGTCGTCTGTTCCCGTCTTCGTCTTTCCCTGTCCTTGTCTCCCCCCCTCTCCCTCCCCCCCCATCATTTCCTGCCCCCTTCTCGTCCTAAGTCTGTGTTTTGTTCTGTGTTGTTTTGTTACTAGCCCAGTATGGTCTATGGACCCTACCCAAACAGACATTGTCTTTTCCAAACCCAGACCGGGACCTGGTAGCTGTTGTTTTATTACGGTTTGTTATTCTGGATCTCCTATCTGCTCCTGTTTAGGGGTTAAGTTGCCTCTTTGACATTTATGTTACGCATTATAACAATGTTCTGCTGCCTTCACATGTACCTCACCCAGTTTGTACAATTTTATGTCTTTCTTTTTTTTGGAAAAACAATAAAAATTACAATTGTTAAAAAAAAAAGAATGGTTCTGAGAATTTCTTATATAGAAAGTGGGGTTACAATATCAATTTAAGGGGGCACTGGGTGGCACCTCTTAGGGACACATACTTATTAGGAGCTTGCTTAAAATGGGAAAGCATATGGAAGAATTTACAGGGGACACAGTGTGATGATGTAATGATGGATCCAATGAATGTCTGACTTGAAGGAGTAGTGCACAAAAAAAAAATTTCTTTCGAATCAACTGCTGCCATGAAGTGCCAGAGATTTGTAATTTACATCTCAAGCCTTCCAGTACTTATGAGCTGCTGTGTGTCCAGCAGGAAGTGGTGTTTTCTTTCCTGTCTGAAACAGTGCTCTCTGTTGCCTCCTCTGTCCATGTCAGGAACTGTCCAGAGAAAGAGCAAATCCCCATAGAAAACCTCTCCTGCTCTCCAGACTGAAAATAATACCACTTCCTGCTTGGCATACAGCAGCTGATAAGTACTGGAAGGCTTGAGATTTTTTAATAGAAGTAAATTACAAATCTCTGGCACTTCATGGCAGCAGTTGATTTGAAAGAAAAAATTTTTTGGTGCACTACCCCTTTAAGTTTACAGGAAAACTCAATAAAAAAATATTAACATGTGTATTTGTAATGTCCCAGTACAGGTGTGCCACCACGTCTTTTCTGTCACCTTTCTAAGAGTAACTCTGTTAGGTGTCATACTCTGGGATGATAGGTGCCTTTCCGCACCATCACCACTTGGTATCTCACTCTCCCCTGTTTGACTGTTATGCACAGAAGGTCTAAGGGTTAACTATTTTGTTTGCTGTTCACAGTTTCAACCAATCAGTGGTGCATGTACCCCACACACCACAGCCTATTACACTTCTTCCCTCTCCTCTTTCCAGTATGTTCCCCACCAATAGTAGGTTAGACCCCTCCCCCCAGTATGCACTGGCTAGTTCCTGAGTAGTGTACTATGTAGGCAAGGTCCCCAAGACAGCCCCTGAACCTTTTCCAAGTCAAGCTACACTTCTTCTATTCCTACCTTCTACTCTAAGTCCCTACCTCAAGCACAACCTACACCTGTACCTGCAACTACAAAGCTGCTTCAACCTGTATTGTATTGAAAATATTAAGTAAATGTTATTCTGTTTAAGTCCAGGTGCTCATTTTCTCTGTCGCACCTGCACCCGCACTTGTGCTACCCTTACAAATTCCAGTGCCAGTGTGTCCGGGGGTGGGTAACACCATTCCTGGCCACTGTGGCAAGTGCCCCCGTGAAAACACCAGAGCCCACCTGGCCCACCATGGCTTCTATAAATGAGACTATGGGGGAGGGCTGGCTACTATATGAGACTATTGGGGAGGGCTGGCTACTATATGAGACTATTGGGGAGGGTTGGCTACTATATGAGACTATTGGGGAGGGCTGGCCACTATATGAGACTATGGGGGAGGGCTGGCTACTATATGAGACTATTGGGGAGGGTTGGCTACTATATGAGACTATGGGGGAGGGCTGGCTACTATATGAGACTATTGGGGAGGGCTGGCTACTATATGAGACTACTAGGGAGGGCTGGCTACTATATGAGACTAAAGGGGACGGCTGGCTATTACATGGCTATTACATGGGGTTGGGGTTTAATCATATCATAGCAATTTATCATGTCATTTATCATAGTGCACAGTGCTGGGAGATGCACACCACTGACAGTGACAGGACCACCACATTTGCGCTTCATTAATTATCAAGGTTGGCCCGCGACTTTGTCCAATTTTTTAATTTTGGCCCACTGTGTATTTGAGTTTGACACCACTGTTATAGAGGAACATAGTTATTCACCTTACTAGAGAAGACAGCGTCTTCCTCAGCACATTTCAACTGTCTTTGTTTGCACAGAATCACAATATCCTTTTAAGACATTTGTGATCACAAAAAAATTTAAGTGTTTCAGTTCCCATTTTCTGGTTTTACATCAGTCATTTTGAGAATTTACGTAGTGTTTAAAAATAGTAAGAGGGAAACCCTTAATCGAATAGCTATTGTGCAATGTGATGACAAGTTCCTTCTCTGGACATTGGTGATGATTATTCATCTCTAAATCCTTATGCTTATTGTCAGGAGATAAAAATGCCACCATCGCTATTGATCATGGAATTAAAGGGGTTAAATGACTAACATCAGCATGATTGCTGATGTCGGTCATTAGTGGCAGTTGCAGATAGCAGCCAGCGCCCACTGTGTATAACCACTGACCACTGAGATATAAAGCCGTATGGCAGTCATAAACAGGTTAATATTAGCTTTGAGATGGAATATTGTGTATTTTTGTAAATTTATATCCATTTGTTATATTGTATACCATGAGGAGGAGACAGTACAGGTTGATGGCTAATAAGAATTTGTGTCAGGTTTCAGTGTCTCTGAAGTAACTACAAAAGGGAAATGTATTCTTTATATCTTTCCCATAAGACTTCACATAATTCATGATTCAATAATTTTCCCTAAGAGAGACCACAGTGGGAATCCTGTGCACAGAGGGACTGTAACTCATTCATGGTAAGCAATGGTTACATAAGCAGGTTCTCACTGTGTTTCCCCTTTGTGTGTTCAAGCATTACGTTTCGTGGGAAAACCCAATGTGTAATCCATCCAGCATACTGCAAAAATCTTTATATATTTGAACTGATTAATTATTCTTAGGGAGTGCTTGTCACAAAGAACAGAACACCCATATATTAGTAAGGGCTCAAACATACAGCTTTGTGCACAGAGCCCAAATAGCAGTGCATTAAAGGGAACCAACCAGCCCGTTTGGGCTGATATGGTTCCCTGGATCATTGTATAAAACCCCTTGGAGCGGCCGCGGCACGTACCGGCCGCGACCGCAGCAGGTGCTTTATAACGGAGAAAATTACTTTTATTCCCCGGCTCGTGACTAGATACGAGCGGGGAAGTAGTCATGGTGGGTGGCTCCCCGCTAGTCACTGCGCTCTGCCTGTCAGCACGCTCAGAGGGGATGATTGACAGGCAGAGAGGTCCGTTACTGGCCTCTCTGCCTGTCAATCGTCAAGAGCCCCATATTGGAAGTTACAGTTTTAGGCTATGTTCACACTGCGTTTATGTCCAGCCACATATTTTCGCGGCCGGACATATACGCGGTAAACTCCGGCCGGGGATTTACGCTACTTGCGGCCGGCTACGTACGAAGCGCGAACTTACGCCCGCAGTCTATTTACACTTCCCGAGCGCCCTACGTAGAGATCTGACAGCGTTCTTTTACTTGGAAATCTTCGCCTAGCCCCCGGACACCCCACAGAACCTTTTGGATGGGCACAAAAAGATGGCAAAATGAAGAAATCACCACTACGTACGGGACCGCATGTTACGCTACGGGCGTAAGTTACGGCATTTTCATCCTCAAACAATGGTCTGGTTCAATTTTTACGCACCGCGTACGATCCTCGCGTAAGTTCTTACGTAGTGTGAACTGTGCCGCCGTATATCGTATACTTTCCATTGTACGCAAACTACGTAAGTCTCCGGCCGCTTATTCACGGAACGCGCTACGTCCAGAGACTTACGTAGTGTGAACATAGCCCCCTATATTATATTCCAACTCTACCAGATGAAAGATGTAATGAATTACTATCTTCCCATTTAAGTTTATGCAACTTTATATTATTCACCAGTATTATCCAGTTGCATCGAATAGGTATAATTTCATCCGAATGCCCTAATATATATATATATATATATATATATATATATATATATATTTATTTTATAGTCACCGCCATGCAAACCTGTTAAAGGGGAACTCCAGGTACAGGTAAAAAAATGAACCTTCTGCAGAAGCATTTGCATTACTTACCTATCTATACCAGTTTTGAAACAACCAAAAATCCAATTGTTTTTTTTTTTTGTTTTTTTTTTTTGGGGGGGGAGGGGGTTGTTCTGTTTTGTGCTTCTGTATTTCCTGGTTGAGCAGTTCTACACAGTACTACAGGTTGCAATGCTTTCCCTCAGCTGTTCATAAGAGAAACAGATTGCTGAACTCAGGGAGACCAGCTAAATGACAACACTGCCGGCTGCTAGTGAAAGCGCTCAATGCAATGAAGTCCTAGGTGCATTGCCTCCTGGGAAACATGAATATGCAAAAGAGGAGCCTGTGGAGCCTCATTCAAGAGTCTCAAAACACAGAACTAGCCAGATATCCCTCCGGGAAGGACCCAGCCAAGGGGCAGCTCCTGTTAGGAAACCATCAAAACCACCATATTAAGTGGCCCTATAAGTCAATGTAATGACAAGGGATAAACCAAGGCTAGGTAACCATCCACATACAGCTGTTTTGGGGTGTTGCCCCTCATCAGTATGGAGCAGGATTCTGGCTAGGTGGGAGCAATGCCTAGTAGAGCCATAAGAGAAACAGATTTCTGAATTCAGGGAGACCAGCCAAACGACAACACTGCCGGCTGCTAGTGAAAGCGCTCAATGCAGTGAAGTCCTAGGTGCATTGCCCCCTGGGAAACATGAATATGCAAAAGAGGAGCCTGTGGAGCCTCATTGAAGAGTATCAAAACACAGGACTAGCCAGATATCCCTCCGCGAAGGACCCAGCCAAGGGGCAGCTCCTGTTAGGAAACCACCAAAACCACCATATTAAGTGGCCCTTTTAGTCAATGTAATGACAAGGGATAAACCAAGGCTGATCATCACAGTCCTTTGCCCTGCCCATTCTCCACTCAAATCTGTTGCAGAACATCTAGGCTGTGTTCACACATTGCAGTTTCATTGTGTTACTGAATTATTTGCAGTATTTTATCATTTAATTATGTTCCCACCCACAAAGCACACAGTTACTACCTGTAACACCACACAGCACACAGATACTACCTGTAACACCACACAGCATTCTGTATTTTCTACCTGTAACACCACACAGACCACTGTTACTACCTGTAACGCTGATATTGGAAGAAAGTAAAGAACTTTTTTAATTTAATTTTTCTTTTCTATTTATTTCCACGCACATATTATGATCGAGCATCTTTTATCTTTGAAGTTGAGCCTTTATCCGATATTATCTTACATTGGATATACTGTTTATGCCTTGTTTTTTGTCCAGGTGGGATTGGCAGTGCCGGCTCTGATCCTCTCTGCTGTTTAGCATAATTTATGTGAATACGCGGCAGTACTGCAATGAAACTCCAACATGTGTGAACACAGCCCTAATTTTACTGCAGACTTTTGCACAATCAGTGAAATCAGTGCAGCACCTGCTTCTGGCTGGTTAGAGATGGTAAATCACTCAGGGGATTAGAGGATACAGCCACGCCTCATGTGACATCACGCCCTGCCCCTGTCTGCATCTTCAGCCTGTACCTAGCAAACACACACAATGTGAGACAGAGGCATGGAATGTTTGGGAGAGAAGAGGGAGCAAGAGACAATGTGACTTGGCACAGGGGCCATTTTTCTTCACTTCCTGGATTTCTATCAGCTACCAGTGTGGCAGAACCGCACAGATATGGTAATACATTATTAAAACACACCTATATAACTTTTAATGTACTTTTAATATAAAACAAGTTTTCCTTATGTGGAGTATCCCTTTAAGATTCTATCTGACAAAGCTTTGCAAACCTTTAGCAGGGTTCTATATAGACTCTTATGTGTTCACTGAATTGTATTATTATGCTGACCCCATACTGCAATGTTATGTCAGCACTGTGTTGCGCTGTTACTTCTTAGTGGTATTATTTAGGCAAAAACATGACACTCCTTCTTTTCATTTCCCTCTTCAAAAAACATTTGCAATGGGGCCTATACAAAACTTAAAGGGCCAAAACTTAGCCTTTTATTATTTTTGAGAGAAGAATGACGTTTGTTTACTAGACGTTAGTCACTAACGTCAGCAACATTGAATTACTCAGATAAGATATAGTAGATATTTAATGACTACGTAGCACAAGATTCTAAAAACAAATACCTGTTACCTGATACACTGACTGCCAACTCATAACCTGATACACTGACTGCCAACTCATACCAAGGGACTATTATGATATTATGAGTTAAAAAAATATTATTATTATTTTTAAAAAAGGAAAATATAAAGAGAAGTAGCCAAAGTATTTGAATAATCTTGGCACCCTTTATATGTCCAACAAAGTAAGCAGACAGATATGTCTGACACTAATAACGTGGTGATTATTGGCCAAATCGGTTGATTTTTGCCCTGTGTAAAAGATCCAGCAACTAGCCTACCAACAAGCAAACGCACTGTAAGGCAGATGTGCTATTCACGTGTTATGTGACTAACAATGATGTAAGTAAAGTCCCTCACAAATAATATATATCAATTGTTTATGCTTGCACAATAATTGAGTCTTATAAAATGTTCCCTTTACCGATGTAAATCTACTACTCATGTTGGGCAGCCATTTAAAAAGACTCTCTCAAACATAAATGGAGGGTAATGTAACACGCCACATATACTCCAAATATAGATAAAAGTACCAGCTGTGGAAAGCACTGCAGTAAGCATGGCTCAAGATACAAGTCTGGTGTCCCACTGTGGGTGTTGCTATTCTTAACACCCCTCGTAAAAGTCTGTACTTATCTGTGATTTTGCTATAGCTGTTGTGTTACCGAAGATGACCACTAGATGTGAGTAACTAAGGTCTAGAACCTGCACGGCTGAAGTAAATAAAAGGGTTATTGTTTCTGTATGTACCAGATTCTGTTGTCCAGTAGGATTTCTTCTTTCTTCTGCCCTATTCTCTCTTCTCTATCCCGTTCTCTTATTGCACTCTTTCCTACCAACCACGGCACACACGCTGCACAGGAAGGGGAGGAGTTTCCAGGTCACAAGTTAGTTCTTAGTCAGTGCCTAACCATTCCGCTCATCCCAGGTAACACTGTCTGGGGCCTGTGTCACCCATCAGTACGGTTCAGCCAAAGCTAGTGGGCAGAAGGTGGTGTGAAGACTATAGGAATGGTCAAAATGCAGGCACAGATTATTATTTCTTATTATTATTATTCTACAAGTATTCCTCTAAGCACTCCAACCTCCCGGCAGAGCACATTACTAATTGGTTTGAGACTCTTGCGGCACCCTCCTCTGTACTACCTTAGTACAACCTTATCAACTCTACTACATCCTACTCAGCACTTATCCCACAGATCTGGTGGTTCTATGTATGTGTATTTATTGGAACTGTATCAAGTATACGTGAAGATTAGTTGTATTACCTGCTGCACATTTACAAAGAGTAAAGCAAGTCAATGTTCTTACTGGGTCTGTTATTACTGGCTACCACCTGCACAGCACTACACTGTAACCTTGGGACATTTCCCCTATCTTTCCCACTATTCGGGAGGGTTACTACACCATTCTCACCACCTGTGACATAATCCCAAGGGACCCTGCAGCAACCCAACAGGACACCGACCACAGGGGAGAAGGGTACAACCGGCCTTATCTTCTAAAAGCAGGCGTGCCATCACACCTGTGTGCCCACCAGGCACTGGCATCACGTGACAAAAACCCTAAAGGCCCGGCTGTATCTCGGCCATCCACCACAAGTAGTGGCATCACACTTCCACCTAGCAAGTGACCGGCCGTCCCACCGCTACAACACCATCCGGGGGCTCACCACACAAGGACCTACCAGGGCCTCATTGAGTCACTCCCAGAAAAGACCATCTAGCCACTTAGTTACTCTGGATATTAGCGGCTGGTTATATATTAATATGACCGGACTGTATATATATGCGTATGTCATGGACCACCATCCTAAAGAAAACTACGTTTATGATTGTTTTTTTTTTTTTTTTATCAGCGCTGGAGTACCCCTTTAAGGCCCTATTATACAAAGCAATATTCTGCCGATTCAGCAGATTATAGCTCTGTGTAATAAAGACAACAATCAGCTGATAAAATAATCATTGGCTGATCATTGTCTTTAAACTTTCTGCATGTGATAGCGATGCACGACCCATGGCTTATGAATGTGTTAAAAAAAAAATTATACCTACATGTACACGCTCCCCAGTGTTCGTCTCACTTTGCCACGGTGTTCGCCACGGTCGCCGCGGGAGAGGGTGTGGAGTGCTAACTTGTGTAGGCTCTTCCTTCTATGATGGAGCAGGCAGCATAGCTCACAGCTTCCCTGCTCCCTGCAAGGAGCTGTGAGGGCTGCCCACTGCCCTGGAAGAGAGAACAGACTGCCCCCTCCTGCCTGGGCCTGAAGGAGAGGACCACCATCTGCCATGGCCGAGGGAAGGGAAATAAGGGGGGCGCAAGTGAATGGGACGGGGCCAAAGTTGTGGGGGCGGTATCTCGCTGGCAGGGGGCATCCACTAGGTTTGAACAGTATTTGGGTGGGATGTTTATTATGAATTATACAGCATCCCCTCTCCCCTGCACCATAGCCTAGCAAGCAGTTTTGTGAGGTGAGAGGGGATTCTCTACCCCCTCCCATGTACTGTTCAGGGCCTGGTGCCCATATATGCAGGGGAGGGTGTGTGTGGTCTGTATGGGTACCAGGCCCTGAACAGTACATAGGTGAGGGGGATCCCCTGTCCCCTCTCTGTATGCTTAGATGAATTAACCCCTTAAGGACAGAGCCTGAATTGGCCTTAAGGACAAGGCCAATTGCCACTTTTGCGTTTTTGTTTTTTCCTCCTCTCCTTCTAAGACCCATAACGCTTTCATTTTTTCACCTACCGGGCCATGTGAGGGCTTGTTTTTTTCAGGAACAGGTGTACTTTGTAATGGCATCTTTCAATCTGCCATTAAATGAATGACGGAACCCCCAAAATATCATTTATGGGGTGAACTTGGGTCAAAAAATGCGATTCTGCAAATTTTGGGGGGCTTCCACGTTTACATAATCCCCTTTGCAGTAAAACTGCCATTTTTCCTTTATTCTTTAGGTCGGTCTGAACAAGGTGATATGAAGGTTTACTAGGTTTTCTTAGGTTTTAATATTTTTATTACCAGTAAAACTTTTTTTTTGCAAATAGGTGTATTTAAAATGGTCCTATTGTGACTCCTATAGCGCATTTATTTTTTCACCTACGGGTTGTTTGGGGTGTCATTTTTAGATCAAATGTATTGATCGCTTTTTATTAAATTTTTTATACATAAAATGTCATAATTTACACCAAAAAGAAAAAAATGCTGAACTTACGTAGCAAGAAAATTCAATCTTTATTAAATACATGTATTTTAAAACAATTCATAAAAGAGAAAAAACCTAACATTAAAAAAGAACGGTGGCTATCCTGGAGGTGTTTATTGATATGTTAACTCGTATTATTTGCTGTAGTCCCTGACCCACAACACAAGTCTTTCTTACAGATGGATAAAGTACAATATACACTAAATAACACTGAATAAATATTAAATTACAGTACCAAAAGTGCTAGTGCATAAAGTTCATTAGATTCACGTATATCATAACATTAATTCCATAATCCACCTATATTATCATTATTACCCCACTAATTCTGGGATACAGCAAGTATACTACCTTACAGGTCTAATTGTTATGTAGCTCCCGACGCGCGTTTCGTTGCCTTCGTCCGGGGGTAAAATGTCATAAAAAAAAACAATCTCTGCGTATTTTTACCGCCTTTTTTTCACGCCGTTCACCGTGCTGGAAAAGTAATGTTTCATTTTAATAGATCGGACGATTACGCACGCTACGGTGTATAATATGTTAATTAACTTTATTACTTTTTATGTGTTTTATGTATGAAATGGGAAGCGGGGGTGATTTACACTTTTATTGGGGGAGGGGCTTTGGGGCACTTTGTAAAACTTTTATTTATTTTTTTTACACTTTTATAGTTCCCTTAGGGAACTATCACTTACATACATTAGATTAGTAACACTGATCCCTGCTATGCCATAGCATTGCAGGGATCAGTGTTATCTGCGATCTTCTGATTCGAGGATTGCACGAAGGAAGGTAAGAGACCTCAGGCAGTCAGGAAAAGCGATCTGGGTTAGTGGTGGGCGGCCGCGCGATCGCGGCGGCCCACCATTGAGGGTGAGGGCCTGGCTGCAGATAGCAGCCGGTCCTCACCCGGTATGGGGCGGGCTCAGCTTGTGAGCCCGCTCCATAGCCCGGGACCGCGCCAGGGCATACATTTACGTCCTCCCAGGCAGTGAGGGCGTAAATGTACGTGCGTTGTCGTTAAGGGGTTAAATGATCATAGTAGCAATCATAACTAATTACAGCGGTGCCTTGGATTACGAGCATAATTGGTTCCAGGACTGTGCTTGTAATCCAAATCCACTCTTAAACCAAAGCAAATTTTCCTATAAGAAATCATTAAAATGCAAACAATTGGTTCCGCACATCAAAAGTAATGATTTTATATTCTGAGTAACATGTAAAACAAATAAAACAAACAGCTGCAGTTTGTAGATACAGGATGAAACTGCAGATCCCCATAATGCAGTAGTGTAATACAACAGGCTAGAATAGAGGAGCAGGGCTGCTGTCAGAGGTCTGTGTGGTCACATGACAGCAATGGGGAAGGGGTGTGTGTTAAGCATGGACCAATCAGGACTGACAGAGACTGCAGGGAGCATGAAGGAATGAGCAGGGCAGATGTTGGCACATACATGCAGTGCTCTCTGTCTGTGCCGAGAGGGATTACAGCTATGGAGAGATTACCTCCACAGTCCTGTCCCCTGATGCAAGCCCCAGCCTGAAGTGGATCTGCCATGATATGGAAGGTGAGGGAGACTTCCTGGGTCAGTGTACAGTGCTGTAGAACACATATGCAGGCCATGTTCCTCCCCCGCTCCCCCTCCCACCCAGTCACAATTTTGAAAAAAATGTGAGCTCTTAAACCAAGTTACTCTTAAAACAAGGTACCACTGTATTTTTAAATAAATTCATATGTGAATATAAAATTTGAATCACACGTCAATTTCTATTTAGATTTCACATAGGTTTTCTATCTGTATAAAAACATGTCTTAGTTGTCTTTCTGGCCAAAAATGTTTTTTATCATTGGTGGACAGTGTCATCTGGGCAGGGCTTCATTGCCTTTGGGCTCCTATCCTCCCCCCTATGTCGGTGCTGTAGTCTCAACTCCCCTGAGGTAATAAGAATGGGTCCCTCCTGCACTGGAAGCCACTGTACTATTATTTCTTGTAATATGGTGAACAGTTTCAGTTTCAGTCTCATTTGTAATCCTTTATCGTTAATTGTTAAAGGGGAACTATCAGCAGGTTAGACAGATCTAACCTGCTGATAGCCCCCTATTACACAGGAGATGCCGAGAAGAAAGGCATGTCTTTTACCTTCCTCCTTAACGCTGTTCTGGTGCAGTTAGATGTGTGTTCCACGGTCCAGTGAGACCATAACGGGCACTGGGGCTCCCATTAGGAGCACTGCCCACCCCCCATAGTGCCAATACACCCCAGCTGGTCCGCCCCATAGGGCAAATCGGTGCTATGGGGGTGGTCCTAACAGGTGCTCCAGTGCTCCTGACAGTCTCACTGGACCAAGAAGCAAATGACTAACCACACCGGAACTGCGCAGAGATGGAAGGTAAGCCACATACCTTCCTCCTCAGCGTCTCCTGTGCAACAGGGGCTTATCATATATTTGTCTAACCTGCTGACAGTTCCCCTTTAAAAATCGCTTTGTCTAATAGGACCCTTAGATTCAGGGTAAAGAGCTCTACAAAGGGATAGTAATGGATTGGCATTGACTAACTTGATGATAGATTCCCTTTATCCAACCAAAGAGTGAGGGTTGCTGTCTTACCCCAGACCTCTGCAAACATTTCATCAGGTATGTCTTTCATACACTTAATGGGGGAGATTTATCAAACATGGTGTAAAGTGAAACTGGCTCAGTTTCCCCTAGTAACCAATCAGATTCCACCTTTTATTTTCCAAAGAGTCTGTGAGGAATAAAAAGTGGAATCTGATTGGTTGCTAGGGGCAACTGAGCCAGTTTCACTTTACACCATGTTTGATAAATCTCCCTCAATGGGCACACAGCGAAAGTGCCAAAACACTCTCTTTTAGGGTGTGTTCACATGTACGGGATCTGCAGCAGATTTGATGGCACAGACTTAAAGTTGCAGATTCAAAGCAAATAAAATCTGCGCCATTAAATCTGCTGCAGATCCTGTACATGTGAACGCACCCTTAAGGTTGTGCTTATCCCTACTTTGCTGATGGCTAATTGGAATGCGGACACACCCTAATTCCAATTAAGAAGAAGTGATGCTCATTCGGCCGATACTGCATTCGGTTACACGGCCGTATCACACAACGCTGCTGTTTGTGCCATGTGGGAATATGGCCTAAAGCTGAAATCTAAAAAATAGAAAAAAAACCTCAAAATAATCGTATAACATATTTTGCAACAGTTAACAGCACATGTAAATCCACCGTAAAGCGTACAGCTCATTACTAGACTTCAGGACTCATAATAGTGGTATTTAGGCTATTATAGACATTTTATTTAGCTTACTTTAATATCCTGGCTAAATACAGAACAAAACAGACTAAAACACATGAAATAATAAGTCAAATTAGACAATGGGTAAGATTATCAAACATGGTGTAACGTGAAACTGTCTTAGTTGCCCCTAGCAACCAATCAGATTTAACCTTTCATTCCTCATAAACTCTTTGGAAAATGAAAGGTGGAATCTGATTGGTTGTTAGGGGCAACTGAGACAGTTTCACTTTAAACCATGTTTGATAAATCTCACCCAATATCTTTTAACCTGTCACAAGAGTGTTAATGTGCAAACCTGCATACGTGCAGATCACTTAGGGTGTGTCCAAAATAAATGAATCACTGAACGCTTTACTGTGCCACCCTGGTAATTTACATTCTTCCTATTGGGTGTGGTAAAGATTGCCATAAAATTGAATAGATTGTCCAATAAAGCACTTATTTTATGTACACAACATTTTGACACGGAGAAGTTTTGTGTTGTCCATTTCATCAAGTGTGCTTACAGTCTATCATGGGCTAATTGAAGTTTTGGCTAGGGATGGGGAACTTACAGCCCTCCAGCAGTTGCAAAACTACAATTCCCATCATGCCTTTGCAATGGCTGGAGGGCTGGAGGTCCCCCATTCCTGATATAAGACAAGTTGTTGAACCTCTGTACTCAGGATACAGTGAAATCCAAAGAAGTGTTGCTTTTATCAGAATTTATAATATCCTGATGGTAAAAGAGTGTGGTCTCGCTTTTCAGCCCCTGCATGTAAATGAATTCATGTCTAAATGAAATTGCCATTGGCTGCTTGATTTTTGCCAGATACTCTGCCTTATCACAGGCAAAAGTATGCCTGGCATTGGGCACTGCACCAAAGCCTATGCTTGCTCCTTAATTGTTCATTAGAACTATTGGAATAAATACAATAAAAATGTATTGCATTGTCCAGACATGAACTAATATGTTAAAGGGAACCTGTCACCCCCCGTGCCGGGGTGACAGGCTCCCGACCCCCCGTTAGAGACCCCTATACTTACCTCATCCCGCCGGGTCCCGCTTCTGGATTCGGTCGGGTCCCGGAGATCTCAGCCGCTGCAGCCCGGCGCGCGCGCTGACAGATGAGTCCAACGCTCATAGAGAATGACGGAGCGCTGGACTCTCCTGTCATTCTCTATGGGTGTTGGACTCATCTCTCAGCGCGCGCGCCGGGCTGCAGCGGCTGAGATCTCCGGGACCCGACCGAATCCAGAAGCGGGACCCGGCGGGATGAGGTAAGTATAGGGGTCTCTAACGGGGGGTCGGGAGCCTGTCACCCCGGTACGGGGGGTGACAGGTTCCCTTTAAGAAATAATATTACCATCTTACCCAAAAATGGTTTCAATCTTTTATTTTGATCCCGCATGATATTAGATTTATCCACCCGAAACTGGTTCTATGTGAAAACCTAGTTGTCTCCCAAAGTTAATAACTAGACATGCCCTCTCTAGTACCTCTAGCTACAGATCTGAATGTCACATCAGCCTCTAAGTCTTTATTTTAGGGTACAAACACACACACACCGTATACGAAGCAGATACGCAGCAAATACGCAGATCTGCAGCAGATTTGGTGGTGCAGATTTGATGCTGTGTTCAGTTATTTAGATCTAATCTGCTGCGTATTTGCTGCATATTTGTTGAGTATTTGCTGCGTATTGCGGCAGTAAATACGCTGCGTATACGGTGTGTGTGTTTGTACCCTTAGTCACAATGAAAAGGATAAACAATTCTTGTGTATAGCAGCACAACTTTTACATGGATAGAACGGCGCCGACATTGGGAAGCTGGTGCCATGGTCCTTTTTTTGAACCGCGGCCCAGTTTCCACGTACGGCGCCATTCTAGTCCCGGGCACCGGCAGGGGGTGAAGCACTGGAGATGGGCTGGCCGCCCCACCTCTAGTGGGAGGAAACCCCTGGCCCTCTATGACGCGGCTTCATTAGAATCAATGGAGCCACATCATAGAGGGGCGGGGTTTCCTTCCACTGGGGTAAATGGGTAAATATACCCATTTACAAAAAGGAATAAGCCACACTACATAAGAAACGGAATAGTTGTCTGAAACTAAATTACACTGCTAAATTAATATACACTCACCGGCCACTTTATTAGGTACACCATGCTAGTAATGGGTTGGACCCCCTTTTGCCTTCAGAACTGCCTTAATTCTTCGTGGCATAGATTTAACAAGGTGCTGGAAGCATTCCTCAGAGATTTTGGTCCATATTGACATGATGGCATCACACAGTTGCCGCAGATTTGTCGGCTGCACATCCATGATGCGAATCTCCCGTTCCACCACATCCCAAAGATGCTCTATTGGATTGAGATCTGGTGACTGTGGAGGCCATTTGAGTACAGTGAACTCATTGTCATGTTCAAGAAACCAGTCTGAGATGATTCTAGCTTTATGACATGGCTCATTATCCTGCTGAAAGTAGCCATCAGATGTTGGGTACATTGTGGTCATAAAGGGATGGACATGGTCAGCAACAATACTCAGGTAGGCTGTGGCGTTGCAACGATGCTCAATTGGTACCAAGGGGCCTAAAGAGTGCCAAGAAAATATTCCCCACACCATGACACCACCATCACCAGCCTGAACCATTGATACAAGGCAGGATGGATCCATGCTTTCATGTTTTTGACGCCAA
This sequence comes from Dendropsophus ebraccatus, assembly GCF_027789765.1. Lineage (NCBI taxonomy): Eukaryota > Metazoa > Chordata > Amphibia > Anura > Hylidae > Dendropsophus > Dendropsophus ebraccatus. The sequence continues at coordinate 116,060,910 of NC_091458.1, read as the reverse complement.
ATTCTGACCCTACCATCCGAATGTCGCAGCAGAAATCGAGACTCATCAGACCAGGCAACGTTTTTCCAATCTTCTACTGTCCAATTTCGATGAGCTTGTGCAAATTGTAGCCTCAGTTTCCTGTTCTTAGCTGAAAGGAGTGGCACCCGGTGTGGTCTTCTGCTGCTGCTGTAGCCCATCTGCCTAAAAGTTCGACGTACTGTGCGTTCAGAGATGCTCTTCTGCCTACCTTGGTTGTAACGGTTGGCTATTTGAGTCACTGTTGCCTTTCTATCAGCTCAAACCAGTCTGCCCATTCTCCTCTGACCTCTGGCATCAACAAGGCATTTCCGCCCACAGAACTGCCGCTCACTGGACGTTTTTACTTTTTGGGACCATTCTCTGTAAACCCTAGAGATGGTTGTGCGTGAAAATCCCAGTAGATCAGCAGTTTCTGAAATACTTAGACCAGCCCTTCTGGCACCAACAACCATGCCACGTTCAAAGGCACTCAAATCACCTTTCTTCCCCATACTGATGCTCGGTTTGAACTGCAGGAGATTGTCTTGACCATGTCTACATGCCTAAATGTACTGAGTTGCCGCCATGTGATTGGCTGATTAGAAATTAAGTGGTAACGTGCAGTTGGACAGGTGTACCTAATAAAGTGGCCGGTGAGTGTATGGTCCCAATATAAGGGTATGTTCACACAGAGTAAATCAGGCGGATTTACTAATCAGGTACATTTACTAATAGACATGTCAATTCTTCAAGAGGGGATTGGCGGAGGCGTGCGAGCCCTCCCATAGACAGGCTATGGCACACTGAGACAGGCAGGGTTCTGCGTCGGAGAGTTCCGAGAGTTTACCCATTTACCCTATTGAAATCTTGTGACAACGTGGCAACCAAATTTTGATCAAAGTGCAAAAATAGGCGGAGAAGTTAAAAAGCAATGAGTAATAAAGGTCCCTGTAATGTTAAATTTTAATAAATAGAATTAAACAGATTTTACTAAAAACATGGATGTATGGTGATTAAACTTAACGGATATCCGGTTCTGTAACCAGCATATGTATACAATCCAGTCACATAAAGCTTTTTATGAAGTGCTTTAACAACTGTAAAATTATTAAAACTCATTGTTAAAATACTTTCAGCCTATTGTTTTCCTTGTTTTTCTCTTCTGGCTTAATTGCCAAGATTAAAAAATTCATCTCCCCAACCTGAGATGTGAGCCACATTCGCGAGAAATTATGCACAATAAAAAAAAATTTCTTGAAGAGTAAGGGCACTTTTAGACTGGTCAGTTATGGGATGGATTTTTGTTTTTTGATAAATCTGGAGTAGAAAATAAACACGTAATTGATTTGTATTTGCCACTGTGGATAGTGACCTCGCTATTGAAGTCAAAGGAGAAAAAAATCTTAGTACAGTGGTGCCTTGGATTACGAGCATAATTCGTTCCGGGGCAGTGATTGTAATCCGAATCCACTCTTAAACCAAAGCAAATTTTCCCATAAAAGATCACTGATATGCAGACAATTGGTTCCACACCCCAAAAATAATGATTTATTATTCTGAATAACATGTAAAACAAATGTAACAAACATTCAGAAACAGCAGAATATGTGATATTATAAGTTACTGTACAGTAATGGAGAGGATGGGAAACACAAGGACTGACAGAGACTGCAGGGAGCATGAAGGAATGAGCAGGTCATATGGGGGCACATACATGCAGCACTCAGTCCAGGAGGAAAGGGTTACAGCTATGGAGAGATTACCTCCACAGTCCTGTCCCCTGATGTAAGCCCCAGCCTGAAGTGGATCTGCTATGATTTGGAAGATGAGGGAGGCTTCCTGGGTCAGAGTACAGTGCTGTAGACCACGCTATGCAGGCCATGCCCCTCCCCCACTCGCGCTCCCACCCAGTACAGGGAGCTCTTAAACCAAAGCAATGCTCTTAAACCAAGTCACAATTTTGAAAAAATGTGAGCTCTTAAACCAAGTTACTCTTAAAACAAGGTACCACTGTATTTCTAAATAAATTCATATTTGAATATAAAATTTTAATCACACGTCAATTTCTATTTAGATTTCACATAGGTTTTCTATCTGTATAAAAACATGTCTTAGTTGTCTTTCTGGCCAAAAATGTTTTTTATCATTGGTGGACAGTGTCATCTGGGCAGGGCTTCATTGCCTTTGGGCTCCCATCCTCCCCCCCTATGTCGGTGCTGTAGTCTCAACTCCCCTGAGGTAATAAGAATGGGTCGCTCCTGCACTGGAAGCCGGGATTCATCTTTTGTGGCGAAGGTGCAGTAAGAGCTTACGACAACGTCACTGGCCAACCACGTCTGGGCCATAGAAGATGAATCCTGGCCTCCACTGCAATGGAAGCAGCCCATTCCCATGACGTCACAGAGGGGGCAGGGACTACACTGCTGACATAGGCGGGAAGATGGGGCATATCGGCCGTGAAGGTCCACCCAAATGACACTATCCACCAATGATAAAAAGAGGTAGAGGCATGTAAACTTCTAAATGGTGCTGTGAACTGCACATACCAATAAGGGGTGACAAAAAACACAGAGAATGCAGACATGTATAAAAGTAATGTATAATAGTAAATGTATGTGTAAACAAATAACTATATTTTAGATCTCTTGGATGAGCTATATTCAACATAAATATAAACTAATAAAAAAGCTGTTTCTATATAGACATAAAAACGTAAATCTGTCTTCTCATCCATAATATATTATCACTGGAGAAGAGAGGGAGTTCACAGGTAAGGAAAATAAGGGAATTTCCCAAATGTTACATCAATTAGCTCATAAGTCATATAATATATATATATATATATATATATATATATATATACATATACAGGCTCGGACTGGGCCACAGGGGGGCCGGGGAAATCCCTGGTGGGCCCCGAGCTGGAGTGGGACCCCTGCTCCTAGGGGGGCCGGGGGCCGCACCTCCCTTTTTAACTGGAAGCTATCGCAACAATCGCTTCCAGCTAAATGTAAGCAGTGTTCTGATTGACTGATTGTCAATCACTCTTGTGACCGCAAGCAGAGATTTGCTTGCGATCACAAGAGTGTCGCAAGCTCCGTCGCGAAGTCCCGGCAGCGCCATCACTGACCTCAGTGTGCGCCGCGGCGGCTAGGACTTCCGGTTCATGGAGCGCATACCGGAAGTCAGAGCCACTGCGGCGCACACTAAGCTCAGTGATGGCGCTGCCGGGACTTCGCATCGGAGCTGCTGATCTGTCAGAGAAGAGGAAGCCAGCGACCGACGGGGGAGCGTGTGGCTAGGTGAGTTGTCTTGTGTTTTTTTTTATTTTTATCAGAGGGGGCAAGATAGGGGGGGCTGTATACAGGGGAGGACAACATAAGGGGGGCTATATACAGGGGGGAGGACAACATAAGGGGGGCTATATACAGGGGGAGGACAACATAAGGGGGGCTATATACAGGGGGGAGGACAACATAAGGGGGGCTATATACAGGGGGGAGGACAACATAAGGGGGGCTGTATACAGGGGAGGACAACATAAGGGGGGCTATATACAGGGGGAGGACAACATAAGGGGGGCTATATACAGGGGGAGGACAACATAAGGGGGGCTATATACAGGGGGAGGACAACATAAGGGGGGCTGTATACAGGGGAGGACAACATAAGGGGGGCTATATACAGGGGGAGGACAATATAAGGGGGGCTATATACAGGGGGAGGACAACATAAGGGGGGCTATATACAGGGGGAGGACAACATAAGGGGGGCTATATACAGGGGGAGGACAACATAAGGGGGGCTGTATACAGAGGGAGAACAACATAAGGGGGGCTGTATACAGGGGGAGGACAACATAAGGGGAGCTATATACAGGGGGAGGACAACATAAGGGGGGCTGTATACAGGGAAGGACAACATAAGGGGGCTATATGCAGGGGGAGGACAACATAAGGGGGCTATATACAGGGGGAGGACAACATAAGGGGGGGCTGTAAACAGGGGGAGGACAACATAAGGGGGGGCTATATACAGGGGGAGGACAACATAAGGGGTTATATACAGGGGAAGGAAAACATAAGGGGGCTATATGGGGCAAGGACAACATAAGGGGGCTATATGGGGGAATAGACAACATAAGGGGCTATATAGGGGTAGGGATGGACAACATAAGGGGGCTATCTATATTGAAGGATGGATAACACAAGCGGGCCAGTTATAAGGGGGATAACACAGGGAGCCATCTATAAGGGACACTGGATGGTGGTAATTTATAAGGAGGACAACACTGAGGAGGCATCTATAAAGGGCACTACACAAAGGGGGACAACAATGGGGGGCATCTATAAGGGTAACTATACTGGGTGCGGTCTGTATACAATTTGGCATGCACAGAGGGGGGCATCTACTTTAGTGGACTACACAGAGGGGTCATCTATAAGGGGACTACACAGAGGGGGCCATATACTATAGGGCAGGCATAGAGAACCTTGGCTCTCCAGCTGTTGCAAAACTACAGCTTTAGCTGTGGCTGTCCAGGCATGATGGGAGTTGTAGTTTTGCAACATGTGGAGAGCCGAGGTTCCCTACCCCTGATATAGGGAATGCACAGAGGTTGTCATCTACTGTAAGGGGATTACACAGAGGGGGCTCTCTTCTTTAGTAGAGGCACACAGGGCCATCTATATGGAGGACTGAACAAGGGGCCATTTACAAGGTGTCTACACATTTTATTTATATATATATATATATATATATATATATACATATATATATATATATATATATATATATATATATATATATATACATACACACACAGACATACACACACACACTACAAATAGTCAGGGCTAACCACTGAGAGAAGGTATAAAGGGGCCAATACAGATGTGCAGTTTGTAGAGAGATGAGGATGGTGACAGAGTGAGGAGCCTAATATGTCTGTCTGGCAGATTCTGTGGATTGGAGAAGTTCTCATAATGGCCCAGGGCAGATGGAGAAGAAAATGAAAAGGGAAGAACTCCGATCAGAGAAGACGTCCCCTGTGAGTCGCTAAATCTATGTGCACTGTAATGTATATGGTGTATAGAGCCTGTGTAGAGCTGGGGCCACCTCTATATGACTGTATGAGGGGATATTGATCTTTGTTGAGAGGATTTTATTCAGTATCAGCGGTGGTGTTAGTCAGTATGTGGTGGTGTTAGTCAGTATGTGGTGGTATTATTTGTTACATGTAATCTGGTGCGGTGTTCATTGGTCTTAGTATACCAGATTTGTTCAGTAACAATATGGTAGCAATGGTTGTGGTGTGGCGGTAATATTTCCCCCTTGTATACTGGTAATATTGGTCATAGTATACAGGATTTGGTCAGTAACAGTATAGCGGTAATATGTATGGTAAAACTATTTCCCTCCTGTATACTGGCTTATTGGTAATATCGGTCTTGATATACAGGATTTGGTCAGTTACTGTATAGCGGTAATATGTGTGGGAATATTTGCTCTTTGTATACTGGTGTTATTGGTAGCTGTATGACTTGTATCTAAGTATACAGTGTTATCATGCAAAAAAAATTGTCTTATAGCCCAATTACACCAGCCAATAATCGGTAACAAGTGCTCCTAGGAAGCCTATTCAGCCGATGATCGGCCCATGTAAAAGTGCCAGAGATCAGCTGACATGCGAGCAAATGCCCCATAGTTGGCTGATTTGATCTTTTGTGTGGCTCATGGTGCGTTTACACAGACAGATTTATCTGACAGATCTTTGAAGCCAAAACCAGGAACAGACTATAAACAGAACAGGTCATAAAGGAAAGACTGGGATCTATCCTCTTTTCAAATCCATTTTTGGCTTTGGCTTCCAAAATCTGTCAGATAAATCTTTCTGTGTAAACGCACCCTCAGATCATTGCTGTCGGCTGCACATCACCTACCCTGCTGATTAGCAATCATTTGCAGCCCTGTGCTGCCCCATATCACGCCGTGTAATGGTGCGTTTACACAGATAGATTTACCTGACAGATTTTTGAAGCCAAAAACAGGAACAGACTATAACAGAGAACAGGCTATAAAGGAAAGACAGATTTCTCCTCTTTTTAAATCCATTCCTGGCTTTGGCTTCCAAAATTGGTCAGATAAATCTCTCTGTGTAAACGCACCATTATGTACCCTTATTAATGTTACCATAGATAAGTATGGTGGCAGAAGGGTGGGCCCCAAGAATGATTTCCCCTGGTGGGCTCAAGGCACTCCAGTCCGACACTGTGTATATATATATATATATATATATATATATATATATGTTGTATCTAGGGATGAGCAAATACTAGCAAAGCAAGTACTAGCAAATAAAAGCGCTTTGCTAGGATCAGCGGTTGGCTTGTCAAGCGGCTGCCTTTGAACTTCATGCTGTCCTGTTTCGGGAGCTGGGAAAAGCTTGTTCCAGTCCTGGGAAACTGGGAGAATTTTCCCAGGACTAGATCCAGCTTTTCCAGGCACCCGAAGCAGAGCGGCGCAGAGTTCCAAGGCAGCCAACTATACCCCAACAGATATGCACAAAAAAGGAAGCACATCAAGAAAAGTCTTTATTAAATAGCAAATACAAAAAAATATATCTCATGACATCCCTGAGGAAGACGGAAGCGTCGAAACGCGTGGGATGCTTTCTGACAATTTTTTTTTAACCTTCTAATTCATATACTGCATTATCCATTGTTCTTGTATGGGTTAGGAGATATATTTGCTATTGTAGCTCATGTGCCCTTGTCTTGGGTCAGGTTGGCTAATAGGTACGTGCTGAGACGCCAGCAGGACCAATGTTGACATTTTAGTGTTTTTAATGTAGAGTGAAGGCTAGGGCTTGTCTCCCTAGTTTTATTGATCCTTTCCTTCTTTGTTAATATTTTTGTATTTGCTATTTAATAAAGAATTTTCTTGATGTGCTACCTTTTATGTGTACGGTATATGCTTTTTCTGTTGGGCTATTGTGTTTTTTATATGCACTGGTTTAGAACTCAGGTTGAATACTGGTGCCCACTGTATCTTTTCTTGTTCAAAGGCAGCTGACCGATAAGCCGACCGCTGAACTTAGAAAAGTGTTTTTCTTCGCAAGTACTGTAAATTCGTTCATCCCTAGTTTTGTCCCTATACAGTCATGGCCAAAAGTTTTGAGAATGACACAAATATTATATTTTCACATGATCTGCTGCCCTCTGGTTTTTATGTGTGTTTGTCAGATGTTTTTATCACATACAGAAATATAATTGCAATCATATTATGAGTAACAAAAGCTTATATTGACAGTTAGAATGAGTTAATGCAGCAAGTCAATATTTGCAGTGTTGACCCTTCTTCTTCAGGACCTCTGCAATTCTCCCTGTCATGCTCTCAATCTACTTCTGGCCAAATCCTGACTGATAGCAGTGCATTCTTGCCCAATCGATGCTTGCATTTTGTCAGAATTTGTTGGTTTTTGTTTGTCCACCCGTCTCTTGATGATTGACCACATGTTCTCAATGGGATTAGGATCTGGGGAGTTTCCAGGCCATGGACCCAAAATCTCTGTTTTGTTCCCTGAGCCATTTAGTTATCACCTTTGCTTTATGGCAAGGTGCTCCATCATGCTGGAAAAGACATTGTTGAACGCCAAACTGCTCTTGGAGGTCATTCTGGTACCATTCTTTATTCATGGCTGTGTTTTAGGCAAGATTGTGAGAGAGCTGATTTCCTTGGCTGAGAAGCAACCCCACACATGAATGGTTTCAGGATGCTTTACAGTTGGCATGAGGCAAGACTGGTGGTTGCACTCACCTCGTCTTCTTCGAAGCTGTTTTCCAGATGTCCCAAACAATCGGAAAGGGGATTCATCAGAGAAAATCACTTTACCCCAGTCCTCAGCAGTCCACTCCCTGTACCTTTTGCAGAATATCAGTCTGTCCCTAATTTTTTTTCTGGAGAGAAGTGGCTTCTTTGCTGCCCTCCTTGAGACCAGGCCTTGCAATCACACCCACCTGCTGCCATTCCTGAGCAAGCTCTGCACTGCTGGTAGCCCGATCCCACAGCCAAAACACTTTTAAGAGACGGTCCTGGCGCTTTCTGGTCTTTCTGGGGCGCCCTGGAGCCTTTTTGGCAACAATGGAACCTCTCTCCTTGAAGTTCTTGATGATGCGATAGATTGTTGACTGAGGTGCAATCATTTTTTTGCAGTGCAATGGCCATTTTTGTGCAGTGCAATGATGACTGCACGTGTTTTTTTAAAGATAACCATGGTTAACAGAAGAGAAACAATGATGCCAAGCACCAGCCTCCTTTTAAAGTGTCCAGTGGTGTCATTCTTACTTAATCATGACAGATTGATCTCCAGCCCTGTCCTCAACACCCACACCTGTGTTAATAGAGCAATCGCTGAAACAATGTTAGCTGGTCCTTTTAAGGGTATAAAGTTCTTGGGTATAAAGTTCATTTTCTAGGCAAATATTGACTTTGCAAGTAATTGCTGTTAAGCTGATCACTCTTTATAACATTCTGGAGTATATGCAAATTGCCATTTTAAAAACTGATAAAAATTAATATTTATATAATTCTAATTTTTAAGGCTTCCTGGTATACTTACCTGTGATGATCACTTTCCCCAAAGTGCTGTGTCATTACAGTGCTACAATACTGTTCGAATCCCGCCGGTGCCCACAGGACATAGAGATGCATTGAAGACACTGACTTCTGGCCTCTTAAGATGCGGGACAGCAAGAGGTCACGTGGGCGCCGACGGAATTTGTATGGCTTCATAGCATCAGAATGACGCAGCACCATGGGAGAACGATCATTGTGGGTGAGTATACCAGGGAGCCTGTGCTTCTTTAAGTGACAAGACTTTCGACAAATAAACAAATGTCAACTATTAGGGCATAGTCACATATGGCAGGTGTTGCAGAAATTTGTGCTAAAATCTGCCATATCTAGAAATATAAGTTATGGCTCCAATGAGAAATAGTATTACACAGTGCAGAGCTGCTTTACAGTGTTTGGGCAAAATGGACTCCTATCACCTATACAGGAACTTTTGTGTTTTCAGTATACAATTACATTTACATGTGCAAAAAATTCTACTGCTGGGCGGGTTCAGACTACGGGATTCTTGCGGCTAAATTCTGCAGAATTCCGCCTGGTCCATAGACACCATTCTATGGGCTGGCTGATTCCGCAATCCCCCGAAAGAATTGACGTGACAATTCTTTTGGTGAAATGCAGAATTAGCCGGCACACAGAATGGTGTCAATGGAGCCGGCAAAAAGGCGCGCGGCCATGAGTGCGTACAGGCGATGGAATTCCGTGGAATTTATCAGTGAAAATTCCGTAGTTTGAACCCACCCTCAGAGAGGAATGAATGGAGATGACGTTAGTATTGAGGCTGGGAGAACACTGGTAACTTCTCCAGGAGACTGACCAGAACCCTTACCTAGATCATTAGAAGTAGGCACGCACTGTACTTGTGAGCCGAGTGTGGGAGAAAATAAGAGCAGGCAGAGTCCATTTAACTACATCTGTACTGTAGTAAAAGCCCCTTTTTTATTTGTCTTCAACTGTTTACAAACAAACAAAAAAATCCCTTGTGCTATGTTCTCTTTGTAGTATGATGCATTTAAGGCACATATGTACCCTTAGTCATGGTATTGTGCAACAGTCACAAGAAATACATCTCAGCTTGTGTTACTTTGCTTTGATGCAATGCAGCAGAATCCATACAGAGCAACATATTAATCTTTGATTGTGCACTCCCTGTTGTGGAAAAAATGCCCCTGCATTCTTCCAAAGTTAGAAGTAGTTCCAACAGAAAGAAGTAGAACACCCTCTTTTATATCCAAAAACAATGGTCCAGCACCAATGCAGAATAAAAGCTTACCTTTATTCAAAAAACTGGGACAGTCACAGAGCAAACCTTGTTTACACTGGCAAATTTAGGTTAGTGGATACAGCTGGCCCTTTTGGTCTTTCCTGTTTATACCCTCCTTTAAATCTCCCATTCCTTTTAAGCATCAAACCTGCTGTTATGTCCCTATAGCTCAGTGCTTCTCAATTCCTGTCCTCAGGCCTCACCAACAGGTCATGTTTTGAGGATATCCCATACAAAGAAAACACAGCAATCGCTGAACTAAAAAAAAATCAAGGGAGGCACCCCCTTGGCAATAGGCTTTCCTCCCATGGAGGGATATCAGGCTATTCCTGTGTTTTGAGACTCGTAAGACTCGTAACTGAGACTCCACAGACCCCTCTTTTGCATATTTAAGTTTATAGGGGGCAATGTATCAATGGAGACTTTTCAGCGAGTTCTCCATTTGATTTTTTTGTCGCTGGTCTCCCAGAGTTCAGCGATTGCTGTGTTTTGTAGTAGGCAGAGTCCTACTCCACACTGACGAGGGGCAACTACCCCGAAACGATCGTCTGTGGATGGATGCCTACCTTGGTAAACCCTTGTCATGTCGCAATACTTGCCACAGAGTTAGACTTTGACATTAAAGGGGCCACCCTGGTATTTCCCTATTTATGTTCCAATACTTGCAACAGAGTGGGACTTAAGGGGCTATGTGTCAGGGTGGTTTGGTGATCTCCCCACTGGGAGTCACCCCCTTGGCAATAGGCTTTCCTCCCATGGAGGGATATCTGGCTATTCCTGTGTTTTGAGACTCGTAACTAAGACTCCACAGACCCATCTTTTGTATATTCCATACAAAGGACACCTGTGATAATACCTGAAGCACTGAGTACAATCCCCTGTGAAAGGCTAAGGAAATCTTCAAAACAAGAACTGTTGATGAGGCCTGAGGACTGGAATTGAGAAACACTGATATAGCACACAGGGTGTTGACAATACAGGTAATTTTCTTACCTTGATCCTTAGCGCAGAGTTTGGGAAATTTGCAGTTTGACATGTAAATAAGGTGGTTTGGTGCACTGGAGGCAGGACTACAGCCATTGGGCATACCCCTTCTCATAAATATTGGGGTGGCGCTCTGCAATGACATGGCTCCAGTGCCCATCACTGCAGAGCATGTGAATATTCATTGGGAGAAGCAGATCAGTAGTCCTGCCCCCCATTTAACCAAACCATCTTATTTACATATGGGATAAAACTACAAATTTCCCAGGAACTGCGTTTAGGATCAAGGTACGAAACTTGCTTGATGCATCTAACTTGCTGTTAAGTTTCCCTTTAAAGCGACTCTGTACCCACTGTTCCTCCCCACCCCACCCCCAACTACTTATACCTGTTTGTAGCTTATGTGAAGTCAATTCTTCTGTTATGTTTGTCCATGCTGGTTGAGCTTCCGTTCGGCTGAAAAACAAACTTTAGTGAGGAGATGGTGCGTCTAAGAGGCGGGGCCGAGAGCGCTTGTGCCCAGGTGAAGCTCCGCCTGTATGGTCTTGGTCTGCGTCTCCCCCTCCTCCTGTTCCGCCCTCACAGGACACGTTTTTATTGTCCCTGCGCCATTGCGGGTCACGCTGTGTGTAGTCCACGCCCTTTGTTAGCAATGCGCTTGTGCCTGCCCTGCCTCCCATTGTCCCTGCACCACCTCCCATGTCTGTCTGCGGCCACCACAGCCCCCACTTACGCTCTTTCCGTCCACATCCCGAGTCCTGTTCACCGTAGCGAACGTATCCCGTGCAGGCGCAGTGACGTAACCGGTCTTCTCCGGCCAGTCTAAAGCGTCATTGCGCCTGAGCAGGATACATTCACTACAGCACACAACGGCCGAAGCCGAGAAGAGGACTCAGGACGTGGACGGAAAGAGTGTAAGCAGGGGGCATGGTGGCCGCAGACAGACATGGGAGGCAGAACAGGCACAAGCGCATCGCTAACACAGGGCGTGGACGACGTGCAGTGACCTGCAACGGCGCAATAACGTGTCCTGTGAGGGCGGAACGAGAGGAGGGGGAGACGCAGACCAAGACCACACAGGCGGCGCTTCACCTGGGCATGAACACTTTCGGCCCCGCCTCTTAGACACACCATCTCAACAAAAGTTTGTTTTTCAGCCGAACGAAAGCTCACCCAGCGTGGACAAACACAACAGAAGAATGGACTTCACATAATACAAACAGGTATAAGTATTTGGGGGGGGGGGGGGGTACAGTGGGTACAGGGTCGCTTTAAATCAACTCCTGCATTTGGTTGAACATCTGCTGTGGGAGATTTAAAAAAACAAACAAACAAAAAACCGCTGTGTGTAAGGTCCAAGAAAACATTTGCACATTCTGTGTTTTGGACCCACTCTTTGTTTTGGTTCAAAATACTAACCAAAATGATGGCCAAATGACGACCAAAATACTACCCCCTCCCAAACAAAATGAAGAAACAAAAATCAATAAATTTAAAATGTACAATTTATTATTTTTTTTTAACACATTAAAAAAAATATATATATACACGTAATATTTGTCTACAAGACATACTATAAACTTAGCCATTTCATGTAAAAATTTATAAGAAACATACATCAACTGCTTAGTAACATATATTAAGATAAAACATTAAAAGGTAAAATAAACTTATACTCTAAATACTTAACATATTTCATCACTGGTTTATACACAAACCTACTTTAATCCGCCTCTATAAATATAATACATGCATGATCATCAAACAGATCAATGTACAAAATCAGTTTAACTAAAATGGAAAAAATATATACTTATAATGGTCATAGATGTTTTACATATTCTATAGAATGAAAAATTGTAGTCCTTCATTGTAGGTACATCCAACTGGATATATTTCCAGCATATTTTGAAGTCAGTTTACAAATTATAATTACAATCTTACTACAAAAATATTTAAAAAGAAAAACAAAAAAACAAAACCATGGGGTGCACTGGAACTGTGGACAGCCCCCAATATTTTTTATATTTGTTGTTGGTTGTTTAAAGAAAAAAAGATGATTTGTTTATTGCTCCCTATTCACTACAGGTGCAAGAAAAGAATTAGAAAGAACCAAGACTTTATTGCCGAGATGTGATAAGGTCACTATATAATAGTGAACAATAACATTCAGTTTCATAGAAACAAACTTTCATTTGCCCCTTACTTTGGACAAACCTATTTACATATTAAAGACAGCCTAACTGGCGTGAGTCTCAAAAAAAAGTGGATTCCAAAGAAGCCTAATAGGACGGTAAACGTTGTTGCATTGCTTTTCCTTTGAGAACCCGTCTAATCTGAAAGAGAAAAAATAAAAGTAAGCTTTGGAAACAGCCAAAAATGCACTTGTATTAATATACTTTACATACACTATGTTTACATTTTGTATGAGACCGGCCGTTCCGTGACCCGGCCGTTGCCAGAAAAGATTGTAATGACCGGTACTGCAGTTAACGGCTGGATGATCTTTAGCACCGCAGAGTTCTGAAGCGGGTGCATCCGTGCGCGCTTAAATCAGAACTCCCCACTATGGAGCACTGACAGGGTTTTCTGCAGCCGCTATTCAATGATTATTCAATGTCAGTTTTCTACGGCGCCGCCAGAGATCCTGGCCGGAGCGCATATTATGTGTATATGCTCTGGCCAGTATTCCATAGACGGCAAGGCAACACATAATTTCGTAAAAGCCAACGGCCGTACTTTTTATGAAAATATACGTTGTGTCAACATGGCCTGAATGTATTGGACAGGTTGATAAGACGTAACATCAATGCAAATCCCCAGGCTTAAAAGGGAAATGGAAAAAAATATTACCTCTTCGCCTACAGCTCCATCTGAAACAAGGTGCACAGGTTGCTCGTTCTCTATGTTCCTAGAACTAGGGTCAGCCCCCTTCCTCATTAGAAGTCGCACAGCACCTACATGGGCACGTCTACTCTGTAAGCTTGCGGCAACATGCAATGCTGTGTTTCCATTGTAGGCCTGCGGAAAAAAAATATATATATATCAATAGGTTTTTGCAAAGTTTCAAGAGCAGTTAACAGTTTAGACATAATTCTCTCTGTATTTTAAAGTTAAACATTGAAGTATATGGAAATCCAAATGAAATCACTGTTGAACCAATAAAATTGCCCCCCCCTACCCCCCCCCAAAAAAAGAAGTCTATAAACGAGAGGGAGAGCATACAAGCTCACAGCAAATGTTGCCTTTCGTGGGATGTAAACCCAAGAAGCAGAGCTCACAATTACCTTAGCATTAATAAAATGCAGACTGTTTGGCAACTCCAAGAAAAGGCTCATCAGTTCAAGGTTTGCTTCTTCACAAGCTAAATGCAGAGCAGTTCTTCCACTCTTGCGATCCTATAAATGATGAATTTTATGTTAGACTCCACAACAAAATCCTAGTTTCAAGATCAATGCTTAGTACAATAATTCATCCATATTAATGACATTACCTATTAAGAATGTCTGTTTTAGAAACTTTAGAAAACTTGGGAGAAATATTTCCTTCCTAGAGAATAATATATATTTTTTTTCAGCATCACCTGCTATTTATCTGCATGAATATGTTTAGGCCACTTCCATTGACAGGTGGTTCTCCACATCGTGCAGCTGTGTCAGTACACTAGCGCAAACTTTTAAACTGTTTATGAGCTCCTTCATCATGATGCTTGGAGCTCCCCGGCCCAGTCCGCAGACCACCACCATGTATGGATGGAATTCTACGGACGTATGAATGACCCCTGAAAGTGCAAGGGACTACCTCTGTATTTTGGCACGCAATTTAGGATGTAAACGTCTCAAAAATGTGTCCTGCGCAAGCTGTCATTTTTTGGGTAACAGCGCTTGATGTGGCCCAAAAGTAGTTTGTAATCTAGTAACAAAAAATGTCCCACATGCAAAAACATGGCCTCAATCCAGTTTACAGATTTGCCAAAACTACTTTTCAAAATATGTCACAAAGCTCTTCTCTATTACGTTAAGATGGTCACTGGTCGTCAGTAGTTCTGCATACTGAGGTAAAGCCTAGGTAAATATACATTTAGATCACAGTGTGATTTAGTACATAGCCTTGTAGTTGGGGAGGTAAAGCTTAAGTTACATCCTCCCAAAAGACCTTTTGGGTTTTTTTGTGCACAGTGTAAATAAATATGATATAGAGTAATGGACAGAAAATCTTACTCTTGATTCTACTGAAGCTCCCATGTGAAGAAGAGTCTTGACAGTGTCAACCATTGCCTTGTTCTTCATCAGCACGTCATCTGTTGCTGGTGTACCAGACTGAAGTTTTTGAACAACAGCATTGTGGGCAATAACAGCACAATGCAAAGGGGTAAGACCTATGTTACACAATAAATAGAGTATTAAAAGGGAAGCAAAACTAAAGTGAATCATGACTACTCATTTTATTACAGTCATCTAAATGGGAACATCATAAAACATACCATCATAATTAGTTGCATCCACATCAATGTACTGATTGCTGGCTGCTAGGCTTTTTTGGATTGCCTGAAAGTGCAAAGAGGAAAACATTCTGTTAGAACTACAAAAACATAAGAAACTGCCTGAAAGGTGTACAATATTTATTGAAGAAAAGATGTTAAAAATACTTTACTATTCCTCTAAACTAAAAAGAACCCCACTCAAACCCACCTGTAGCACTTGTGAGAATCCTTTCTCAGCACATACATGGAGTGGTGTACGCCCCCAATGATCTGTGGTGCTGACTTGTGCTCCAAGGCTGACCAAGTCTTGAACGATCAGATGCTGGTTTGCAGCTACAGCTACTTGCAAGGCACTCTGAGGGGTTTGAAAGGGAAATAGATACACGTGAGAACAAGGAAACAAAGCTAGAAAAGCATATCAAATTAATGGCAAGACAGAAAAATTGATAAGGGCAAGGAAAGGTGGCAAGGTACACTAACACCATGCCACTGAGAATGGACTTTGAGTTTGGTTATCTGAATGATAAGGAAAGCTGCAGTACCAGTATCTACATGATAGAGTTGCTGATTAACTCTGTAGATTGTCAATATGACATTGGAAAGAGGAACAAGCTGCGTGATATAACCTCCTACGCAATTGGGCTATTCAGCGATCAAAGGAAAATCTAAGAATAGACATTCTCATGTTACAACATCAAATGTTATTTTACCTGGTTGTTATGTTCTTTTATATCTAACATATGTAAGGAAGCCATCTTTTGAGCAATTACATAAGACAGAGCTCGTCTTCCTTGTGCAACTGCAATGTGGAGACATCTGCAACAAAGCCAGTGGAAAAAGGAAAGTTAAAACCAACCCATTTTAATAAAATTGCTGCAATCTGCTCCCATTTACATGAACTACAATTAAAACCTGTCTTAAAAACAATGAACTATTGTACAATAGATTTATCAAATACAGCCATAACAAGCTTTCATATGAACACAAAAATGATGCTGTCACTTACGTATCACCATCTGCATCTTTGGAGAGAAGTTGCTCAGGGGTCACGTTGACCAGTTTCTTTTCTTCTTGCTCTATTTGCCAGTGAAAAAATGATTTTCCAATCTGGAATGGGCTTGTCCGGTTGACCTCTGCCTGGCATGATGGTGGGGAAACATTTGGCGGAGACTGGACGGTGTTACTATTCAAGAACTGATTGCAAGGAGGATTTACAGGCAAGCTGAAAGCGGGAATGATGGACTCGGCAGGCATCTTCTCAGCTACAAGTTCAGGGGTGGTTTCAATAAGAGACAGGTAGCTGTCCATGGAACAACTTCCAAAAACATCAGCATTACAAATGGGTTCTGCATAATTTTCGGTCTGAGTGTAGCCGTTACAGTCACCAGGATATTGTGGGGAAACATTCTGAACTTGAGGAATTCCAACCTGGTACTGATCATTTTTCTGCTGTGGAGAACCATTGTAAGCCTGAATGGGTTCAGAAGGCATGAAGTTTGGATAAAACTGTCCTTGGGTGTGCATGTTCCAGTCTACTTGCACAGTGCTCAGGGACACTGGTTGGGATTCATTCTTTATGTTGATTAAACTCTGAAGTAGGTCTGAATTGGAGTCTACGCTCATGTCTTTTTTTGTAGCATCATCCATGATCTCGCCAGGGTTTGGTGTACCTGGTGGGGTCTAACAGAAAAGATACAAATTATATAACTGCTTACTAAAAATATGCATGTGTTAGTGCACAATGAGGAAATGCACTTACCAAAAAAGAACTGGACTGGTAGGTGCAGACTTTCTTTGCAGCTGGTGCTTCAGACATGAAATCATTGGTCCGTTTCTGGCTTAATATGTTCTTTAATTCTGAAAGAAATAATACATTATTTAGACCTAACCATATCTATAATTATTGGGATTACATATATCATTTAGTGAGGGGGTTAAATAATGACTATATACATACTATACATACCAGTGTAGGAGTCTTGGCTTATTGAGTTCTAACAGGAGAAAGGGAGGAAAGAACATAATCAGTTTCCATTAGGAACATTTGTTAACAATATAGGCAATTGTTTTATAAGAGTTAATACCTGATATCTAGCATCAAAGCCTTCTCTTATTAAACACAACTAGTATGTACCTGGCTGCCAAGTCTACACAAGTATAATTCTTCTATAGAATTACTGTGTACCATGAGGAGACAAGTAATCCACCATAGACCATACCTGAATATCATCTGTTCCATGGCTTGTCTTATTTCTCATACGGGTAAGGAGTTCCCGAACAGAATTCTTCACTCGGACCCCTTGAAAGTTTCCTTTTGTCTGACGTCCTGTCCCACTGGCTTGTTCAGCTAAAAGTATTTTAAAAAAAATAAAGTTATAGAAACCATACTAAAAAAAATAAAAAAATATGTCAATACAGAAAGCTATACAATCACCATTCACTTAGCTGCCATTGTCTTACTATGGTTTACAGTCCCTTTCTTTTTTTTATAAAATTTGAGGTAAACAATGTTACAAAGCATCACTGTTATGCATTGTAGGCAACATTGTAAAAACAAAATGGTAACCCAACCCACAGTTTGGTTACCACAGAACATGCTCTCTTCGTGCCATGTAAGAGATATAGAGATATATATATATATATATATATATATATATATATATATATATATATATATATATATATATATATATATATAATGAGCTTAAATCCCAGCAAATTAAACAGTCTACTTTATATTTATAAGAACTATGAATGTCACTGGTGTAACGAAAATGTAATGTAGTAAAAAACCAAAAACAACTTTCACAGGAGAACTTCCTAAACTCAATATAAAAAAGTGGGGAGTGTTTTGTGCCTGTATTAATGGTAACAATGTACAATGACGCAGGTAACTAGCCTCTAAACGGATAGAGGAAATGCATACAAGGAAGAACGCCAAAGTAAACCAGTTCATCAGCATAGCCTGGGCACACCTTGACGACTCTGACGTCAATAAAGCTGAACCCTACCAACATAAAATTTCATCAACTTTAACTGTTGACATGCCAGATAGCTTCAACAACCAGATGAAACAAATGTAACCAGAGGTAGAGGAGCCACATTATGAAGCTGAGCAGTTTCTAACCATAATGACATTCCTGTTACTGTTCTGATTATTATTATTATTATTATTAATAATAATAATAAATAATATCACTGTGCTAGTACTACAAATAAAAAGGCATAAGATAATATTTTGCCACAGGCTCTTCTGACCTGTAAGCACCCATAAGGACAGTCCATAGAGTAGCTATCCCAGCAGGCAGTGTGGATCCCCTTGCCTAGGTCTCCCTCCCCCCTGTACATCTTACCCTTCTTGGTGCGGGGCCAGGAGGCGCTCGGGCTGCTCTCGCAGTCGGATGTCGGGGAGTAGGGACCGGAGGAGATGGAGTGTGATGGGGAGGACGCGCTGTCAGAGCTGGGGGAGCCTCCATAGAAGTATCCCAGATTCATGGGGCTGTTGCTCCACTCCTGATCCAGAAACTCCTTAGAGTCCTCGATCACCCGCTCTAGGATCATGACGGCGGTATAGAGAGAGAATGGGGAGCCGGGGCTCTGCTGTACTGAGACTACTACAACCGCACTCTGCGCTTCGCCTTCTGTTCTATAGTGGGAAATTCCGCATGCGTCTTATTTATGACAGCTGTCCGGGCCTCGCCCTCGCTTTCCGGCCGCTGGCCAATGAGCTTGCAGCGTGCCGGGCGCTGATTGGCTGCCGCTCCGTGCAGTCACGGGGAGGGGGCGGCGGGGCGGGGATTACGGGAATAGGAGTATAGAGAATTGCACAATGTCACGGAGTTCTCAGGGGAGGGGGAGGCACGTACACGGACTCGCACAGCAGGAAGTTCTCCGTACATTACTAGACAGAAAACGCTCATAAAACATCGCTTTACAACGTGTATTCCAATGAGCTGTCAAGTGAGATTATGGGCGTGGGTGTCACACAGCGCACACTATGGGCGCTATAGGCTGCAATACACACGCACCTGACGCTGTGGGGAAACGCAGGAATCCTTCCATTGCAGAGAACAATAAATGCCGGTATTACAGCTATGACCCTTCAGTTCTGAACTGCCCCCTAGCTGGCTACATACCCCACCCAGGGCAGGAGGGAAATAGTTGCCTCTTGTCTCTTCTTCAACAAGCCCCCAGACCTCCACAGGCAGTGTATGTATATATATATATTTTTATATATATCACAGCACAAAACAGCCTCAATCACATCATGTTGTTTCCTCACAACAAAACCTATGTAAATCTATGTATCCTGAGTGTACGCCTGCTGAATCCCTCACTCGCCCAATGGGCGTATCCTTGCTATCCGTAGAATTTTGCACCCACCATACGACAGGCGCAGGTGAGGTCAGATTCACTAAGAGGTGTGCTCCTCATAGCAAATCCACCTGGGCAAGTGGCTACAGGGCCTAAGACTGGCCTACAACCCCACTGCAGTCACCAGTTGACTGAGCGGGTCCGATGGGAGCCAGGAGCCTCAGATGCAGCCGCGGCGCTGAGCAGGTGACATATGCTGCGGGGGGTTAAAGGGGCTGGCATTACATACTAGCAGTGAAATGAAAATTCCGCTGCGGGCATGGAACCCCATTGAAGATCACAGTACCAGGATTCACAGCGGATGTGGCAGCAAACTCGCATCGTGAAATCCTGCTGTGAATCCGGTACATGTGAAGCTACCCTAAAAAAGAAAAAAATCTGAATATGATATCTTGTGAATAAGGGACTGAACCCAACATCACATCTACTGCACATCCTGTACGTCTGAATAGACCCCATAGACCCCATGTACATCACCTTCCTTGTACAAACCAATTGTATGCTAAATGTAGCCTTAACTATAAAGATTTTTCTTTTTAATCATATTATATGTGATCAAATTCATTTGTGTTTCATTTTGTGCTATCCAAGGCACCTAATAGAAATCTATGGATACAGCAGGCTATACGTTTGCATTGTGTTTTTGGCAACACAAATGTATACGCCATGTGAGGAGAAAAACACAGTGTGAATGGGATCTTACAAATGACTGATCCTGAAACATTGTAAATTGGAGGATATATGAGATCCATCTATCAGGATCTATCACTAATGCCCTCTAGTGGCTAGCTTTGGTAATACACTCAGGTGTGCGTGCCTTGTATACCATGTAAAGAAGTTCACATCCAGTCAACTCAAAAGGTCATCACTGAAATGTAATACAAACTTGTTTTATTTTGCTGAATTTCAGAAAAAGGAAATTATTTTCACATGAAATCAGTTTTTTTTTCTTCAGTCTACAATGTATATTAGTGTCACCAAACATTTGTGTGTCTTAGCAATAAAACTTCTCAGAAATGCGTTCTTACAGGGAATCAATCACTACAATTCTGCTGCTAAAGCTACTAGCAGCGCCCAATAGATGCGCTAAAAGGTTCCCTTACCAGGTCTTCTGTAGTAACCTTATCTGCTGAAACTTTTATTCCAATGCACGAGACAGAGACAGAGAGCCGGGAACCAGTCACCTGGGCCGAGGCTGGGCCATAACTAGTCACAGCTCTATGGGGACAATTGACAGGAAAGAGGCCCTAGCACTGGAATAAAAGACTGAGTTTCAGCATTTAACATTAGTATAGAAGACACAGTAAGCAAGCCTTTTAGACCAAGCTCTTTGATCAGTGACTACCTTAAACTGACCCCCCCCAAACCACTTGTACCGTCGGATAGCTGCTTTTAATCCAAGATCTGTCCTGGGGTCCGTTCAGCAGGTGATGCAGTTATTTTCCTAAAAAACTACTTTTAAACTTGAAGCCCTGTGCCGATTGGCCGTGGCCTAGAATTTCTGCGCCCTAACCTTGCACCACCCCTCCTCCTTATCATTAGGAATGCCACTGGCAGGATTTTTTCTATTCCTCTGCAGTAAACACTGCACATGTGCCTTAACAATCCAGCCCAAATGCCATGTTCTCACAGGCGATGAATAGGAGAATACCTGCCTGGGGCATTCCTAATGATGAAGAGGGCGGGGAGGAGGGACAGAGAGGGTGGTACAGGAGGTTTAGGGTGGGCAGATCGTGGGTACAGATTCAATTTAAAATGTCACTATAACTATGTTTAAAATGTTATAACTTTCAATATCTAAATCAGCAGTAGATGTGATATAACGCAAGTCTGCAATTTACATTCATATTATTTTTTTGCTGTTATGCTGTAAAACAAAGCTGTACTTACAAGAAATCCAGGTCCAGTCTCCTGAAGGCAGATTTTCTGGCTTGTGCTGGTCGAACAGACTAAACACAGGATTTCCGGCCAGTACAGAGAGACACGGCTCAATGTGTCCATCAATCACATGACTGCCTTCTCTCTACGAGCGCTCAGATGGCCTGGGAAACACAGGACCTGTTTTCTGACTGTTCCTGTTTTTGTTTTTGTTTTTTAGGAAAAAAAGTGTCAGAAAACAGGAAGTGCCGTGTTTTCCATGATAACTAAGAAAAAAAAAATAATGAATGTAAATTGCAAACTTGCTTTATATCACATCTACTGTTGATTTCGATGTTGAAAGTTAAAATGATGGTGACACTTTCAGACACTTATGGTGCGTTTACACAGACAGATTTATCTGACAGATCTTTGAAGCCCAAACCAGGAACAGAATATAAACAGGGATCAGGTCAGAAAGGAAAGACTGGGATCTATCCTCTTTTCAAATCCATTCCTGGCTTTGGCTTCCAAAATCTGTCAGATAAATCTGTCTGTGTAAACGCAGCATTAGGCAAAATCAAAAGTAAAAATAATGCCCATGTGTTTGTGCATGTTCTTTTGGGTTGATGTCTTTACACATGTTGCCACTATGTGATTTAGCTTGTTATATTATTACTAACTTATACAAAGCCCCCCTTCCATGAATAGTTATCCATGTGATTTTATTTTATTTTTTTACAATATTGCATCTTGTTACGGTTTTTACTAGTCTGCATTATGCGAGACCAATACAGTGTCATATACTTAATATACTTCTGCCTTGGAGCCTCTATGTTTTTTGCCAAGAGCAAAGTCCTGTGATATGTTTGCTATTGCATATTTACATCAACTTCTTTGCCTTTAACCCCTTAAGGACTCGTGATGTATCGGTATGTCATAGGTCCTTAAGTAATGGTGCTCCAGAAGGTCCGGAGGCTCTAAGACGCGAGCTCAGGAGCTGAGCTTACTTCAAGGAGGGTGAGGACCAGCTGAGCCCTCACTGTTAAAGGGGTAGTTCAGAAAGAAAAAAAATCAAATCAACTGGTGCCAGAAAGAGCCAGAAATTTGTAAGTTACTTCTATTAAAAAGTCTTAAGTCTTCCAGTACTTATCAGCTGCTGTATGTCCTGCCAGAAGTGGTATTCTTTCCAGTCCGGAGAGCAGGAGAGGTTTTCTATGGGGATTTTCTCCTGCTCTGGACAGTTCCTGACTTGGTCAGAGGTGGCAGCAGAGAGCACTGTGTCAGACTGGAGAGCATACACCACTTCCTGCAGCAAGTACTTATGTAATAGAAGTAAATTACAAATATCCGGCACTTTCCGGCACCAGTTGATTTGAAAGAATTTATTTTTGCTCAACTACCCCTTTAATGAAGGACTGCAGTGATCACGCTCCTGTCGATCATTAACGCCTTCAGAGCCGTGGCATTTAACTGTCCGTGACAGGAGCTGCCACAGGCGATCAAAGCATTCCATCTACGCAAATATGGTACCAATGAAAAGACCCCAAATAGCTCTGTAGGTTGAAAAATAAAAGCGCTACGGCTCATAGAACACAAGGGGAAACAAAAAGGAAAATGCAAAAATGAAAAGTGTCCTGGTCCTTAAAGGCACTCTGTCACCTCCAAAACACCCACTAAACTTACGTTATCAGTAGTTTATACATAGAGTATACAACGCTGATTCTATATCTGCAATTTATATCTTTCTATGTTCTTGCATTCCTTTGCTGTAAGCCCACAAATGAAGCAGTCTAGGTAGTCCTCTCCATTATATTCTTCAGCTAAGTAGTCCTCTCTATGCAGCAACATGCCCAGTGTGTAGGCTTAGGCTCCATTCACAAAGAGTAAAACTGGCGGAATTCTCCGCCAGCCATTGTGTAATACTGGTACTCTATGGGAGGCTTGGAATTTGGCGGTGGAATTTGTGGGATGTTATCCGCAAGAATTCCGTAATGTGAACGCACCCTTACAATTTTATTCTGTAGGGCAGTGCGGTGCTGCCTTTAAATAAATGTATATTGAACACAGTCACTAAGAGACTACATTGAGTCCATAGGCGCAGGGCAGTATACATGGCTGTGCCTTCTCTATCTCAGCATATACAGCATATATGAAGGAGTCTAGGTAGTCCTCTCCATTGTATTCTTCAGCGAAGTAGTCCTCTCTATGCAGCAACATGCCCAGTGTGTAAGCTTAGGCTCCGTTCACAAAGAGTAAAATTGGCGGAATTCTGCGGCGGAATTCTCCGCCAGCCATTGTGTAATACTGGTAGTCTATGGGAGGCTTGTGCGCCTCCTCACTCCGCGCTGAAGAATTGACATGTCCATCGAGCCTACCATAGACTACCAGTATGACACGGAGGCTCCATGTGAACAGAGGCTAACAGCGGTGAAATACAAAGTATTTAGAAAAGAGGAGAAAGCTACAAATTACATATTTAGAATCAGCATCCTTTATCCTTCTTACAGATGACTTTAGTTGAAAGCTTTGAGGAGGGTGGGTTGGAGGTACCAAAGTCCCTTTAAGACCAAAATCCACTGTGTCTTTAAGGGGCTAAATACCTTTGAAGGGGTTATCTTGGCTTAGAAAAACATGGCCACTTTCTTCCAGGAACAGCACTGCTATTGTCTCCAGTGGGGTGGGGGCGTGTGTGAAACTCAGTTCCATTGAAGTGAATAGGCCTTACTGCAAAATACCACCCAACTGGAGAGAAAGGGTTATGCTGTTTCTGGAAAAGAGTGACCATGTTTTTCTAATCCTTGATTAATAGATAAACATTGACCTTTCATCAACAATTCTTTTCTTTCTGCCTATTGTGTATATAATTTATGCCAGTGTTAGGCCTTTATTACCAATAAGAATATATCTACAATAAGTTAAAGTGTGAACACAGTCTAAGGGTAAATTCACACGGGTTGATCCGCCGGGAGTCTCACGCACGAAATCTGCAGCTAATCCGCAATACACGTATTATTCTCATTATTATTATTACGTGTATTGCGGATTAGCTGCGGATTTCGTGCGTGAGACTCCCGGCGGATCAGCCAGTGTGAATTTACCCTAAAGATATTTCATTATGATATGAAAGCTACAATAGGCATGAAATGCACACTCCTAGACATTGACTTTCCTCTTATGAATAATACAAGACATACATCCACCTCTTCACGTATGTCTGCTTCTCACACCTAGAAGCACTTCTCATTAGCAGTGGGTATTTCTAGAAAACAGAATGTGGGTGTACAAGTATACATGCGTTGATCAGACTGCATATTAGCCAGTAGTAGGATACGTTTAAAAAAAAAAAAAAAAAAAAAGACTGAAAAAGTATTAAAGCTAATGCTATAGTGTATTTTCACGACATTAGTGTAATGTAATACAGGAAAAAGTATGCTGAAAGTGATCACCTATTTCATACATTTTTATATTTCTATGTTAAAGGCATGTTTTAAACACTGTTAGTTATGTATCCAGTTATAGCTATATATTATACATTTTCTCCTCTCTGCAATATTTCCTAGCAGCGTAGCCCTAGGGAGTCATGACACCTCCATGAACTGCTATACAGTCTTTCTGCACAAAGCTCAACACATTAGCTCTGCATTATCACCACAAATATGGAAACCTTTGGAGCTTTTCACATGCACCTATACAATTTGCATCTATTTCAAAATGCTACTTTTATATGTTTTGCAGGTAGAAAATGCTGACGCTGAAGTCTATGGAGGAGGAGGATTAAAATATGGATGCATCAGTATTTTATCTTCATTTCAGTTGCCTGCCTAGAAAACAGCCATTTATTTTACAAAAATATGGCTGCAATACTGATATCACTTCATTTGGATCCATATTATAAACACAAACTACCACTTTTACAACTTTTAAAACTTTTACAGTTTTAATTAACAGCAATACCTTGACAAGTTGCTGTGCAGCCGTAGACTTGCCCTCTGAGGGATTTGTGTTATATGACGGCTCTCTGACAAAATGATAACAATACTGAATTCTTTCCATCTTTACATTTTCTGCTTGACATTTCACTGGCAAAGTCTTTATAAATTCTAATGTCATATAGTAAAGATTATGAGCGGCAACAACTATTTTCTATCAGTTCTCAGAAATGTTTACAGGTTAATAAAGGTCAAGCACAAATTTTCATGTTGTAATGGAGCCTTCACATGTACCGTATCTCACGCTGTGAGTTCTGCAGCAAAGCCACTGCGATACCATGTAATGTTACAGCCTATGGGCTCTACATTCTCACAGTGGGTTTTTATTCCGCAGCCTACTTAAAGCGACACTGTATCCACCAACCCACCCCCAAACCACTGGTACCATCCATTTGATTACAGTAAATCCTTCTCGTTCAGGTCTTTTAGAGTGCGCCCTGTGCCTTGGTCAGGGTAAAAAATTATCTTTTAATCTGCAGCAGCCAAGTCAATGTGGCGGGGCCTAGGGGCCCTAGGTCTGTGATGCCTCTCCTTTCTTCCTCCCCACTCTTCTCATCATTAGGAATTGGGAGAATTTCTCCTATTCACTGTTGTATAAACAGTTCACATGTGCCACTTCATATCATTAAAGGGGTACTCCGGCGGGGGGGCACTTTTTTGATGGGACCGGGGAGGAGGTGGCTGAGGAAAAAGACGTCCACTCACCTCCCCAGTTCCAGCAGCGGGTCCCGCATAGCGGCAATTCGGTGCCCGGTTCCCGGCCGCTTCTTGGTGTCTGACGCCGCCCAAGACGCTACGTCTCAGGTCCACTCAGCTACTCAGTGAAGGAGGCGGGATCCGTGTCAAGTCAGCTCAGATCCCGCCTCCTTTACTCCTTCCCCACCGGAGTACCCCTTTAAGTCACACATGCACTATAATGAATAGGAGAAATCCTGTCAGGGGCAATCCTACTGGTGAGGAGGATGAAGAGGAAGAAAAGAGAGGCGTCGCAGGCCTAGGGCACACTCTAGGCCATGCCACATTGACTTGACTGCTGCAGATTAAAATATAATTTTTTACCCTGACTAAGGCACCAGGTGCATTTTAAAAGACCTAACTGGACTTACTCTCCTCAAACAGGTGGTACCAGCAGTTTGGGGGTGGAGACAGTATCACTAACTCAGCATCTGCCAGGCTAACAAGCAAATACATTATCTGCCCATGCTCCAGCTTGCTTCTCAGGCTCCCAGGTCACTGCTGTCCCGCTCAGCGAATCAGTGCACTGTCCCACCGCAGCCACTGATTGGCTGAGTGAGATGGCAGTGACCAAGGAGCCAGAGGAGGAAGCTGGAGCATGGGCAGGTAATATATTCTCTTGTTAGCCTGGCAGATGCTTAGTTAAGTAAGCCGTGGCTATCAAGGTGGATTTTACTGTAGAACTCGCAGCATGAAATCCACTGCGATACAGTACGTGTGAAGGCACTCTAAAACCATATTTTAGTAGTAATTAATTTTTTTTGTAAAATACAGGGCTCAGATTTATATTCCATTATTAATTTCTTGCTGTCAAAGATGTTTAATGTTAGATATGCCAATAAAGCATCACAATAAGGGTTTTTTACAGGACAAACCAAGACTTGAAATACTCATTAAAAAAAAAAAGATGTTCAATGGGATGCAAAGAAGTGGTGGTATGAACCTAGACTGTGAATCGTAAATCTGCACACATTTTAGAAAGTTATAAGATTTGCTGCAGAACTGTGTGAGACAATGGCCCAGATTCAGCAATCAGTCAGCAATCTGACACATTTGTGTTTCAGACAAATAGCAGCCAATCACATCTCTGCTTTCTCACCGCAATATTCAGAGGAAGGCAGTAGATTGGTGCACTGAGGGCTGCAGACCCATCCCTGCTGTTAAGATGGCCTTTAAAATAAAAACCCCAGGTTTATATAGTGCTATTTTATTGATCAATATGCATTTTTTCATTCATTCAGATGATCAAAATTATAGAAATGTTGCAGCAATGAATGTAACCCTAGTGCCAGTATTACTGTATATATTGCTTAAATATACAAAAAAAAAATCATAACAGATCTAGAAGATAAAAGGCAGCAGTGATGGTAATGTATGTGGTAGGTGTTCTGACAAATATGTAAAAATATTTCCTTTAACCCCTTAACGACATCGGGCGTAAATTTACGCCCTGATGCCGGTAAGGGAGTTCAGAGCGGGGCCGCGCGGCGGCCCCGCTCTGAACCGCGCCGGTCCCGGGTGCCGCGTGTAGCCCGGGACCGTAGGTATTAGCGGGCACGGTCCGATCGCCGTGCCCGCTAATACAGTAATCGGATGCAGCTGTCAAACATGACAGCTGCATCCGATTACCGGACGCAGCGTCATCCCTGGTGTCTAGTGGGGAGATCGCTCCTCCGGGATGTTATCCCGGAGGAGCGATCTCCGTAAATGAAGCCGGCCGGGGACCGCTCCAAGATGGCGCCGTCCCCGGCTCGGCACTCGTTTACTTCCGGCTGCAGCAGCCGGAAGTAAACGAGTGCCTATCTCATGGATCTCTGCAGCATATCTATGCTGCAGAGATCTCTATGAGAGATCAGATCACTTATACTAGAAGTCCCCCAGGGGGGCTTCTAGTATAAGTGTAAAAGTTTAAAAAAAAATGTCATTATTAGTAAAAAGCCCCCTCCCCTAATAAAAGTCTGAATCACCCCCCTTTTCCCAGGTTATAAATAAAAGTAAACAAATAAATAAATAAATAAACATGTTTGCTATCGCCGCGTGCGTAATCACCGGACCTATTAATTAATCACATTCCTGATCTCGCACGGTAAATGGCGTCAGCGCAAAAAAATCCCAAAGTGCAAAATTGCGCATTTTTGGTCGCATCAAATCCAGAAAAATTGTAATAAAAAGCGATCAAAAAGTCGTATATGCGCAATCAAGGTACCGATAGAAAGAACACATAATGGCGCAAAAAATGACACCTGACATAGCCCCATAGACCAAAGGATAAAAGTGCTATAAGCCTGGGAATGGAGCGATTTTAAGTGACGTATATTTGTTGACAATGGTTTAAATTTTTTACAGGCCATCCGATACAATATAAGTTATACATGTTACATATCGTTTTAATCGTAACGACTTGAGGAACATATATAACAAGTCAGTTTTACCCCAGGGCGAATGGCGTAAAAACACATTTCCCCCAAATAAACAAAATGCGTTTTTTTTTTCAATTTCACCACACTTTCAATTTTTTTCTGGTTTCGCAGTGTACTTTATGCAAAAATTCAGCCTGTCATTGCAAAGTACAATTAGTGACGCAAAAAATAAGGGCTCATGTGGGTCTCTAGGTGGAAAAATGCAAGTGCTATGGCCTTTTATGCACAAGGAGGAAAAACCGAAAACGCAAAAATCGAAATTTGCTCTGTCCTTAAAGGGTTAAACATACCTGTCAAAGGGAAATATGCCTAATATGATAAATGAAATGTCACATCTTACAGTGCCAGATAAACTGCAGCTCATAACATTTTACCCTTTGATAACAATCTACAATATCTGACAGCTGGTAAAGCACAACGGTCACAGAGGAACCTTTAAAACCTGTGTGTGAAGATGCAGCCGACAGCGGGAGTTTGGGTTGCTGTGGAAATGTCCTACGTGTCAGCGAGCTCCGCATGCGAGCCCTATTAGGTTAGAATGGGACGCATGGGACATTTCCACAGCAACCCTAGCCTCCAGCATCAGCATATGAAAGTTTGAAAGGCCCTTCTGTGACAGGTTATGTATCTTTAACACGGGTCGTTAGGTCTAAGGTTTCAACTTCAATCTGTCAACTGTCAATCAAATCAAACTCTTTGGCTCCATTCACACAGAGTTAAAGTGACGGAATTCCGCCAGCCTTCATGTCATAATGACAGCCTATGGGAGGCTTGCGCGCCTTCTCTCTCCGCACTGAAGAATAAACATGTTCATTCTTCAGTGCGAACAGAGGAGGCAAGCAAGCCTCCCATAGACTGTCATTATGACATGGAGGCTGGCGGCATTCTGTGGCGGAGAATTCTGCTGCGGAACTCCGGCACTTTTACTCCGTGTGAACGGAGCCTTTTGCTTCATTATAGTCTACAACACGAAAGAGCCAGATCTTTGGCCTCTCCCCGGATGGCAGCAGGTCTCGAAAGCGAGATCCATTGCAATCAACAACTTCTGACATATCTGATGACACGTCAAAAGTAATTTTAAAGGAGAAGTCCGGCCATTTTTAAAATTCGTAAGGGGAAGGGGGGAATTGGAGTACGAAATGATCTTTTCCAGTGCCCGCGGTGAGCCGGAAGAAATGTCCCCCAAGTTGTGATGATGCCAGGACACAGGGGAAAACGCCTGTCTTGGCTGATGGACTGGCCGCTCAGCTTATCAGTGACTGGAGCAGCATCCCACTGATGACTGGCTGAGCGGCCATTTCATGAGCTTGGTTGTGAAGTGTGCAGCATCGGAGATCCTGGAGCCTGGCGGGGGTCTTAGGCCAGTCCCACCACTCACCGCTGGCACAGGGAGAGGCAAGTTCATACTTGCTATGAAATTCCCCCCTGCCAGCTACCAGATCTAAAAAACTTCTCCTTTAAATGACAGCAACACTTTAAGCATAATCCTTAAAAATAACAACCCATAGTAAAAATATAACCCACCTGCTCGTGCCATTATCTAATTAACATTTAAGCAATAATATCGTAAAGAAAAAATGACTGCTGAATGTTCATGTCATCTCATTATATGCTGAAAACACTAAATGATACTTTGCTGGGCTTTATACAATCACTGGGCTTTCAGCAATTTCAGTGCCGGGAAATTCCTAGTCACTTGTCAGCTAATGGTATATAGAGGTCAGTGAGAGAGATCTTGTGGCTTACTGGACAATCCCTGAAAAAGCACACAATTCCAAATATGCAAAGCACCAGGTATGGTTTTTTGTTCGCTGAAATGAAACCTGTAATATAATATAAAATCTATTTCCTGTTTCATTGTCAGCTTTGTCACCTATTAAAGATTTACTTTTGTATTAAGACAATAATTCATAGAAAAGCTTTTTTTCAAAGAATCATCTTTGTTACATAAGCATCTGCAATGGCCAATTTACATGCAGAATTATTTTATACTATAGCTGCTTTTAATGCATGATCTGTCCTGCGGTCCGTTCGGCAGGTGATGCAGTTATTGTCCTAAAAAACTACTTTTAAACTTGCAGCCCTGTGTCAAATTGGCGTGGCCTAGAGTGTGTATGCCCTAGGCCTACGTCCGTCCCTTCTCCTCACCCTCTTTATCATTAGGAATGCCCCTGAGCAGGATTTCTTCTAATCATCACTTGTCTGAACATTTAACAATCCAGCACATGTGCAGTGTTCAGACAAGTGATGATTAGGAGAAATCCTGCCAGTGGCATTCCTAATGATGAAGAGGATAGGGAGGAGGGACGGAGGGGTGGTGCAAGGTTAGGGCACAGATACTCTAGGCAACGTCAATTTGACACAGGGCTGCAAGTTTAATAGTAATTTTTTTTAGGGACAATAACTGCATCACCTGCCGAACGGCCCCCAGGACAGATCTTGGATTAAAAGCAACTATCCGACGTTACAAGCAATTTTGGGGGGTCAGATTGTGGGTACAGAGTCGCTTCAAGTGCATTTCAGTTGCATTTGTTAGGCCATGTTTCCATATTCTAAGTAACCCATGTGGATAAAAAAAAAAACACACACACACCCATTTCATCAGTAGCTGACCAATAATGCCAATAATCTCAGCAACATTGTTCAGCTACTAGTGAAACAAATGGGGATAGGGTTTGGGTGCATGGGTATCACGGATGCACCTTACTGCACCCTTGAAGACAAAACCAGGTGTGGATCATGATTTAGATAATATAAAGAAAAGATTATAATTGTACACAAACTCTGGGTGGAATGGATTCACAAAGAAAAAAAATGCATTATTGCCAGGATTAGCGACAACCTCACAACCTGGTTAATAAATGTGGGCGTGGCTTTATTTATGTTCATAATTAATGGTGTGTTTACACAGACAGATTTATCTGACAGATTCTTTAAGCCAAGGCCAGGAACAGACTATAAACTGGGAACAGGTCATAAAGGAATGACTGAGATTTCTCCTCTTTTCCAATACATTCCTGGCTTTGGCTTCAGAAATTTGTCAAATAAACCTGTTTGTGTAAACATACCATAATTCTAATTCATTAGGATCCACAAAACTGCAGCTAAACTGCACTGTGTAACATATCGAACAGATTTTTGAAGCCAAAGCCAGGAACAGACTGTTAACAGAGAACAGGTCATCCACTGCATGCACACAGGAGAATCTGCTTTATATCTTTGCCTTATTCACTCAGAAGTTTCCCCAGGATCATGTAGGACATTAGGTAGAAGCTGCTGAGCCAGATCTACTTTACACCAGTGTGATAACTAACTCCCTGGTGTCTGACTGGTCATTTACGAAGGAGCTGGAGTCGGAGTTCGTCCCTTATAAAGTTCAGGAGTTGGAGTCGGAGCTTCAGCTCACCGACTCCGCAGCCCTGGCTGTTAGGTCATAAAGACACATGATGGCTTTTATATATCCAGCTGTGCTTTCATAACATAGAGAAGTGCTTTTATACTCAGGAGCCATGTGTTAAAGAAGCTTAGTAGTGCTGCAAGCTAGAACACCTCCGCACCCCCTTAAAATCCCTGTCTGCTTGCTTGACAGTCGAGCCCTGCCTTAAGGGTGCCTTCACACGTACCGTATCGCTGAGTTTTTATCGCTGCGTTTTTATCGCTGCGTTTTGATTTTCACATGATTTTCATATGAAAATCAAAACTGGCATGTAAACATCGCACCAAATACGCAGCGTTAAATACGCAGAGTTAAAAACGCAGCGGTACGGTACGTGTGAAGCTACCCTAAGGGTACAAAAACACACGGCTTATACTCTGTGTATTTACTGCTGCGATACGCAGCAGATTAGAACTAAATAAATGAAGACAGAATCAAATCTGCTGCGTATCTGCTGCGTATACGCTGTGTGTGTTTGTACCCTAAAACATGGTTTGGTTTATAGCCGACAGTCAAGCAGGGACAGGGATGGGAGGAGGAGTGAGGATGTTTTCCAGTCCCCAGCACTTCAATGTCTTCTGAAAACCTCTGACACTTAGTATCAGAGAATAACAGCATTTTTCTACATTATTAAAGCACAGACGGATATATGAAAGGTACCAGGTGTATCCTTGCTCTAACAGCTACCTAACAGTGTCAGCAGTTTGGAACGTGACAGATTCACTTTAATAGGTTCTCCAGTTAAATTGTAATAACAGGAAAAAACTGATGGTGCGTTTACACAGAGATTTATCGGATAGATTTTGTAAACCAAAGCCAGGAATGGATTTAGAAAGAGGATAAATCTCAGTCTTTTTTTATGATCTGCTCTCGGTGTATAGTCTGTTCCTGGTTTTGGCTTAAAAATCTGTCAGATCTCTCTGTGTAAACCAGTGCTTCTCAAACTGTGAGGCGGGCCTCACCAGTAAGGCGCCCCCTAGTTGTTGGTGAGGCCCACCTGGGGAGCAAGTTTTTTACAAAAGTAACTGATCTGCACAGTCCTCCAAAATCTCCATTTTAGCAACATTATTAATATATTTTGTACTTACTTTATAATTATCTAGAGCAGTGCTTGTCAATTCCAGTCCTCAGGCCTCACCAACAGGTCATGTCTTGAGGATTTTCCATACAAAGAGCAGCTGTGATAATACCAGATGCACTGAGTATAATTATATCACCTGGAAAAAAACTAAGGAAATCCTCAAAACATGACCTGTTGGTGAGGCCTGAGGACTGGAATAGAGAAGCACTGAGCTAGAGCTTGGGAGATAGGTGAAAGGTAGTCCTAGCATTATTTTCAGCTTATAAATGGACCTTCACCACAGATAAGGCCTTGGCATCCTCTTGGTCAGTCTGCTGAGGCCCAGGCATTGCCTTGGTCTGTTGGGTGAGGCTCCAGTAGAAATAGTTTGAGAAGCACTGGTGTAAACCCTAAGGCCTTATGCACACGTTCAGTATTTTTTTCTGGTCCTGAAACAACCCGTGAGAAATTGCGGATTGGACATCCGTATTCCATCCGTATTCCATCCGTTGCTGGACCAGACTTCAACTGAGCAGTGAATGAATGGCAGACCCCCTCTGTGGCATCAGACCCCCTCTGCGGCTGCATCAGACCCCCTCCTGCATGATCAGACCCCCTCTGCGGCATCAGACCCCCTCCTGCGGCATCATCAGACCTCCTCTGCGGCGGCATCAGACCCCCTCCTGCATGATCAGACCCCCTCCGGCGGCATCAGACCCCCTCTGCGGCATCAGACCCCCTCCGGCGGCATCAGACCCCCTCCGGCGGCATCAGACCCCCTCCGGCGGCATCAGACCCCCTCCGGCGGCATCAGACCCCCTCCGGCGGCATCATCAGACCCCTCCTGCGGTAAGGATGCGATCTCCTGTGCCGTTCTGCCTTCAGTGCTCTTAATTGATTCATTGATACTTTCCTAACCACATAGTAAACACCAATTTATTGAGCTAATTGGTAATGATGATTGGCAGCTGGGCTACAAAGGTACAAGTACCAATTACCTCAATAAATTGGGGTGTTTACAATCAACACCCCAATTTATTGAGGTAATTGGTACTTGTACCTTTGTAGCCCAGCTGCCAATCATCATTACCAATTAGCTCAATAAATTGGTGTTTACTATGTGGTTAGGAAAGTATCAATGAATCAATTAAGAGCACTGAAGGCAGAACGGCACAGGAGGATCGCATAGGAGATCGCATCCTTACCGCAGGAGGGGTCTGATGATGCCGCAGGAGGGGGTCTGATGCCGCCGGAGGGGGTCTGATGCCGCCGGAGGGGGTCTGATGCCGCAGAGGGGGTCTGATGATGCAGGAGGGGGTCTGATGCCGCCGCAGAGGAGGTCTGATGATGCCGCAGAGGGGGTCTGATGCCGCCGCAGGAGGGGGTCTGATGCAGCCGCAGGAGGGGGTCTGATGCAGCCGCAGGTTCAGACTGAGGAATTCTCGCGGAAAATGTCCGCGGAATTCCGTCAGCTGTCCGCCCGGAGATCCGGAGAACTATAGATCCCAGCACTTCTATATACTGCTGTGCACAATAGGAGCATGAGTTATCCATATTTTTCTACGGAAATACGGATGCCAAACATGTTGCAATCCGCAAACAATCCGTAGACAATTGATGTCAATGAGAGCATCCGTGAAAAAATCTGGGTCCGCACCCGGTCCGCACTAGGACATGTCCTTTTTTTTTTACGGATTGATTTTCATCCATTTCTGCTACTGATCGTGTGAATAGCCCAATAGACTTCAATGTGCACTAACTCGGATACGGAAATACGGATCCGTAAATTACGGAACGTGTGAATAAGGCCTTAGACACATGCAATCAACAAATCAACTACAGATTCCAACAGAGTTGCCTCTCCTGTAATGTGTATAAGGCGCTCATAATGGGCACTGTCATTGAAATAAACTTTTGACATATCAAAAGGATTTATTGGTTGAGGTCT
Source organism: Dendropsophus ebraccatus (assembly GCF_027789765.1). Classification (NCBI taxonomy): domain Eukaryota; kingdom Metazoa; phylum Chordata; class Amphibia; order Anura; family Hylidae; genus Dendropsophus; species Dendropsophus ebraccatus. The sequence continues at coordinate 116,025,723 of NC_091458.1, read as the reverse complement.
GTATGTTCAGACCATAATGATCAGGAGAACAAGCCAGGAAAAGACCACATTGAGCGTGTTCTCATCCAGCTCCCTATCAGAAGACCAAGATAGCTACATAATGTAAGTCTATGGTGCAGTTTGCCGGACATAGATGAAGAGCAATGGCAGCCCATGAAGCCCATGGCAGCGCTCATCTCTCCCTACTTGTTCTTCTGGTCGGTCGCGGTCTGAACACTCAAACCACAACTTATACAAAACTTCTGACTTTTTAAAAGTTTTTCTTGGTGATAGGTACACTTTAACTTCTGCCCCAATTTGGACAGCTTAATTTGTCCCGTTAGGATATGTGGATATCATGGAGAGGAGCTTTGTACAAAAACAAATAGCTAGGCTCATAGCTTCAGTGTACAACTGAGCCCAGCTGTTCCTTTTTGAAGCTTACTTACTTTCTGTTGGATTGGGGGCCTGTGAAGCAAATGGACAGAAGTGGTGAGCTGGCTTCATTCTGCTTACTTCAGAGGAGCTTAGTACCACCACTGCAAGACAAGCACCACTATCTGGATTCATAGTACACACTGAGGCTATATACACACACATTTGGCTACAGTTTTTGGAACATAGAAGGGCTTGGTGAAAAAAATGCCCTATATTATTACAACTGCAAAATTATGCATCTCCCTTTTTTCCGTCCATTTACTTCTGTCTGTCTGGCACTCTTTATTTCTTCCATCAAAACACATCCTAAGGAGTTATATGGAGAGCAGAAAGTCCTACTCATTCTGCTTTCCAGCACTGCACTTCCTCTCTCTCTGGCCATCTCAGATAATTTTTGAGACAAGAGGGTGCATGTTGCAAGTTTCACAAGATGCCAGGTGTCTGCTGCACCGCCGGGGAGTCAAAGCTGACACCACACTGTTCCCTGGTCTCCTGCTCGCCCTGGAGCTGACGGGACTATGCCAAGGAAGGCTGTGGGGCCTCACTGCTGCCTGTGACTGGCTGAAAACCGGGAGGGAGGATCACGACGGGGTGCTGCACACTGCAGCTGCCTACTCACCGCACTTCTTGCACCAATGTTTCAATTGCATTTTGTATGGAGTTTCATATTTAATATTTAAAAAAATTGGAATCAAAAAAATAAATGATATAACTTTGCATTAGGCCTTTATTACCTAACATTTGTATCACCCGAGTACCCCTTTAAGCAGGACCCTTCCATCAGCTATTCTCTGGGTATGCTGGGAGTCAGGGCCCCACCAAACTATCTTGATAGACCACCGCTTTTAGCAGGCTTGATAACCCCTTTACAACCAAGAACACAAGCAGAGTTGTACTGAGGCTTTCTTTGAGCTGAAAAAGGGCAAGATGCAGCCCTAATGTTCCCATTGATATCAATGGGAGCTTTAGCATATAACCGCACCAAAATAAGTGACATGTAATCACTTATATGGGAGTAATATTGGTCTGTTTATAGTGTTTTGTATTCAGTATCTGTACTGGTATTTTTCAGTCAATTGGCAGCGAAAGGTAACACGTGGTCAGGATTATTTGTCACTTGCATAGTGTCGTTATTGGTAATATTGGCCTTAGTACAGTGGGTTTTATTTGGTAAGAGCATGATATTTAGTCACTATGTTGTGGTAACACATGTTTATGATGGAGGTATTGTTTGGCCTTTATATAATGTTCATCTTGGTCCAGTGTTTTTTTTTTTGTTAAAGGGGTTGTCCGGCCAGGACTCCTTGTGTGCCATGGCTGGGGTGGGTGAAAAAACAACAGCAGCATACACTTATTTCCCTTGGTCCTGCACTGCCGCCCGTACTCTGCCGCTTCTGTCCCAGCTGTGCTGATGGTTTAGGGATGTGAAGGCAGAGGCCTGCTCTGCTATTTAGCATCTGTAGCACAATCTCGCCTCTGCCATTGAATGTCTGAGTGGGCCTGCTCCATCACGTCCTTGAACCCAGAATCGTCAGCACAATGGGGACTGGAGAAGAAGAGTAGCAGCATGGGACCCAGGGAGGTAAGTGTAGGTACTTTTTTCATTGACCCCCTCTCTGGGCATGGTGTAAAACGGGGTCCTGGCAGGACAGTCTTTTTAAGAGTACAATGATAGTATGTGTGGTGATATTGGTATATATTCCCTTTATAGTGGTATTATTTGGTAACTGTGTTATAACTATTACATTGAGCTACACAATCCATTTTGCTGGTACTGTTTAAGGGTACAAACCCACTTGCCGGATCTGCAGTGAGTCTCCTTGCTGCGTTTTTGCAGCAAGACTCGCTGCAGATCCCAGCCCTATACTTTCATTAGCAGAGAAACTCGCAGCAGGGATGTACATCCCTGCTGCGATTTTGTCTGCAGCCCTCCCCATTAACCCCCTAGCCGCCGGACATTATGCATTACCGGGTCCCCGTTCCTGCTTGCTTCGGGGCTCCCGATGTCTTCACGGCCCGCCCGGCCAATCAGTGCGCTGCGGCGGGGCAGCGCACTGATTGGCCGGGCGGAACGTGCCGGGAGCTGCCGAAGCAAGCAGGAGCGAGGACCTGGTAATGTATATCCTGCCCGCCCCCAGCCGCATGATCGCCCCCAGCGCCCGGCCGCATGATCGCCCCCCCGGCCGCACGTATGCCCGCCGGGGGCTGCGAGGGGCGATCGTGTGGCCGGGGGGGCGGGGGGCGATCATGCGGCCAGGGGCGATCGAGGCTGCAGGGGGGATGGGCAGGATATACATTACCAGGTCCCCGTTCCTGCTTGCTTCGGGGCTCCCGATGTCTTCACGTTCTGCCCGGCCAATCAGTGCGCTGCGGCGGGGCAGCGCACTGATTGGCCGGGCGGGCCGTGAAGACATCGGGAGCCCCGAAGCAAGCAGGAACGGGGACCCGGTAATGTATAATGTCCGGCGGCTAGGGGGTTAATGGGGAGGGCTGCAGACAAAATCGCAGCAGGGATGTACATCCCTGCTGCGAGTTTCTCTGCTAATGAAAATATAGGGCCGGGATCTGCAGAGAGTCTCGCTGCAAAAACGCAGCAAGGAGACTCGCTGCAGATCCGGCAAGTGGGTTTGTACCCTAATGCTGCAGACTTTTGCTTAAAGGGGTACTCTGGACAGCAATGTTTATTTATTTTTACCACGTTACTTAGTAATATAATATCATTACAATGAATGCATAATTTGTTATTTATACATGATTTTACATTAAGTGGCAGCAGTATGGGGCAACACACCACCAAGGTTTGTAAATATTGATACATCATGTCGCATGGGGAAAGATTCCACTACAGGGCTTCCCTGTCCGTAGAAAATATGGGACGTGGAAATAAACCCCAAGACCACCAGGGGAATTTAATTAGCATGTATTTTTTTATGTGAACATAGGAAGAAGCCCTTACCTTCATCCTCATCGCCCTGTGTGCAATAGGGAGCTATCAGCAGGTTAGATTTGTCTAACCTGCTGACAGTTTACCTTTAAAGGGGTACTCCGGGCTGGGGGTCTTTTTGCCTATGGCCAGGGAGGAGGTGGATGAGGGCAATGACGTCTCCTTACCTCCCCGGTTCCAGCGCCGGGTCCCGGATCGCACCACTCCTGGTCCACGCTGCCCAGCTGCTTCCTGGTCTCTGCAGGGACTTAAGACTTGACGTTTCAAGTCAGCTCAGCCAGTCAGTGACTGGCTGAGCAGACTCAAGACATCATGTTTTAAGCCCTTGTCAGTGACTAGGAAGCGGCTGAGCAGCGCGGACTGGAGTGGCGGGGAGGTAAGGGGATGTCATTGTCCTCATCCACCTCCTCCCTGGCCATAGGCAAAAAGACCCCCAGCCCAGAGTACCCCTTTAACTCAATGTTTACCTTAAGGCTCATAAGGAGCCTAGGGGAGGCTCGCGCACCTCCTCTCTCCGTGCCGAAGAATGGACATGTCAGTTCTTCCCGCTTGATTCTCCACCGGTCCCATTGACAAGTCAATTCTTTGGGCGGGCGGGCGGGCGGCCTCAAATGGAGTCTATGGCACGGGTGGAGATTTAAAGTGACAGTACCACCAGGCCCAGGCTGAAGCACTGGAGGCGGGCTGACCCACCCTTAGTGGGAGGAAACCCCAGCCACTCTATGATAGGGTTCCATTGATTCTAATGGAGTCACGTCATGGATGGGCTGGGGTTTCTTCCCACTGGGGGTGGGTCGGCCCGCCTCCAGTGCTTCAGCCTGGGCCTGGTGGTACAGTCACTTTAAGCTGGAGCACACAGGCTCGAGCGGTGGAATTTGTGGGATGTTATCCGCAAGAATTCCGTAGTGTGAACGCGCCCTTATAATTTTATTCTGTAGGGCGGTGCTGCCTTCAAATAAATGTATATTGAACACAGTCACTAAGAGACCACATTGAGTCCATAGCAGAGCAGTATACATGGCTGTGCCTTCTCTATATCTCAGCATATATTCTCCGCTGGGTGGGTACAGCTCTATATACTGTGGCTCTGTCCACCAAGGACATCAGACAGCAAACAGCACAGGACTCTGTAGTAGTCATCGCCTCCGCCATCATCGCCTCGCCCAGCCCGTGATTACCGGCACTTTCCAGCAGGTATTACAGACACGTACGGAAAGTGAGGCGGCCGGTCACAGTGAAGGCACGGCAACTATTCCCTCCGTCATCAGGTGAAGTATGTGAGGCGAGTCATGGAGGAGGAGGAGACCGCACAGCTGCTACGGAGCCCTGTCACCCCAGCTGTGTGTCTGTAAGGGGCTGCCGTGACAGGAGAGCGGCTGACGTACCTGAGGCAGGTGCCGGGCCCCCGGTGACGGGCGATGCGGCGCCGGTGCCGTCTGCTGGCTGGAGCGCCGTACACTGACAACGTCCTGTGGAAATTCGCGCTGAGGAGTGAGGGCGGCGGGGCTGGAATTTCCGCGCTGTAACACGTGCAGTGCGGGAGATTCCCGGCCAGGGCTCTATCACACCGGGGAAGGCTGCCTCGCCTCCTCCTCACACTTTGCGTGCGTATAGGGACGCTTTCATTTTCGCCATGTTTTTCGTTTCCTCACGTGTTCTCCGTATTGCGGTTCTGTCTGATGTGCCGGCTGGAAGGTGAACCTCATGTATCCCGCAAGGAGGAAAATCCTCTCAGGAAATAAAGTCCAACACCTTGAATGGGGTAAAAACGTCATTTAAAACTGGATACGCGTAGGTGCACAACTAGGAGAACATGCAGAGAACTTGTGTCGGATTCCACTTCACTCTCCGTCCGTGCCATAGAATCCATTGTATGGTTAGGTGGATTCCGCCGTTCGTCCAATGAATGAACAGGTTCATTTTTTAAACAGGCAGCGGAATCCGCCTGACCATAGAATGGAATCTATGGCACGGACGGAGATGCGTGCGGCTGTGAGCGGTGGCGGAATCCGGCACAACTTCTCCGCCCATATTTCTGTACATACTTTTAGGGTACTATTACACGGATCGATAATCGGCCGAATAAAGACAACGATCAGCCGATGATCGTTGATATAGGTTCTGACCTATAATTGTCGGGCGCTGACCGCGCACCGCTACGTGTAATAGCGCTGCGCGACTGACAATACACATTACCTATCCATGCTGCAGGGCTCCTCTTCCTCTGTGCTTCTGCCCGGGTCCCGCGCTCGCCAGCTTCAGAGTGGCCTGTCTTAGCTGACAGGCCGCTCAGCCAATCACTGGCCGGGACCGCCACGGCCAGTGATTGGCTGAGTGACCAGTCAGCTGACACAGGCCACTCTGAAGCTGGAGCGCGCGGGACCCGGGGAGAAGCACAGAGGAAGAGGAGCCCTGCCACCTGGACAGGTAATGTATAACGTTTAAACAACGACTGCAAACACATCGGTAACAATGTCCCTGCAGCCCTTGTTAAACAATTATCAGGCCGTGTAATAGGCCCAGTAAATGAGCGCCGATCTAGCAAATCGGCGCTCGTTTACATTTATTATCGGGCCCCCATCGGCCCGTCTAATAGTACCTTTAGGGTATTAGCGAAGGATGAACCCGTTTATTCTTTTAGCAGATAGCACAATCTGCCTGACCATAGAATGGAGTCTATGGCACAGACTCTTTATTTGAAAAGGAATAATACAGAGGAGCAGACAAAAGCACTGACTGATGCATTTTGGTGACACTTTCTTTTCCTTATGAGCGCAGCAAGTGCCACCGAAACGCGTCAACCAGTGCTTTTGTCTGCTCCTCTGTATTATCTCCTTTCAAATAACGAAAGTTGTGACATTTTTACTCCATTTAAGGTGCTGGACTTTTTCTGTTATGCTGATCCCATGCCGGGTTTTTCCTGGCGGCGTTTGGAGAGCAGGAGCTGGTGAGCTGACCAACAAAGGTTTGATGGAAAATCCGCTCAGGTTCAGACAAAGCTCCAAGAAAGATAAGATAGACGGGAATGCGGGAATGAAATGCTGAGCATTCATGTTCAGATAACATTGCTGAACCCAAATATTTTGACAACTTCGACTAACATTATTTCTGAGCTCAAGTTCCTCTCGTTGGGTGGGTTCATACCGAGGAATTCTCGGAGATAAATTCATGTCACTTCTTTTGGCGGATAGCGGAATACGCCGGCCCATAGAATGGTGTCTATGAAGCCGGCGGAAAGGCGCGCGGACATACTATGGAATTCCGCGGACATTATCCGTGAGAATTCCTCAGTATGAACCCACCCTTTCTCTGAATTAGTGGGGGGGGGCACAGCAACCGCTGCGAGCATACATTACCTGCTCCGCGTAGCAGGTCTTCGATATCCCCAACTCCCCTCTTTAGTGCATTGATTGGCTGAAGAGGGGAGCCAGGAATTTCAAACGGCTCCTCTTCAGCCAATCAGTGCTGAAGAGGAGCACTGATTGGCTGAAGAGGAGCCGTTTGAAATTACCGGCTCACCTCTTCAGTCAATCAATGCGCTGAAGAGGGGAGTCGGGGATTTCGAAGACCTGCTACGCGGAGCAGGTAACGTATGCTCGTGGACGGGGCGGCGATCGAAGTGGCAGCGGGGGTGGCGATTGGGGCAGGCGATCAGAGCGGCGGCGGGGGTGGCGATCGGGGCGTCGCAGGGGGCTGCTGTTGACCGTGGGGCCGGGCTGCAGGTGCGTGATCGCAAAACAATTTTTCCGTACGATATATCGTACCCTTTAAACGCTGATCGTTATGAAAAAAAAAAATCGTTACTCCGACATCGTTAATCGTACGATCGGGCCAATTATCGCTCCGTGTAAACATAGCATTATGGTGCGTTTACACAGGCAGATTTATCTGACAGATTTTTTAAGCCAAATCCAGGAACAGACCATAAACAGGGAACAGGTCATAAAGGAAAGACTGAGATTTCTCCTCTTATCAAATCCATTCCTGTTTTTGGCTTCCAAAATCTGTCAGATAAATCTGCCATTAGGCTGCGTTCACACTACGTATATTTCAGTCAGTATTGCAACCAAAACCAGGAGTGGATTGAAAACACAGGCTCTGTTCACACAATGTTGAAATTGAGTGGATGGCCGCCATATAACAGTAAATAACTGCCATTATTTCAATATAACAGCCATTGTTCTAAAATAACAGCAAATATTTGCCATTAAATGGCGGCCATCCACTCAATTACAACATTATGTGAACAGAGCCTTTCTGTGTTTTTAATCCACTCCTGGTTTTGGTTGCAATATGAGGACCACAATACTGACTGAAATATACGTAGTGTGAACCCAGACTTAGGGTCCATTTACACAGAAAGATTATCTGACAGATTATCTGCCTAAAATTTGAAGCCAAAGCCAGAAACAGACTATAAACAGAGATCAGGTCATACAGGAAAGCCTGAGATTTGTCTTTCAACATGTTTAGAAACCATGTAATAGCTAATGCGCAGCCAACAGCTGATTAAGGAAAGGGCTGCATGGACATCCCTACCAATATCTGGCAGCTAAACTGTGTAATAAGCTCAATTAGCAGATTGGCGCTTGTTTACCCTGTGCCTCAGGCCATCAAATACAGGCTCAGGGTACAAACCCACACACCGTATACGCAGCAGATACGCAACAAATACGCAACAAATACGCAGCAGATTTGATGGTGAAGATGCAAAGCTCTGTTCAGTTATTTAGATCTAATCTGCTGCGTGTTTGCTGCGTGTTTGCTGCGTATCGCAGCAGTAAATACGCTGCATATACGGTGTGTGGGTTTATACCCTCAGGGCCAGTTCACACGGAGTAAAATCGGCAAAACTCTTCATCGCAGAATCCCGCCTGCCTCAGTGTGACACTGTTTCTCTATGGAAGGGCTCACTCGCCTCTGCTTCCATCACTCTCCGCTCATGCCAATTCTTTGAGGGGACAGCTGCGAAGGTGCACGAGCCCTCCCATAGAGAAATAGTGTCACACTGAGGCAGGTGCGATTCTGTGACAGAGAGTTCCCCCGCGGAACTGGCCATTGGGCTATGTTCACACACAGTATTTCTGTCAGTCTTTTGGTCAATCATTTTTCAACCAAAACCAGAAGTAGGTTGAAAACACAGAAACTGGGCAAATTTTTCTATTATAATTTTTCCCTGTCAGTTCCTTTTCTGGTTTTGGTTAAAAAAAAATGTACTGACCAAAAGACTGATGGAAATACTATGTGTGAACATAGCCTCAAGTTGTTTAGAGAAATTGAGTCTCTGATCCCATTAGATGTGGTCAAAGAAATAACAGACCTCAACTTACCCAATATTTCAGGTCACAGATATTCCAACTAGGTACACACCAACAATCATTCCTCTTTGGAACTCTGTTAGGTCTGATATATCACACCTCTAAAATAGACTATTAGTATTTTATTAGATTCATAATAATATATTTAGGCAAAAGCAGTCAATACCAGTAGAAATCCAACTTAACTATCTAAATGAAGCAGTGTTCTACTGATTTCGTCCAACCCCTGTACTTACCCATCTCATGTCTTCATCTAATGGTTTACATTTCCAAAATGCTATAATGAGTATGACTGGGATCACTACTTCTGAAACGTAAGTTAAAAACCTAAAGCAAGGCAATAAGTCACCCTTTCGTCTTTATATTTCTTTCGTTCCCCTTCTAATAGGGTGGCAGTTTCCTTTTAATGTGATGCAAACAGAAACCACCCGTGGATCACATGGCAAATAAGCACATAAGAAAAAACATTTGTAAGTTATGAAATAGAACTGCAAGGTGGATGGGTTTAGGGCTGTACCATGTGTAACATTTTACGAATAATGGGGAAAGACAGCATCATATCTCTGAACATGCTATATAGAGTGTAGAGGTCCCATACACCTGAAGCCCAAATACAAAATCCTCCACAACATCAACATTATGCTTTAATTTGGGCATTTTATCACCACTCCCTTAAAGGTGTACTCTGGCGGGAAAAAAATATTTTAAATCAACTGGTTTGGAAACATTAAATAGATTTGTAATTTACTTTTAGTTAAAAATCTCAAGTCTTCCCATACTTATCAGCTGCTGTATGTCCTGTAGGAAGCAGTGTATTCTTTCCACAGTGCTCTCTGCTGCCACCTCTGCCTGTGTCAGAAACTGTCTTTACCTGTAAAAAAAAGGTTTTCTTTTATGGGGATTTGCTTCTTCTCTGGATAGTTTCTGACATTGACAGAGGGGGCAGCAAGGAGCACTGTGTCAGACTGAAAATAATACACCACTTCCTGCAGGACATACAGCAACTGATAAATACTGGAAGACTTGAGATTTTTAAAAAGAAGTAAATTAAAAATCTATATAACTTTTTGAAACCGGTTGATTTGAAGAAAAATTTTCTGGATAACCCCTTTAAAAATGTGAATCATACAACACAAGAAGAAAAAAATGAAGGTGGAACATAGTAACACCCAGTAATGCAGCCAAGGACAGATGCTACCACCAGGGGCGGTCTTGGCATTTCTGGGGCCCCCAACAAAGTCATGTCTGGGGCCCCCCCATGCCCCCCCTCCTCGACATGCGCTGCCCCCCCCCCCCCCCCCAGTAGTCCTCTTATAACCCTCCTACCACCATACAGAGATTACATATCACCTCAAAACTGCTCTGAACAAAACAGGAAGATATTACCAATGATGCCATAACATAATACTGCCACACCATGACCCCTATCACTACAGACCCTATAACAGAGTGCAGTTACATCCAGTGACTTACAGGAGGCGTCTTCTCTGATCAGCGTCTTTTACTTTTTTTTCTTTCTCTCTCCATCCAGCGTGAGCCACCTTGAAGTCTTCTCCCGGCTGGTAATCTTCTCTCCAGAATCTGTCAGAGAAATATTTTAGGCTCCAACACATCCAGTAGTTAGGTCCCCTCTACGTCTATATAGTAGTTACACCCCTCTGTGCCCCCACAGATTAAAGGTGTCCCTGTGCTCCCACTTAATTAGGTATGTTCTGTGCCCCAGTATAGTAGTGAGGCATATAGGCACTTCTGTGCAGTCCCAATGTAATTAAGACCGCTGTGTGCTGCCCCCAGTTATATAGACCCCTTGTGCGCTGCCGACAGTAGTAAATACCACTTGTGTGCTGCCCCCAGTAGTATATACCTCTTGTGTGCTGTCCCCAGTGGTATATAGACCCCACTGTGTGCTCCCGCAGTTATATATAGACCTGTGTGATCACCCAGTTATACATAGCACCCCTGTGTGCTCCCCCAGTATACTATATAGACCCCCTGTGTGCTGCTCCCAGTCATATATACCCCGTGTGCTCCCCCCAGTTGTATATACCCCCCGTGTGCTGCCCCCAGTTTTATATACCCCCTGTGTGCTCCCCCACTTGTATATAGCCTCCCTGTGAGCTCCCCCACTTGTATATAGCCCCCCTGTGTGCTCCCCCCTTATATAGCCCCCCTGTGAGCTCCCCCACTTGTATATAGCCCCCTGTGAGCTCCCCCACTTGTATATAGCCCCCTGTGTGCTCCCGTTTATATAGCCCCCCTGTGCGCTCCCCCCGTTTATATAGCCCCCGTGCACTCCCCCACTTATATAGAGCCCCCCTGTGTGCTCCCCTGTTTATATAGCCCCCCTGTGCGCTCCCCCGTTTATATAGACCCCCACTGTGTGCTCCCCCCGTTTATGAAGCCCCCCTGTGCGCTCCCCCCGTTTATATAGCCCCCCTGTGCGCTCCCCTCATTTATATAGCCCCCCTGTGCGCTCCCCCCGTTTATATAGCCCCCTGTGTGCTCCCCCCGTCTATATAGCCCCCCTGTCCGCTCCCCCCATTTATATAGCCCCCCTGTGCGCTCCCCCCATTTATATAGCCCCCTGTGCGCTCCCCCCGTTTATATAGCCCCCCTGTGCGCTCCTCCCATTTTATATAGGCCCCCACTGTGTGCTCTACCTCCTATATAGTATATAACACAAAAAAAAAAAACATTTTTACTCACCTGGGACCGGCATCTCCTCTTCTCTTCTCGTCTCTTCTCTTCCTTCTTGTGGCCGCGGGAAGTGTTTCCCCTGCGGTCACATAAGGCCGCTCTCCCGTTGTCATGGCACCGGCGCTCCAGTGACGCCTCGAGCGCCGGCACCAGAGACACAGAGCAGCCTCTTGTGACCGCAGGGAAAACACTTCCTGCGACCACAAGAGTGACTGACAGGGAGGGAGCCAATGGCTCCTGCCCTGTCAGTGCCGCTGCTGCCTGTAACTATGTGCGCTTGTTACAAGCGCACATAGTTAGCCGCAGCGGTCTTGGGCACCAGAGCGGGGCCCCCCTGGATGTCGGGGGCCCCACGCAATTGCGTGGGATGCGTGGTGCCCAAGACCGCTACTGGCTACCACTATCCAAGTACCATAATATCCAACCTATAGGCTTCGTTCCCACTGAGCAAAACTAGCGGAATTCCGCGGCGGAATTGTCTGCCGCGGAATGCCGTTAGCCTCCCTCTCATAATGGGAGTCTATGGGAGGTGAGCGCTCCTGCTCTGTCTGCCCTGAAGAATGAACAATGAATTCCGCTAGTTTTGCTCAGTGGGAACTAGTGATGCACGATGCACCGAAATATCGATACTAATATCGATATTCGGGGCAAAAAAACGGTTTGGTACCAGGATTTCCTGGTATCGATACTTTATGTTAAGATATGCAATAGCGCAGCTTAACATAGAGTATAGTGCAGAGAACACGGCCGGCGGCTATCTGAGCGCCGGCCGTGTTCTCTGTGTGCTCCCCACCCCCCGCGCGGCTCACCAACTCCTTCTCCATGCTGCCTGGTCCCGGTGTCATCTCTCTCCCCCACGCGGCTCACCAACTTCTGCTCCATCTCCATGCTGCCCGGTCAAGCAGGTTAGTGAGCCAGCGTGCCACAGCACATGTGTCACGGCCGGGGGTTAACCCCACACTTCCCACTGGCCGACCCCTGGTCTGCAACCTGCGCGGGCCGTCCGGGTACGGCATGCTGCTGTCACTAATGGAGCGGTATTTATACTGGGCTGTGCTCCGTTGTGACTCCCAGCCCCTGCACACAGGCCGCAGCCTCCTCACTACGGGACAATCTCCAAAGCCATCGGCTGCGGCGTACGGAGCAGCTTGGATGCTGCTGAGTGCTGACACTTCACAGCGGCATCTACACAGTTACACCGGCTATTTAACTGTGTAGATGCCGCTGTGTCAGCAGCATCCGAGCCGCTCCGTGCGCCTCAGCCGATGGCTTTAGAGATTGTCCCGTAGTGAGGAGGCTGCGGCCTGTGTGGTGTGGGGGCTGGGAGTCACAACGAGGAGGGAGGGAGGAGTGATGCCGGGACCGGGCAGCATGGAGCAGGAGGTGAGGGTTCTGCTCCACTACAACTATTACTATCCCCAATGTACTATACTAGTGCTGGGTCAGCACTAGTATAGTATGTTGGGGATAGTAGTTGTATAGCTATGTGTCAACCATACAACTACTATCCCCAATATACTATACTAATGTTATGTGTCAGCCATACTACTACTACCCCCAATATACTTTACTTGTTTTATGTGTCAGCCATACTAGTACCCACAACCTACTATACTGTGCATCTGCCATACTACTACTACCCCTATTATACTATACTGTGCATTTGCCATACTACTACTACCCCCAACCTACTATACTGTGCATCTGCCATACTACTACTACCCCCATCATACTATACTGTGCATTTGCCCTACTACTACCCCCAACATACTATACTGTGCATTTGCCATACTACTACCCCCAACCTACTATACTGTGCATCTGCCATACTACTACTACCCCCAACCTACTATACTGTGCATCTGCCATACTACTACTACCCCCAACCTACTATACTGTGCAACTGCCATACTACTACTACCCCATCATACTATACTGTGTGTCAGCCATACAACTACTACCCCCAACATACTATACTGTGTGTCAGCCATACAACTACTACCCCCAACATACTATACTGTGTGTCAGCCATACTACCTTCCCAATCTCGCACAGTATACAGTGTTTGCACCAAAAAAGTCATATATGCAAACACGGTACCAATCAAAGCTGCAAATCACTGCGCACTAAAAAAAGACTCTCAGACAGCCCTACCGGCTGAAAGATTTTAAAAGTTATGGGAATCAGAAAACAGCATTATATTGAATCAAGTATCGAAATGGTATTGAGTATCGAAATAAAAAAGTTGGTATTGGTATCGAACTCAAAATTCTGGTATCGTGACATCCCTAGTGGGAACAAAGCCTTAGAGGACAATCAAAGTGAGTGACAGGAGAGGTTGGCTTCTCACAGCTCTCCGGGCCCTGATCCTCCTCTGTGTGTGGGAGGACTTCAGAGCTGGGAGACAACAGCAGCGCAGCCACAGTAAAAGTAACCCCAACACACACATTATACCTTTCTACGCTGATCGTCCCCTGTCCACTATTACTGTATCTAATAGTCACCCTGTCCCATTGGTAAACCTGTCCTCTGTTGCTGTACCTGATCTTCCATTACTGTACCTATAGTCGCTCATTACTCTACCTCATATTCATCATATGTTATTGTCACTCCTGAATTTAAAAAAAATGTTGCTAAAGTTTTAAACCTTGTAACATTCTAAAAAGTAAAAGGACCTTTAGCAAATAATGCCCCCAGAGTAAACATTACGGACGTTCCCTTAGGCTTCTTTATGACAATTTGTGGCACAATTACAGTCTATACTAGGACGTGTCAGTAATTTTTGCAGCACAGAGTACAGGCCATTCATGGATCCATAAAACTATGGATGTGTGAACAGCCCAATAGGAATTAATTGGTCTTTCCTATTGTCCGGAATTGCAGATATGCAATTATAGACAAAAATACGGAATGTGTGAATGTAGCCTAACTCAGGGACAAATGCTAATAGAATCAATATCAAAAAAGCAAAGTTAGCAACTTTGCCTGGTATTGCAGCACAGCCATTAACCCCTTAACAACAGAGTGCATTCATGTATGGTGTATAGAGCTGTGAAGCAAGCTCACACTTGTTTTTTTCTGGCCACCACAAAAATGCCAGAAAAAAACACCAATGTGGCGCATGAAGTTTTTTTCATGCATTTGCATTTTTTTTTCTGGCCAGAGGAAGCGGGTTACTCCCAGGAAATGTCTGAACGTTTTTATCTGCTTCAGTGACTTGAAAGTGACTCTGTACCCACAATCTGACCCCCCCCCCAAACCGCTTGTACCTTCAGATAGCTGCTTTTAATCCAAGATCTGTCCTGCGGTCTGTTCGGCAGGTGATGCAGTTATTGTCCTAAAAAACTACTTTTAAACTTGCAGCCCTGTGCCAAACGGGAGTATCTGTGCCCTAACTTTGCACCACCCTCTCTGTCCCACCTCCCCACCCTTTTCATCATTAGGAATGCTCCAGGCAGATTGTCTCCTATTCCCCACCTGTTTAGCCCGGCACATGGGCTGGATCGTTAAGCACCTGTGCAATGTTCAGCATGGAGAAAATATTTCAGTGGTATTCCTAATGATGAAGTGGGTGGGAAGGAGGGACAGAGGGGCGGTGCAAGGTTTGGGCCTAGATACTCCTGTTTGGCACAGGCTGCAAGTTTAAAAATAGTTTTTAGGACAATAGCTGCATCACCGAACGGACCCCAGGACAGATCTTGGATTAAAAGCAGCTATCCAAAGGTACAAGTGGTTTGGGGAGGGTCAGATTGTGGGTACAGAGTCACTTTAAATACTCGGATGAAATAAAGAATTTAGAAAGATTGGTGAGTGCCACGGCACGTGCCGGCTCGTAAACTCCTCCTGATCTTAACTGTAGTATGTCACTATGTGGTTACAGAGGTTTTGGAGCTATGTGACAGGAGAGCTGACCATACAATACAAGCACCCCCAGAATTCTTTCTATTGAATGTGAACGAGCTGAAAATTTGGTCTTTAGTAACAGCAGAAAAGAGACCAAATGCAGGAAGTGAATGTGCCCATTCGTTCAATGTGAAATGCAGAAGCATGAGCAGCACAGTGGGGGACTACATGCAGCGCAATATTGAAATAAAAATGTTCAGCATACATAAAGCAAGCATTAGCTTTATTTTTGCAGTTTTTTTATCATGACCTATACACTTTAACTAAGAATTAATAAGTAAAGACATAGGGGGCTTTGTCGACTACCTTATCCATATCACCTGCAGTCCTTTTCAGATCATAAGGCCATGTTCCCATGTAAATTCAGCAAAAACATGGATTCTGCACTGCAAATCAAAATCAAGTTACATTCCTAATGCTGTGTTTTCCCATGTGTATTCCAAACACAGTGTAAACTACCCCCTTGTCCCCCAAATGCCATGAGTCAATGCCAATATTTCTGGGGAAGAAATAAGGGCATGGGTTCCACTGCGTTCTGAGCCATTTTGAACATATATGTGGAAACACAGGCTAAACATGTGAATGTGGTTATGAAAACACCACCCACATGTGCATAAAAACAAGCAAGTTTCAGATCTGCAACCTTTTCATTATCCTGTAGAATAAGCTCTGGGCTGGATTTTTATTGGAGAATTTACCGGAATACTTAGGGCAAAATCAACAATTAACAGCAGCTCAATCCACAGCCAAACCCACATGCACTTTTAGGCTGGGTTAACACTACGTATATTTCAGTCAGTATTGTGGTCCTCATATTGCAACCAAAACCAGGAGTGGATTGAAAACACAGAAAGGATCTGTCCACACAATGTTGAAATTGAGTGGATGGCCGCCATTTAATGGCAAATATTTGCTGTTATTTTAAAACAACGGCTGTTATATTGAAATAATGGCCGTTATTTACTGTTATATGGCGGCCATCCACTCAATTTCACCATTGTGTGAACAGAGCCTTTCTGTGTTTTTAATCCACTCCTGGTTTTGGTTGCAATATGAGGACCACAATACTGACTGAAATATACGTAGTATGAACCCAGCCTTAGGCTATATTTACACACTGCCGGATCAACGGCCTCAGGTACTCAATTATACAGCCAATATTTTATAGAGTGTGTCCACTGCTGCCCAATTTCCCATTGACTTAAATGGAGAGCATTATGTGGAAAATACAGCCATATTTTCGGTATTATTTTTCTGGTGTGTGAACATAGCCAAACAGTGCCTAAGAGCAGCCCTGGGATTAAATATTATTTTTGGGAGTAACAAAAAAATGTAGGTGGAGAAAAAAAGATCGCACTTATACAAATCTGCTATAAATGGCAGCATTATGTCTTGACTTGAAATGCTTTTAATTGCTTAACATAATGTGTTTTATTTCCAGAAAGGAAATCTATCATTTATAATCACTTCTGGTAAGACAGGAAATTTGTATGAGCGCATGTTACACGTGGTTTACTCTTGAGTAATCTGTCCTCAGAGAAAGTGAAGGGTACACAAGAAAAGAAAAACAGGAAAAAAAAGTCACGCTGTATACAAATTCATATTAACTTAGTTGTTTTCACTTTCTGGTAGCTTGTCTGTGATACTGATGCTAAAAAAAACGCGCCAAGGCCAATGCTCCTATAGTAATGAGCTGTATCAAAACAATCCCTTTAGGATGGGGCCAAGTTTGGCCTTAAATGTTTTCTTTCAGATCAACTGGTGCCAGAGATTTTTAATCTACTTTTATTAACAAATCTCCAGTCTTCCAGTACTTATCAGCTGCTGTATGCCCTGCTGCAGTGGTGTATTCTTTCCAGTCTGTAGAGGAGGAGAGGTTTTCTATGGGGATTTTCTACTGGCTCTGGACAGTTTCTGTCAGGCACAGAGGTGGCAGCAGAGAGCACTGTGTCAAACTGGAAAGAATACACCACTTCCTGTAGGACATACAGCAGCTGATAAGTACTGGAAGACTGGAGATTTTTTTTTAATAAAGTAAATTGCAAATCTCAGGCACTTTCTGACACCAGTTGATATGAAATTTTTTTTTTTTTTGATACTCCCACCTTAGCTTGTTATCCCCTATCAATAGGGGATAAGAGTTTTAATTTTGATTACTTTTTGCTTCATTTTTACAAAAGAAGGATTACATGCAACATTCAAATCACTTTGTTTTGTTTTTATAGATGTGGGATTAACAGCAAGCAATGATAAAGGTATGTTTTATTTATTCATCCTCTTACACTATTCATGTTAATATTTTTTTCCACTAAAAACACCATTTGTAACAGGGGAAAGGGAATTGTATATTTTTGTGTGCTTTTATTACTACATTATTTATTCTTTTTTGCTGTACCACTAGTGCTTGTCATCCTAGGATGGCAATGTTGCGTCCATGCTTTAAACTTTATGTGCTCCTGATGAGCGCATACAGTACCATTTTGGCGGCACAGTTATTGACCTAGCAAGGAGCCGTAGGCTCCTCTCTGCGCCAATCATTGTTGTGGCTGCGGGCAGCATTATGCCCTCCGGCCACTAGGGGCCATTCTCTCCACCAGCTCCCTGGTGTACAAGCCTGTCTAAGCTTCCTGATATCTTCCGGTCTTCTGCCCACAGCCGCTGCTGGAACTTCAGAGCTGCTCTCTCAAGTGACAGGCCGCTCAGACAAGCACTGCTGCATCATTTGGCCCACCCCCTCCATTGATTACACTGGTCTACATTTGAAAAAAATAAAAAAAAAATTCTGCTGACCTAAATATTTTTTCTGATTTTACCCAAAAGAAAGGTGATACTTCCATATTTGAAGGCAAAAGAAATTATTTGTGCATACGTAACTTGATTTTTGATGTGTAACTTGATGTGGCTGTGTGCGGTGTCAATTTTTACGCCATCATCTGTTTTTTTTTTTGCTATCAGTACTTTGCTTTCATATATGTGACCTTTTTGATCACTTTTTATTACAATTTTTCTGCAATTGAAGTGACCAAAAATCGGCAAATTTTGAACTTTTGTGCTTACACCATTTACCGTGCAAGATCAGGAATGTGATAATTTAGTCCTTTAGACTATTATGCACGCAGCGATACTAAATATGTTTATTTTTGTTAAATGGGAAAAGGGTGGTGATTTAAACTTTAACTAGGGCATGGGATTTGTTTATTAATAAAAAAAAAAAAAAATACATTAATTTAAATTCCCCCTGGGAGAATTCTAATACAACTGCACTGATCTATCATAGAGATCACTGCAGTATACATAATACAGCCCTGATTGATTAGATCAGAGCTATATTACTCTGAGCTGCTGCAGCCCAGATCTACAGGTTGCCGAGCTGGGATCAGTGTCAGTGCGACTCTGAGGCCTGGCCGGGTGAGATGAGGGGATCTCCCCTCCGCAATTTGTTTTTTGATTCCCCTTGAATAGTTATGATTAGGGTTGTCACGCTGTAAACTCCAGCAGTAGTCTGACATCAGTATTCTTCCATTTAGTTATACTTACTGCATATCTTACTGCACACTTTTATCTTTTTACACACTCAGCTTTTTCAAATAATTAAATATAATGTTACGTTTTAACTGCAAAAGTTTATTAGTAAACAGCGTTTTGCAGAAAAACTGGACGAAACGGATGTTATTTTTAGATATAGCACCCCAAAATACATAAAGATCACGTTATGTTGTAGTCAGCAAAACTGATGTATACCAGTGTTATTATTAGAAGGGGTGGGCCGAATGACGCGGCAGTGTTCCTGACGGCGCTCCAGAGTGAAGTTTACACCTACTAACAGAAAAAAGGTAAGACATATACCTTCCTCCTCAGCATCCCCGATGCTATAGGGGACTATCAGCAGGTTAGATTTATCTAACCTGTTGATAATTCTCCTGTAAAGAGTGGGGAGATAACTAAAAGCTTGAAATTTAAAAAAAATATATGAAAACCTTTATTTATTACTTTAATGATGGTCTGAGGTATAAGTATCTATACTTTTACATTCTCCTTCTTTCCCTTGTGTAAGTCCTCGTAGGTGGGGCCTTCACTCCTGCACCAATCTGTTACTCAGTAAATTCATGTTGTGTCTGTTATGTTATCAAACCTTATATTTAATATGTACTCCACTCTGATAACTAATGGTGCAATAAAACTAATGTATAATAAAGATAAAAAAGACAAATAAATAGCATAAAAATATAAAACACTTTATTAAGTTTAATCACTTGAGACAGTTCTAGAAACTTGTATTAAAACTTTGCACAAAACTCATTAAAAATTAAAACTAATTTACAAAAGTAAATTTTTCCAACATCATGGAAAATATATATATTTTTTTGTATAATGGCTTGTTCAATAATTCAGTATTCACATTTAATGAAGCTTAGTTTATACAAAACATATGTTATATACTAATCACACAACATAACAATAATATACTCAGTCCCATCATCACCATAAAGGATTTTCATTAAATAGGTATTCCCATCTCAACTAACTTACTAACAAGGTAAGTACTTTTGTATATATATTCATTTAGCAAACTTGCCTTCTCCCTCTGATGTGCTGCACCTTTCCTCCCTATGTTTACAGCACGACCATCACTCTAAAGTAATAAGTGACTGGACTCGTATATAGTGTATATACTGTAAATATATATACAAATTATATATAGCAGTCAACATTAGGGTGGGGGGGCATATCAGGAGAAGGAGGCAAGTGTGTTACAAGAATGTATGCACAGAAGTATTTAGCTTGATGTGCCCCACAAGTTTACCTACATTACTTTAGATTGGAATGCCCATTTTCCGTATTCCGAGTATTCCGACCTAATTGATTCATGGCATATCCATAGGATATGGCATAAATGTTGGGTCCCAACTCCTGACCAGAACAGGAATTCCGGACTGACGTTCTGGCTGCTCAAGTGGCGCTGTACCCAGGTGAGAAATACATGTAGAGGTAGCTGCACATGTTTGCACCTTTATTCAGTCACTTTCTTGAGAGGGACCAAGGAACAGCAAAGCACACCTGTACAGTACACTTGAAAATCTCACTGAATGTTGGTTCCAGCAAAAACATAGACAGATTATGCATGGATGTATTTAGCGCAAGTACTATACATTTTGGCACAAACCTGCCAAAAACATTTAACCTATTGGGGCAACATAATAAAGGAAAGCAGTAATGAAAATTAATGCTCCAGCAAAATATGACAGATATGTGTGAACATTTCCTTTATGTGTCCATACCTTCCTGGAGTGCTTAATACTGTTATTAATGCTGTCATTTTACTAGCATAAAATACACTGCATGTCCTTTATGCATGGGACACATGTATGCACCATTTTCAGCCATGTCCACTAACAGGAAAATACCAACCAAGTATAAATGGAGGCATCATATAATATAAATGGTCTACATGTACAGTATATACCCACTTTTTCTGATAAATATTGACTGTTAAATCTTTAAAGAGGACCTATATAAAACACTTATAGATCATAAGAAAATGCCGTAAGTGACAGCAGATGGAGACTTTTCTCAAATACAAATTAATAGCAAATCTGATAATTTTCCTCAATATTACAGGGGACAGTTTTTACCTTTCATTTTAGCAGTAGGAAATTAAAATGTGGTGAGCGAATCAATTCACCTATTTTGTTTTTTATTGCAGAGCTGGTCCATAGAATACAATGGAAGAATCGGTTCACCTACCGGTATTTTTCTAATAAATTTGCCAAAGCAAATCATAAACCTGGAGAACTACTGTATTTCTCCAATGGATCCATATGCCCAGCGATTCAATTAAGTGCAAATCAGGTGAAAGACTGAATTTTACTTTATTCATTATATTATCCATGTAAATGAAGAAGAGACAACTGCTTCCAATGGGTTAATTTTCTACAGGAGAACACAGCTGCTTTAAAAAGGGGTTAGGCTGCTGGAGGAAGACACAACTGCTTGTAATGGGTTAATCTGCTGGAGGAGGACATACAGTAGCTACTTGTGAAGAGTAGTACAGAGTCTCTCACTGTATGCACACACTCCTAAAGAGATAGTTTACCTGTTACTGCTACTTCTCACCTCCTCCGGCTGATCCATAATACACAAGATTCCTACATCCTATATTGCTGCACATATAATAACATCCAGTATGATGATATCAGTACCAATCTACTCTGTGTTTACAGTCCCCCCTTTCTTGATGTTGCACTGAGGTCCTTTGTTTTTCAGATGTCCTAACATATTTACCAAGGGTTTTCCTACAGTTTGCTGACTTAAGGGTCCATTTACACAGAAAGATTATCTGACAGATTATCATCATATAGGGAAGCCTGAGAGTTCTCCTTTTTTTCAAATCCAATCCTGGCTTTGGCTTCTTTCTGTGTAAATGGACCCTAACTATAAAGTGCTCGGTTTTCCATTAGTTACATGGGGGAAGTTTGTTCACATATGAAAAAGGACTATGGCCCAAATACACTAAGGGCAATTAGACAGATAAAGTCTAGCAGGATGAGAAGCTTAAACCCTAATGTTTAAGGATTTTGATAACCTAAGGGCCCTATTACACAGAGCTATAATCGGCCGAATCAGCCCAATTATCGCTCCGTGTAGTAGAAAGAATAATAAGCCAATGAAACGATCTTTGGCTGATCCGAAATCGTCAGGTGTCGGACGGGCGTCATTACGTGTAATAGAAATGTGTGGCCGACGGCTGATGATTGCAGTATAAAATAATAAAGGATTAACTTATCTTAGCACATTGCCTGGTGTCCTTGGGCCTTGCCCAGTGTCCTCAGAGGCCCTCCCTGGTCTCTGCAACTCTACCTTCTGCTTCCTTCTGTTCCTGTCTCTGCAGTGACAGGACACGGTCACTGGCCGAGACAGGCCAGGGCCAGCGATTGGCTGAGCGGCCAGTGGCAGTGCAGAGACCAGAACAGAAGGCAGAGCTGCAGACACTTTGGAAGGCCTGCGGACACCAGACAATGTGGTAAGGTAAGATACTTTATTATTTTACAATAAAGGCAAGGGCTGCATGGACATCACTAACAATGTCCGTGCAGTCCTTGCTGCCTGATATTCTGCCCGTGTAATTGCTCAGTACGAGCACCGATCTAGCATAATACACATGAAATAATACAGTAAACAGTTCTGCCTAAAGTGCAACTAGAATAAAGTAAGGTAATAGCTTTGTAATAATGAGTGTAAACAACATGACTTTAAAATTAACCTATGGGCATTTGGGTGTGGAATCTGCAACATGCTGCTCTCACACTGTGCCCCAGTGGACTATGGACACTGCATCTGGTGGCCCGGGGCACCTATAAGCCCCACTACATAGCACAGCAAAATCTTGTCAATCTTATCAAGTAAAAATCTACAACAGAAATCCTGCCGCAGTTTTGCACTGTGTAACAATATAGAAGATTGTGACTGATTTTAGCCGATTTGGTCGTCATTTCAATGTTGTGTGAACATAGCCTAAAAGTGTTTTCCATCAAAGACCTGCATTTCGGCAAACAACTTTTACTACAGAACTGACAAAGCAAGACTACTAAAAAAAAAAAAAACAGTGCAATAATTGAATAGCAGCTAGAACTACATAACAATGTAGCTATATAACAAACATATAATCCGATTACTCTGAGGTTTTCCTATTTCTAAATGATCATTAATTTACTGCAATAAACAATTAAAAATTTTACCTTAACAAAACAAATATTCAGTTGGGACAAACAAACGACAAAAGCTCATCTATCTGATTCTTTACAATGATGCGGTCAGGGTGTAATGCATGTGGCAAATAGTGTGCAAGTGACATCTCCCAAGCATCCACAATCTTAATGTGAAGCCCAGAAAACATTGACCTCATTACAGTATCTAGCTGCAGCGAATACCAGTCACTATTGAAGAGACTGACTTCAGGTCCAAGTTCCTGGACATTGGCCGAGCGAATGATAACTGCTGTGTTTGGACTCCGCTCCAGTAAGCGAAGAACAGCAGCTCGTATGTTCCTAAGGCGTCTTATGTACACTTCCACTGGAAAGGTGCTGAAGTGAGACCAAACTGTTATGGCTACAACAGTGTTCTTCCCTCCCACAATATTATCTAATTCATTAGCAATATAACGCAGCTCATTGCTTGATACTGTTGAGAAGCGAATAGGTGGCCCATGACAGCGGAATTTCAGCATTATATTATGTTCAATATCAACAGACAAAAATGGACCAACGTTCTTAGGGCTCCCCAGGTCAAATGGCTTTAAGTCTAAAATAGAAGAACAATTAAATTAATTTGTAGAATCGACAATTCATGTATGACATCACTATAAGAAAACAGAGATTATAAACTCAGTGACTTAAAGGAGAGGTCTGGCCATTTTGAAAATCCGGCAGTGGGGAATTTGATACAAGTGTTCACTTACCTCTCCCCTTGGTGAGTGGCGGGATCGGCCTCGGGAAGCTACCAGAAGTCATTTTCCCCAAAGTTGCGATAACGCCACAATTCGGGGGAAAATGCCCAAGCCGTATGATGGACACCCTGCTCAACCAATCAGTGACTGGAGCGGCGTCCCACTCCAGTCACTGACTGGCTGAGCAGGCTGTCAATCAGCCAGGTCGTGACATCAGCAGCAGAGGAGATCCCAAAGCCCGGCAGGGAACCAAGGCCGGTCCCACCACTTACTGCGGGCACAGAGAGAGGTAAGTTCGTATTTGTTATAAAATTCCCCCTGCCAGATTTTCAAAAAGGCCAGACTTCTCGTTTAACATAGCACAACCACAGAATACTATCTTTTCAAGCTATCAGTTCAAACTTTTGCCCTATAAGGGTATGTGCACACTGCTGAAAAGTGACAGAAAGTCCGTTGCGTAATCCGCCGCTCGCACCCGCAGAGGGCGGCGGGCGCGTGTCCACCCGTTTCATAGACTCCATTCTATGCACAGTCAGATTCCTTCCTCCGTCCAAAGAATGACCTTGATCAGAATTCTGCAACGGAGTTTCCGTCAGAATTACTCTGCCCATACCCTTAGGCTAAGCTCACACAGGATGGAAAAGCTGCAGATTTTATCAGCAGATTTACACAGTGAAATCCATGGCAGATAACAGTACACGACAAGTGATCATATGCTGTAGAATTTTTCCATATGAAAACAGA
Source organism: Dendropsophus ebraccatus (assembly GCF_027789765.1). Taxonomy (NCBI): domain Eukaryota; kingdom Metazoa; phylum Chordata; class Amphibia; order Anura; family Hylidae; genus Dendropsophus; species Dendropsophus ebraccatus. Next base: position 116,001,257 of record NC_091458.1, on the reverse strand, counting down.
CCAGCAGTGTAAATTTTAAAATGTCCCTGTCACTTATAAAACTTTAGACAAGTCACAGATATGGTCAGGGTCCGGATATCCAGATCGTTAGAAAAACAACCGTCCAGCTCTATTCTGTGGCACCACATAGACTTTCCAACAGAGCCCTGGCACAAATGTGAATCTAGCCTAAGCGATATAGTTTGCTGAAATGAAGCAAAGGCCTTATAGTGTTTTTACAACATGGGCTTGGCCATTTTAAGTGGACAGAAATCTTAAAATATTTTAAAGGTCTTATTATTACAGAGGCTTTGGGACCCAAAAAAATATACAGCAGGTTTAACTGGGAATAAAACAATGTTAAATGTTGACACAATTAGATTACCTGGTACAACATCTGTGAGATACTCAAACCACTGCCTTATTGTAGAGTCTCCAAAGAGGTACACAACCTTCCCTTGTAAACAATCTGTGATGTCAGAAGGCTGGTCAAACTGCCATAGTATGGAGCTCCCAGAAATCCACTGATCTCTATAGTAATAACCGGATGGGAGAAACTTAGAGCTGTGAAGAAAATATTTTTCTAAAGGAAAATACAGAATAATTAATATCTTACATTTCATATAATACTGAAATAAAGTATTAGTCTGTACGTTGTTTTGTTTTTTTTATGATTTCATCCAGCATCTGGAAACTGTTTAAGGCTAGGGGTACACAGCGATTCCCAGTAGCACAACTAGCAACCACCATAATATCATGTGTCCTGGTCAGGGCCGCTTTAACCAGAGGGCACATGGTGCACGTGCACCGGGCCCACTGGTTAAAGGGGCCCCCCGAGCAGGCCGGCCGTTGCTATGTGCGACCAGTGCGGTCGCACAGGGCTCCGGCCACCAGCCTGTCGGGGGAGCGCCATGGATGGGCAATCTACTAACCCCTACATGGCGCCCCCTTCAGGGCCCCGCGTTCGCCGCTGCCCCCGCCCGCTGCTGCTGCGGCGCTTCAGCAGCAGTGACACTGACAGCAAGAGAGCCATTGGCTCCCTCCCTGTCAGTCCCTCTTGTGGCCGCACTTCCTGCAGTCACAAGAGGCCGCACTCTCCCTCTAGCGCCCGACGTCACTGGAGCGTCGGCGCAAGGGTAAGGGGAGTGCAGCCTCTTGTGACCGCAGGAAGTGCGGCCACAAGAGGGAAGAGAAGAGTAACGTGTGGATCCAGGTGAGTAACAGTGTTTGTTTTTTTTCAATGTTATATGGGAGGGGGAGCTATATACTATTGGGGAGCACAGGGGGCTATATACTATGGGGGAGCACAGGGGAGCTATATACTATAGGGGAGCACAGGGGAGCTATATACTATGGGGGGCACAGGGGGCTATATACTATGGGGGAGCACAGGGGGCTATATACTATGGGGGAGCACAGGGGAGCTATATACTATAGGGGAGCACAGGGGAGCTATATACTATGGGGGAGCACAGGGGGGCTATATACTACTGGGGAGCACAGGGGAGCTATATACTATGGGGGAGCACAGGGGAGCTATATACTATGGGGGAGCACAGGGGAGCTATATACTATGGGGGAGCACAGGGGAGCTATATACTACTGGGGAGCACAGGGGAGCTATATACTATGGGGGAGCACAGGGGAGCTATATACTATGGGGGAGCACAGGGGGGCTATATACTATGGGGGAGCACAGGGGGGCTATATACTATGGGGGAGCACAGGGGGGCTATATACTATTGGGGAGCACAGGGGGCTATATACTATGGGGGAGCACAGGGGAGCTATATACTATTGGGGAGCACAAGGAGCTATATACTATGGGGGAGCACAGGGGAGTTATATACTATGGGGGAGCACAGGGGAGCTATATACTATGGGGGAGCACAGGGGACTATATACTACTGGGGAGCACAGGGGTCTATATACTATGGGGAGCACAGGGGAGCTATATACTATGGGGGAGCACAGGGGAGCTATATACTGTGGGGGAGCACAGGGGACTTTATACTACTGGGGAGCACAGGGGAGCTATATACTATGGGGGAGCACAGGGGAGCTATATACTATGGGGGAGCTATATACTATGGGGGAGCACAGGGGAGCTATATACTATGGGGGAGCACAGGGGAGCTATATACTGTGGGGGAGCACAGGGGACTTTATACTACTGGGGAGCACAGGGGTCTATATACTATGGGGAGCACAGGGGTCTATATACTATGGGGAGCACAGGGGAGCTATATACTACTGGGGAGCACAGGGGAGCTATATACTACTGGGGAGCACAGGGGAGCTATATACTACTGGGAAGCACAGGGGGCTATATACTACTGGGGAGCATAGGGGGCTATATACTATGGGGGAGCACAGGGGGCTATATACTATGGGGGAGCACAGGGGGCTATATACTATGGGGGAGCACAGGGGAGCTATATACTATTGGGGAGCACAGGGGGCTATATACTATTGGGGAGCACAAGGGAGCTATATACTATTGGGGAGCACAGGGGAGCTATATACTATTGGGGAGCACAGGGGAGCTATATACTATTGGGGAGCACAGGGGTCTATATACTATGGGGGAGAGCACAGGGGGGCTATATATTATGGAGAGCACAGGGGGGGTTATATACTATTGGGGAGAGCACAGGGGGGCTATATACTATTGGGGGGGAGCACAGGGGGGCTATATACTATTGGGGGAGAGCACAGGGGGGCTATATACTATTGTGGGAGAGCATAGGGGTCTATATATTATTGGAGAGCACAGGGGGGCTATATACTATTGGGGGAGAGCACAGGGGGGCTATATACTATTGTGGGAGAGCACAGGGGGCTATATACTACTGGGGAGAGTGCACAGGGGGGCTATATACTAATGGGGGAGCGCACAGGAGGGCTGTATATAACTGGAGGAGCACATGAGGGGCTATATACTACAGGGACACCTTAAAACTATGGAGGCACAGAGGGGTGTAACTACTGTATAGGGGTACAAGGGAACTAACTACTGTATGTGTTGGAGCCTAAAATATTTGTCTGGCAGATTCTGGAGAGAAGATTCACAGCCAGGAGAAGACTTCAAGGTGGCCCAGGCTGGATGGAGAGAAAAAGAAAAGGTGAAAGACTCTGATCAGAGAAGACGCCCACGGTGAGTCACTGGATGTAACTGCACTCTGTTATAGGGTTGTAGTGTTAGGGGTCATGATGTGGCGGTATTAGGTAATGGTATCATTGGTGATATCTTTCTGTTTTGTTCAGTGCAGTTTTTATGTAATATGTAATCACTGTATGGTGGAAATAGTGTTATAAGGTAACTACTGTATGTACTGGGGCTCTTGATACAGTGTGGGGGCAAATTCAGTACATTATACAATGTGCCAAAAGGGAAGAGGGGGCCCACTCTTGAGGGCTGTGCACTGGGCCCACGAATGTATTAAAACGGCTCTGGTCCTGGTTCCATCATTTATACAAGGGAACAGGGTTGCTTTGCGACTAGAGGCTATGTTCACACTTTGTAAGAGACCGGCCATTCCGTGACCCGGCCGGTCTTTGCTAAGATGATCTCGGCCGGTACTTAAGTACCGGCCGGATGATCTTTATGACCGTAGTGTTCTGATGCGGACGCATTAGCACGCTCCCGCATCAGAACTCCCCATAGGACACAATAAAGCAAGAAGCCGGAGCCACTCTCTTCATTGTGTGAAGTGACAGGGTTTCCTACAGCTGCAATTCACTTAATTGCGGTCGCAGAAAACTGAAATGTCAGTTGTTTGCGGCCCGGCATGGGATCCCGGCCAGAGCCTATACGATGTGTATACGCTCCGTCAGGGATCCCATATAGGAATAGGCAATGTTCTATGCTGCATAAGGTACGGCCGTATTTTACTTAGTGTGAACATAGCCAGAAAGTAGACAAGACCATGACTCTTGTGGCCACTTGTGAGTTACAACACAATCCCACCACTAGATCAATAGCGGCTCCTCTATATAGTCACCAGCTTAGGCAAGATGGCAGCCCCCATAACAATGTACAAAAAACTGTAAAATGAAATATAGCCAATACATTCTAGAAAGATTATAAGTCACCCAACACACATTGATAGACAGCTCTCCCTGTAGTAGTTTAAAGACCTTTTGTGCAAAATGTCGTTAACCATTAAATTAGCTATTTTTGCTGTCAACCATACCTTAAAGCGACTCTATACCCACAATCTGTCCCATCCTAACCTCATGTACCTTTTTATAGCTGCTTTTAAACCAAGATCTGTCCTGGGGTCCATTCGGCAGGTGATGGAGTTATTGTCCTAAAAAACAACTTTTAAACTTGCGGTCCTGTGTCAAATTGGTGTGGCCTAGAGTATCTGTGTCCTAGGCTTACACCACCTCTCCGTTCCTTCTCCTCCCCACCCTCTTCACCATTAGGAATGTCCCAGGGCAGGATTTTTTCTATTCATCATTTGTCAGAACACTGCACATGGGCCTTAACTATCCAGCAAATGTGCAGTGTTCTGACAGGTGATGAATAGAAAAAATCCTGCCCTGGGGCATTCCTAATGGTGAAAAGGGCGGGGAGGAGGGACGGAGGGGCGGTGCAAGCCTAATGCAGACACTCTAGGCCACGCCAATCTGGACACAGGGCTGCAAGTTTAAAAGTAGTTTTTTAGGACAATAACTGCATCACCTGCTGAGCGGACCCCGGGACAGATCTTGGAATAAAAGCAGCTATAAGAAGGTACAAGCTAATGATTCCACCATTAGGAGGAGAATTTAAAAGGGCACTCCAACATCCGACATGGGGTTAGAAAAAAAAATAAACGTGCTGCAGAAGCAAACAGCATTGCTCACGTGTCTGCCCCAGATCTGAAACTACTTCAGGACTACAATTCTTAGAAAGTATAGCTTTTCCTCAGATCCTTAATTTAATTTATTAAAGTTTTGATACTAGATAATAATACATTGCTGTGGGGAAATTTATGATACATGAAATTACCGATCAAGCAATGATTCAGTGAACTTGGAGCAGATAAACAATCATGTAGCCAAAACGGCAAGGGGGCGGGTAGCAGAGGGGCGAGACACTTTAGGTATATGCCAAGAAGTGGGGGATTAAATAAACAACATGCACTCCCCTTCCTGGCTCTCCTGACTTTTATATTATTATTCTAGGTCTCCGCCATGAGGCTGCTTGCAGGTTCAAGATGTCACAGGCCGTCTTAGTCAATGAGTGGCAGGGATCACACAGCAGCAGGACTGCAGCAGCATAGTGCTGGTGCCAGGATGATGTTCCCATAATATGACATGTATATACAATCGTTATTTATATTCTAATCTGAAGTAAAGCAGGTATAAAGAGCATTTCTCTTTATATATGTAGGTCTTTGAGTCGTTCTCTTTTATCAATCTGTAAATTAAAGGGGTTGTCCGGCAAAAATCTTTTTCTTTTAAATCAACTGGTTTCAGAAAGTTATATAGATTTGTAAATTACTTCTATTTAAAAATCACAAGTCTTCCTATACTTATCAGCTGTTGTATGTCCTGCAGGAAATGGTGTTTTCTTTTCAGTCTGACACAGTGCTCTCTGCTGCCACCTCTGCCCATGTCAGGAACTGTCCAGAGCAGCAGCAAATCACCATAGAAAACCTCTGCTGCTCTGGACAGTTCCTGTCTTGGACAGAGATGTCAGCAGAGAGCACTGTGTCAGACTGAAAACAACATTTCCTGCAGGACATACAGCAACTGATAAGTATGGCAGGACTTGAGATTTTTAAATAGAAGTAAATTGAAAATCTATATAACGTTCTGAAACCAGTTGATTTGAAAGAAAAAGATTTTCGCTGGAGTGCCCATTCAAATTCATTGTTATGTGGCACTGGGAAATCTAGATTTTTGCTACAGGAGAATCTGTGTACAAATATGGATAGGTGAAGAATTGCTGTAAGTGATTAGCTGGGTGGAAAGTTGGGACCCAGTTGTTAAAAAAAAGCAGCAGCAAGGGACCACTCAGGTGAGTAATGTTTGTTATGGACATCTGCTCTGCTTTTTATCTGCTCCTGTGTACCTGTCATTATAATAAACTTTTGACTTTTTCATAGAAACACATCAAAAGTTTTGAGTGGTCTGAGTCTGAATGTTTAGACTTGTACCGATCGGGAGACAGAGTGTGGAGAAGACATGCTGCAGCACGTCCACTCTCAAATCTGAAATGAATAAAAAAAGAGTCTGACTTATAATGGGCTCCTATGGAGTTGCAGCTGCAGTTCTCTCCCGCTCTATCTGCCGATCAGTACTGGTGTGAGCACTCAGAGCCAGGCCGATGTTTCTATGACATGTAAACGTTTTTTTTATAAAGACAGGTACAATTTAATATCCAATGTGAAAGACATATAAATCTAGTGCAGAGTAAGAAAAGTATATATCAGCTGCCCATAACAACCATCTCCGTGTTTTTTTTGTTTTGTTTCAAGAAAGACAAAAAAGTGTTGTATATTATGGAAAGAAATACCTTTCACTTTCCATGGATGCACAGTCACTGTGTCAGGGCCACTTGCCAGGATGGGTACTTTAATGTTCACACCACTTTAAAAAAAAAAAAAATAAAACACAAAATTACAGCTTACATGATCAGTACTGCTTCATTTCCCTGCATTATCCTAAAAAGAAAAAAAAAATGGAATACCTTTGAAAAAACATGTTATCATGGAAAGTCAGAAGATTTTTCATGTAGCCTCCTTTGGCATGGTTTACTCGGCTCGAGCATGATAACTTGTCAGGCTTGTAGCAGAACCACGGCTCCCCAGTCTTAATGTCGGTGTAGTTACATGTCGGCTGCTTCTTGGGCAAACAAACATTGCACACTGTGGTTTCAGAGAAGTCACCTGAACGAAAGAGACTTTTAAAGTAAACTCTGTCTGGTCTTTCCTCACGTAATCGTTGAAGGACTTGAATGCCTTCACTTGGGTGAACCAGAATGACTGAAACGGTCACCCTACCAGGCCAAAGTAAGGCAAAGAACACACTGTAGAATCCATTCTGATGGTCCAATACCTTTCCCACTGCACCCGCTTTTAACAAAGGAGAATGGATTTTCGCTTGCAAATAGTCTCCTCCATAATGCTTTGGATTCCCTTCAAAATCGTGCATTCTCACTAGCACTTCCAATATATCCCCTACTTTAAATGAAGACTGAGACTGTATGATGACAAAATGACTATGAGCAGCATCCGTACTTCTCATGAACTCAGTCTTGTCACGTGGCGGCCCAGGCCACTGCAGCATTTTCAGCAGAGATTTCTGTTCTTCATACTCAGGTTTGGACAGAATTTGAAAGTGATAATCACAATGTTTTCTGTTAACTGGGGATAGAGAATGAGCTGTATCACCCCGTATCTCAGTCCATCCTGGCTCCAGACTTATCCTATGGTTCAGATGCTGCAAAACAATAAAGCAATGGGATACATGTCAGTTCACAGCAAACTGCAAGGAATAGTAACCTTCTTAGGACCAGTTCACACTGAGGAATCAGCGCTGAATTTCTGTAATAGATGCAGATCCTGAATAAAGGTCTTCATCTAGTAACTCCTTTAGGCTGGGTTCACACTACGTTTTTTTTTCATCCGTTTCATACGCATTTGTGGGCATCCGTTTTAATCCACTTTTCCATTGACTTCCCATTATAAAAAAAAAAAAACGGACACAAATGAGGTTGAGTACTTTTTTGTGTTTGTTACAAAAACTGATCCGTTTTTATCCTTCCTTAGTAGTGGAAGTCTATAGAAAAACTGATCCAAATGGATGCACACAAATGCATACGTTCTTCTGCAAAAACAGATCATAAAAATGGGTTGCAAAAACATAGTGTGAACCCAGCCTAATAAGGGGATTTAACAATGGGTTTCTAACACAAGACAACCCCATTTATTTTCATGCTGAATAACAAAAAAACTTTCTATGAGTTCTCTTACCTCTACCAGATGGATGTTACTAACCAACACCAGCACCACCAACAAGAAGACCAGCACAAAACAGATCTGGAACCTGTAGAAGGTGCACCACATTTTTTTGCAGATACTCCAACATCCATATTATATTCTTGGGTGAGTATGGTCTGGCTCACTTGAGATAGTTTAGATCACCTGGACATGTTCTTCTAATGCCATCTTTCTCTAAGGAGGAAACAAGATACGTAAAAATGACCTCAATATGATACGTTTTGAGGGTGCTTTCACACAAGCTGTTTTGATGCAGTTTTGAGGTGAAAAAAAATTTAAAGAATGGGAAATATGGGATTTATAATACTATTTCCTGGAATCTCAGCCTAAGGGATTCTATCAGCGTATTTTTTGGGGGAGTTTTTAATTGATGGCCTATCTTTTGACTTGTGGGAGGCCACCATCCAGCACAACCCTAGGATCAGCTGTTTTGCATAGCCGGGCACCAGGACGCACACTGAAGTCTCTGGGTTACAGATACTGTTCACTTCATTGGAAGCTGCAAGGAATAAGGCTGAGGCTTTCATCGGGTCCATTCAGTGTGCATACGTGAGCCGCAGCCTGAGGCCTCCGTCATATGGCTGTGTATCACAAAACCACAGATCCATTTGCAAAAAAATCCATCAGAAATGCATTGCGACTTAGACCCCCAAGTCTCTAACCTGCTGTTATGTCCCATAGTGTACTTTGTTTATTCCCTATGCAAATGAGGTGGTTTGGTGCACTGGGGACGGGATTTCCACTCCTAATAAATATTCATCCAGCTCTGTGCAGTGATGACAGCCGGAAGGACGTCACCGCAGAGTGTCGCACCAATGTTCATCAGGAGGAATGGACTATGCCAGGGCAGATTAGTGCAATGAGGGCAGTAATGGCACTGAGGAGAAAGGTAAGACATAGGGACATAACATCAGTTTAGTGACTTCTGATCTGCTGCTAGTTTCCCTTTAAGGGGATCATACAAGAGAATATTTGGGATTGCAGCAGCAGGACGCTTAAGGAACAGATTGCCCAGGTAAAACAACTCTTTCACAGACCCTAAAGGTGGGTCTCACACAGGCTAGCCATATACTAGGAGGGTTTCACACAAGCTAGCCATATACTAAGAGGGTCTCACACAGGCTAGCCATATACTAGGAGGGTCTCACACAGGCTAGCCATATACTAGGAAGGTCACACAGGCTAGCCATATACTAGGAGGGTCTCACACAGGCTAGCCATATACCAGGAGGGTCACACAGGCTAGCCATATACTAGGAGGGTCTCACACAAGCTAGCCATATACTAAGAGGGTCTCACACAGGCTAGCCATATACTAGGAGGGTCTCACATAGGCTAGCCATATACTAGGAGGGTCTCACATAGGCTAGCCATATACTAGGAGGGTCACACAGGCTAGCCATATACCAGGAGGGTCTCACACAGGCTAGCCATATACTAGGAGGGTCACACAGGCTAGCCATATACCAGGAGGGTCTCACACAGGCTAGCCATATACTAGGAGGGTCTCACACAGGCTAGCCATATACTAGGAGGGTCTCACACAGGCTAGCCATATACTAGGAGGGTCTCACACAGGCTAGCCATATACTAGGAGGGTCACACAGGCTAGCCATATACTAGGAGGGTCTCACACAGGCTAGCCATATACTAGGAGGGTCACACAGGCTAGCCATATACTAGGAGGGTCTCACACAGGCTAGCCATATACTAGGAGGGTCTCACACAGGCTAGCCATATACCAGGAGGGTCACACAGGCTAGCCATATACTAGGAGGGTCTCACACAGGCTAGCCATATACTAGGAGGGTCTCACACAGGCTAGCCATATACTAGGAGGGTCTCACACAGGCTAGCCATATACTAGGAGGGTCTCACACAGGCTAGCCATATACTAGGAGGGTCACACAGGCTAGCCATATACTAGGAGGGTCTCACACAGGCTAGCCATATACCAGGAGGGTCACACAGGATAGCCATATACTAGGAGGGTCTCACACAAGCTAGCCATATACTAAGAGGGTCTCACACAGGCTAGCCATATACTAGGAGGGTCTCACACAGGCTAGCCATATACTAGGAGGGTCTCACATAGGCTAGCCATATACCAGGAGGGTCACACATAGGCTAGCCATATACCAGGAGGGTCACACAGGCTAGCCATATACCAGGAGGGTCTCACACAGGCTAGCCATATACCAGGAGGGTCTCACACAGGCTAGCCATATACCAGTAGGGTCTCACACAGGCTAGCCATATACCAGTAGGGTCTCACACAGGCTAGCCATATACCAGGAGGGTCTCACACAGGCTAGCCATATACCAGGAGGGTCTCACACAGGCTAGCCATATATCAGGAGGGTCTCACACAGGCTAGCCATATACCAGGAGGGTCTCGCTCAGGCTAGCCATATACTAGGAGGGTCTCACTCAGGCTAGTCATATACCAGGAGGGTCTCACACAGGCTAGCCATATACTAGAAGGGTCTCAGACAGGCTAGCCATATACCAGGAGGGTCTCACACAGGCTAGCCATATACCAGGAGGGTCTCACACAGGCTAGCCATATACCAGGAGGGTCTCACACAGGCTAGCCATATACCAGGGGGGTCTCACTCAGGCTAGTCATATACCAAGAGGGTCTCACACAGGCTAGCCATATACTAGTAGGGTCACACAGGCTAGCCATATACCAGGAGGGTCTCACACACGCTAGCCATATACCAGGAGGGTCTCACACAGGCTAGCCATATACTAGGAGGGTCACACAGGCTAGCCATATACTAGGAGAGTCTCACACAGGCTAGCCATATACTAGTAGGGTCTCACACAGGCTAGCCATATACTAGTAGGGTCTCACACAGGCTAGCCATATACTAGGAGGGTCTCACACAGGCTAGCCATATACCAGGAGGGTCACACAGGCTAGCCATACACTAGGAGGGTCTCACACAAGCTAGCCATATACTAAGAGGGTCTCACACAGGCTAGCCATATACTAGGAGGGTCTCACATAGGCTAGCCATATACTAGGAGGGTCTCACATAGGCTAGCCATATACTAGGAGGGTCTCACATAGGCTAGCCATATACTAGGAGGGTCACACAGGCTAGCCATATACCAGGAGGGTCTCACACAGGCTAGCCATATACCAGGAGGGTCTCACACAGGCTAGCCATATACTAGTAGGGTCTCACACAGGCTAGCCATATACTAGTAGGGTTTCACACAGGCTAGCCATATACTACCGTAGTAGGGTCTCACACAGGCTAGCCATATACTAGGAGGGTCTCACACAGGCTAGCCATATACTAGGAGGGTCTCACACAGGCTAGCCATATACTAGTAGGGTCTCACACAGGCTAGCCATATACTAGTAGGGTCTCACACAGGCTAGCCATATACTAGGATGGTCTCACACAGGCTAGCCATATACTAGGAGGGTCTCACACAGGCTAGCCATATACTAGGAGGGTCTCACACAGGCTAGCCATATACTAGGAGGGTCACACAGGCTAGCCATATACCAGGAGGGTCACACAGGCTAGCCATATACCAGGAGGGTCTCACACAGGCTAGCCATATACTAGGATGGTCTCACACAGGCTAGCCATATACTAGTAGGGTCTCACACAGGCTAGCCATATACTAGTAGGGTCTCACACAGGCTAGCCATATACTAGTAGGGTCTCACACAGGCTAGCCATATACTAGGAGGGTCTCACACAGGCTAGCCATATACCAGGAGGGTCACACAGGCTAGCCATATACTAGGAGGGTCTCACACAGGCTAGCCATATACTAGGAGGGTCTCACACAGGCTAGCCATATATTACCAGTGTCTCGGAGGAGACAACCCCTTTAAAGAAACCATGAAGAGACCCCAAAGCAATGAAAACATGGCTACAGATATCTTTATAAATGTGGCACAACATAAACCCCCCTTAGGAGTGTATAATACCTCACACCCAGTGACCCCACCATTCCCATTTCCAGTGTACTGGCATATAACAATGGCATCTTCAGAAGCAGGCACACATATTACTCCATGATGTACATGAGCTTTCTGAGGACATACCTGGGTGATGTATAGCAGGCTATGCTGGTGATCTGCTAGGGGGCACCCGCTGCATGCTGTGAGGAATGCCCCTGGCACACCTGACATATCCTGTGCCCACCTCTCCGGTGTGTGCGCCCCCTGGTGCCCGCACCCCGTCTCCGTGCAGGCCTCCTAGGACGGGTCATCCATCAGGCATACAGGGATGTGCCGGCCGGCCGGGCGCTGCAGCTACTATACACAATGGCTGAGGCCTAGCACACGGCGTAGGAAGCTGGCTCCTCCTCTGTCAGTCAGGCGGGGGGTGAGGAGGAAGCCGGGCAGGGTGGCCGGGCACAGGCTCTACTGTCATCTGTACGGCACGGAATCCCCCGCACCGCTTCATAATGGGCAGAGGAGCTGCCCCACTGCGGGGAATGCAATACAGAAACAGGGCAGGAATACCCACTAGTGTCCATGGAAGCCAGCGGCAGCCTGACACACGGGAGACCACCACGACTTGGCTTCATGTGGGTCAGGCACAAAAGCGGACAACCAGGCGGAACACACGTCTCATCGATAGAAGCAAGATAGAGAAGAGAGCAGGGATGACTGATAGATGATTAGAGAGAGAGTATGTAGGACAGAATAGATAGAGGATTAGATAGTATGTATGACATAGAATAGATAGATTAGAGAGATAGTATGTATGACAGAATAGATAGATGATTGGAGAGATAGTATGTATGACATAGGATAGATGATTAGAGATAGTATGTATAACATAGAATAGATAGATGATTAGAGAGATAGTATGTATAACATAGAATAGATAGATGATTAGAGATAGTATGTGACAGATTAGATAGAGGATCCTTATTATATTGTATTGGTACATAGATGGAGACACTGGGACAGAGATTCTAGAGAAGGGGGGAACACTCCAGATCTCCTTTTCCAAGTTCCATTGTATTTTGACCTAAATAGGACAGCCAGATATTCCAGGAAAGCAGCACATCCAAACTCAGACTTATAGTGGTGGTGGGAGCGCAGCCTTGGTCAGAGGCCTATCAGCTAAATATCCAAAAATAACCACAGCACACCTCATCGGTAACAGGACAAACAGGGGGTTCAAAAAGGTGGTTTCCGCTGCCTCACAAGCAGTTCAGTGACCTCACCATGGTTATACAGTACTTAGGCATGTCATTCATTACAGGCGTCATTGAGGTCTGCTGTGATCAGGACATATAGCCGGAGAAACAGCAGGCTGTATCTCCAGATTGGCCAATTCAGACATTGCCAGGGGTCATGCACACATCTGATGTTCTGAGGTCTGTTCCTGAGAACTCCCAGCATCATAGTTATGTCAGAAGCTCTTACTGTACTGACAGCTGCACAGTTATAGCATTCACAGAAATCTTTTTTTAAAAAAAAAATTTTTTAGAGTGACTGCTTGTGCAACACACAAAAGTCCCTGAACCCACCCCAAAAAAGCTCCTTGGTTAAAATAGCCTTTATTAACTATGTGCCCTTTCGCTCTGCCAAGTAGGGGCATCTCTAAAATTCTCACAGCTCCCATTGATTTCAATGGGGCTTATTACTCAAGCATTGACAAATGCTCAACTCTAGTCTAAACCATTCTTCCTACCAGAGTTCCCTGAAGCCAGAGACTACCAGTATGCCCCCACCACCATTCCATAGTGCTTATACCACTTTCTTCACACATTTGTAGCCAATTTGTTTACAGTGAATCAGTCAGATGCAATTTAGGTTGCAAGTTTTAACGAGAAAGTACTAAAGTCATCTTACCGGCTGATGTCCCTTTTAGCACAGGGCAACAAGGATGAAGGCAAGTCTGTTACCTCCTGTACAAAATGTCAGGCTTCCAAGGGTCCTGAATTGATGCAAGCTGGAATACCTGCTTGCTCCCCCTACCATCCCTGCTTTACTAATTGTCTACTAAAGGCCAAGCCCCGATTCCTAATCTCATTCCTGCTCTGTGCAAACAATTTGTATGCAGGTATGGGATCTGAAAGCAGCTCTCAGCTTCCAAGTGACTGACAAGAAGGGCTATGGATGGGAGGGAAGGTGTTACAGTGCTCACCACCTTCAGACTCTTTCTACATATGCATGCAATGCGGTTAACAGTGCCCCCAATCCCAGCAATACTGCAAAGTTACTGGGAGAGAAACGGGGGAGTGGTTTGTGGACACTAAACGGGCCTGGTAATGACTCACTTTGCACCAAAGCAGCCGTTTGGAACCTTAACTGCAGCTGACAGATTCCCTTTAGGAAAGGTCCAAAATTTCATAGTGAAAAGAATAAATAAGTTTTCACTTATGAACAGTTTTAATCCCTACAAAGTGATTTTTATTTTCAGGATATTAGAAGTTTTCCCCAAAAAATTCCCAACAAACCTGACTTACACAAGGGGCATGTGCTTAGTGCACAAACACAGCTAACCTTTTATTGGCACACGTTAGTGCATCTTGCACCTATGATAATATTCAGGACACAATAAGCGTTGGCACATCTGCCGCAGGATTTATGGAAAATGCACCACATTTAGGTTCCAGCGGCTTGGTGGTTTTCATGATTGGACATTAGGGCTCCAAAGCCAGCAGGTTTTTGAATTTTATGTTTGGCATTACTGCATTTCAAAACCCATAGCATCTTTACTGTTTGAGGGTAGCTTCACACGTACCATATCGCTGCGTATTTAACACTGCGTTTTTATCGCGATTTTCACACGAAAATCCTGTGAAAATCAAAACTTGCATGTAAAAAAAAAATAAATAAAAATAATAAAAAAAAAAAAAATCGCACCAAACACGCAGCGATTAAAAACTCAGCGATACGGTACGTGTGTAGGCACCCTGAGGGTGATTTTTTGCAGCACAACATCGTACCATTGTAAAATACTAGTTTTAGGCCTAATTCACACATCCGTTCTGTCCACGATTACGGGCACACAATTGCAGAGAGAACATAAAACCAATGACATTTAATGGCCCCATTCATAAGTCCGTGCCGCAAAAAAAAAAAAACACATTAATACGGATGTTTTTTTGCGGCACAGATCGCTAGGGTAAACAGTGCTCCGCGATGCACGTTTGTAGTGCAGGCCGCGTCTGCAGACTGCACTACAGGTGTGAATACAGCGTAAATTTTCACAGGATAGGACATCAATAGTTGACCATCTGGGTGCCAGATGCACACCAACCTTCCCCCTGCAAAAGCATCAAAAATGGTCCCAAACATCAGCTATAACCATCTCTGGATGCTTCATTGCTTTTCTGCAAATGTATCATCAGAACCCCCCCCACCAGTGTGACTATATCCCCTCTGTGACGGGCCTCCATTGACCCACATCACTGAGGGGAGGGGATATCATCACATTGGGAGTGCCAGACCTGCCTCCAGTGCATAGAGCCAGTGCACAAGTGTACCTAATGGTACATTGGCTTTAAGATTCTTGCCCTGGAACAATAAAGCATCAGGTTCAGACACATTTACTCTGCAAGGTGTGCACACACATCAGCAACATGTAAACCGTCCTGTTAAGATTAAAAACCAAGTCTAGTCAAATTTTTCAAAACTAGTTTATTAGCATGTCCAAGAATGATGCAACGCTTAGCGTTTTCCACCGACCCGGGGAGCCTGCATCTTCACAGGCTTCACAATTTTCTGCTTGGGTGCAGTCTTTGATGGTGCCTTTAAAAGAAAAAAAAAATTAGTTATTTCTCGGCAAGAACAGTTCAGACATTTGTGGTCTTAACATTGTATTTAGGATCAGGACAAGGCTGTCGCATAGCTACTGTTCATGTGATCAGGTCTCATAGGACACCATTAACTATGTAAACCATCTACGTTGGGAAATCTGCAACGAGTGTTAGGATTTATTAAACTAAAATAAAGCTGCCTTTATAAAAAGGATAGTGACTCTTATTAGGAATGCTTTTGACATGTGGAAAGATATTGATCAGTGAGCCTTACTGCCAAGACCACTGCGATCCGGAGATACAGAGCAGCATCATCTCTCCCTGGCTGTCACTCAAGTCAGACCTTTGCTTCACTATAGTCTATGAAGAGCTAGAGTCAGATCTTCATCCAGCCAGTGAAGCACACTGCCAGGCTCTCTCCCTGGCTGTATCTCAGGATTGCAGTGGATATCTAAAGTTATTGATCGCAGGCGATCCGACCACTGACACCTCTGACAATGTCAGAAGTTACAAATGACAGCAGTGCTTTAAAGCTGTATACATTATCAGCCAAGAATGAACCATCTCCATTATTCTTGTGTATTTGTGGGAATAAGCAAACCCTGGTAAGGGATTGTACTTGGTTAAAGACTAACTGATATTAGGCATAAACTCCACTTTACATATAAGCCGTATGGATGTAGAAGTGGTTGGAATAATGCTGTCTGTACCCAATGGCACTGAACTGTCTCTAGAAACATCACAGCACTTACCTTGGCAGGAACAGCCTTTTTGGTAGCCTGTTTAGCCTTTTTTGCCTCTTTAGCAGCCCTAAAAATGAAAGAAAAAAGTTAAGTCTTTATTACTGACCATTAGGTAGATTAACTTGTGTAATAAAGGAAGAGAACATAACCCTCATTGCCAACATGTAATGCATCCTGACTAAAGAAGCTCAGAATCTATTTTAATTGACACAAGCCTCAATATCTGGGGTGAATAAGAAAAGTTGCAAGTTGACTTCAGGAAAGGTCAGTCAGTTAAAGCCAACTAAATCCTGTCCTATAGTGTGGAGCCTTTGCTTGTATTTTCAGAGTACTGGGACCTGTGGTCAGTGCAGATATAATATACGTATACTTACATTTGATAGCCTTGGAGCCATGATTACAAGTGTTTACTCTTCATACATAACACTATTCCAAACAAGACATCAAGATTTCATAACATAATTCAGCTTCTATTCAGCTTCTATTAAACACATGATCCAATCATTAAAAACACCCATTAAAAACAAATTGGAGGGGGGGGGGAACTACTAGATACTGGTGTAGTCTGGGCAAAACAAATAGATACAATTACTAGTGCTGAATAAATCCAATTTTGAGTATAATAAAAAATGTTAACAGTATCCAATTTAACAGTACAGCACTGGAGCCAATATATAAATCAATGCCAATGTATAATCAATAGCTGCGGGAGGTAAAGTCCAAGAAGTATAGTTGCAGCGATGTAACACAGAAAAAACATTGACCTATAGTTCTGTGTTACATGTGCTTCATAGCAGTTTAGGGAGTATAATTTGTATTGCTTGTCGCAATATACTCCAGAAGCACAGACCCATAAATATGTAGCTAAAAAAAAAAAAAAAAAAAAATTGCAAATAAGACCTCACCATTACCCATACACAGGTTTAGTAAAAGAAAACCCCATATCAGGTGCGCCTTTATACACATTTCGCTATTCGCTTTTTCAAGATATACTCAAAGACCAAGGGGGAGATTTATCAAGCAGTCTTACGGCTACAAATCCAAGCTCAGCTTTCATTTTACAGTGCTCATTAATATTTGAAAGCAAGGCAAAACTGTGGGCTTTAACTGTGTTAGGAAAAACCCCTGCAGTAATTCAAGCATGAGTACAATGTTATAATAGAACGCTAACACTTTAAAGGGGTATTCTGAAAAACAGAAAGTGTTACTGGGGACACTGCAAATACACTTTCCTACCTTGCAGCTCACCTGCAATGTCTTCTGGTGCCCGCTGGACACTCACTTTTACATGACAGACTCATCTTTGCAGTGACTAAATGAGGTGGGACAGAGTGAGCAGGCAGTCACTGCCAAGACAAGCCTGTCAGAAGTAGCAGCCATCTGGTTCAGCAATGGACCAGAGGACATCGCCCCGAGGGACGCCACAGTTCAGAAAAGTCTGAGTGGCAATCCAACTGAGTGGCAAGTAGGTATAGAAGTGAAGCTGCTGTAGCATCTAGTCATAGTACTTGTGGCCTCCTCCCCCACAATTACAGTTCTTTGAAGCAAAACTGTTTAATTGGGACATACCCGCACACGCTCTCCCAGTGTAGGAGTCCCTCCTGGTGTTTAGGGACGCCTGAAGGGGGTTCTAAACTAGATAGGCAGGGTCATATAGGGACAACATATGACCTATTTGCATCATATTACTGTTTGTAATACAACAGACATTGAGAAAAAGGAGCACTGCACCTCACACATATGGCTGACACTAATGCCTCTCTGCTACATTTAAAAACCAACGCCAGGACGTTTGTATATCATTTGATCAAACCATATTGCCTCATGTACCACATGCAGGTCCCCGGGTTCACATGGGTCCCTACACTAACTCCACACTGTTGTCAGCGACCGCAAACCCTGCAAAGCGAGCGCAAGCAGGGAAGGGAGGCCATAGAATTGCCCTGCAACCCCAATGTCACAGGACCAAACCCCAAGGCCCCCCCCCCCCAAAAAAACCCAGCAGGCGCCGCAGGTTGAGAAAGCCGCCACCAAGCAACACAAGTGGTAACATGGTCTTAATACCCACCATTGCTATTGCAGGTAGGATGGGAAAACGAGGTACGGTACTTGCCATTGCCATGTGTGCACAGGTGCCTCCTGCTAATTGGGGTCACATGGAACTTACCGGAGGAGTGCTAGCACAAATTATATACCAACAGACTGGCATTGGTTTTTAAATGTAGCAGAGAGGCAATAGTGTCAGCCGTAGGTGTGACGTGCAGCCGCTCCTTTCTCTCCATGTCCGTATATTACTGTTTATAATAGGTTATTTCTTTGTGTGTAAAACCACCACTGTTTGTAATTTATAAAATACATGCTATATGATGCACTATAGCAATTTTACTACAGTCCCTTCACTTCTGTTAACCCCCCTTCCCCCCCAAATTAGGCTTCACGGACACCCTGAGTGCATCAGGTATTATCACAGGTGTTCTTTGTATGGGATATCCTCAAAACATGACCTGTTGGTGAGGCCTGAGGACTGGAATTGAGAAGCACTGGGCTAAAGGATAACACCTTTCAGCCACACAAAGCAGAGTCCTGTCAGAGGCTCCTCAACATTCAGAGGGCCTAGTCAATTTTAGCAGCATCAGATGACACAGGGCTGTCCCTCCTGCACCACCTCATCACAAGGACTGCAGAAGCAGCAGCAATTACTTTCTGAACACAGACCCAAACAGCTGAAAAAGCATCTATAACATGCATTTATTTAGAGTACTTAACCCTTTGAGGACCAGGCCCAAAATGACCCAGTGGACCGCGCAAATTTTGATCTTAGTGCTTTCGTTTTTACCTCCTCCCCTTCTAAGAGCTCTAGCACTCAGTTTTCTATCTACAAGCCATGTAAGTGCTTGTTTGTTACAGGAATAGTTGTACTTTGTAATGGCGTCATTCATTTTACCATAACATGTATGATGGAATTCCAAATATATTATTTATGAAGATATAAATAGGTGAAATCGTAAAAAAGAATGCAATATGGTAACGTTTGGGGGGTTCCTGTGTCTACGTAATGCACTATATGGTAACAGCGACATGACACTATTATTCTATAGGTCAGTCCGAACACAACCATATGCAGGTTACACAGATTCTCTAATGTTATATATATATTTTTTTATGAAATCCTTTTTTTGGCAATTAAATATTAATAAAATGGGCCTATTGTGACGCTTATAACGGTTTTATTTTTTCACCTACGGGGCTGTATGGGGTGTAATTTTTTCCGCCATGATCTCTAGTTTTTATTAATACCATATTTGTGAAGATCGGACGTTTTGATCACTTTTTATTGATTTTTTTAAATATATAATGTAACATAAAATCGGTAATCTGCGCACTTTTTCCCCTCTTTTCGTGTACGCCGTTTACCGGTCGCAATGACGCTTGTTATATTTTAATAGATCGGACAATTGCGCACGCTACGGTATATTATATGTTTATCTATTTATTCATTTTTATATGTTTTATTTATATAATGGGAAAGGGGGGTGATTTAGACTTTTATTGGGGGAGGGGTTTTGGGGTAGTGTGTTAGTGTTTTGAACTTTTTTTTTTTTTTTTACACATTTGAAGTCCCTTTGGGGGACTTGTACATACAATACTTTGATTTATACACTGATGAATGCTATGCCATAGGCATAGCATTGATCAGTGTTATCGGCGCTCTGCTCATTGAGCCTGCCTGTGCAGGCTCAGTGTAGCAGATCGCCGATCGGACCGCATGGAGGCAGGTAAGAGACCTCCAGCAGTCCGTTTCAACGATCGGGACCCCCGCAGTCACACTGCGGGGGTCCCGATCGGTAAGTGACAGGGGACTCCCCCTGTCACTTACACTTAAACGCTGCGGTCGCGGCGTTTAAGGGGTTAATGACACGCGGCAGCGCGATCGCTGCAGCGTGTCATTACCGGTGAGGTCCCGGCTGCTCACTGCAGCCGGCCCCCACCTGCTATGAAGCGCGCTCCGCTCCGGAGCGCGCTTCATAGCGGGAATAACACCCATGACGTAAGGTTACGTCATGGGTCGTCTGGGGACAGACTTCCATGACGTAACCCTACGTCCAGGGTCGTCTAGGGGTTAAACTGTCGTGAATTTTTTTTGCAGAAATCAATAGTCCAGGCGATTTTAAGAAAGTTTGTAATTGGGTTTATTATCCGAAAAATGCATTTATATCATGAAAAAGCAGTTTGAAGCTCTCCCCCCTGTCTTCATTGTTCTCCTATGGAGAGAGCTAAAGAAAAGACCAAAACAGGACAACAAAGAGTTAATCTACAAATGGGTCGTGGGTCGTCTGGGGACAGACTTCCATGACGTAACCCTACGTCCAGGGTCGTCTAGGGGTTAAACTGTCGTGAATTTTTTTTGCAGAAATCAATAGTCCAGGCGATTTTAAGAAAGTTTGTAATTGGGTTTATTATCCGAAAAATGCATTTATATCATGAAAAAGCAGTTTGAAGCTCTCCCCCGTCTTCATTGTTCTCCTATGGAGAGAGCTAAAGAAAAGACCAAAACAGGACAACAAAGAGTTAATCTACAAATCCCTCACCCGTTATCTCTTCTGACCATCACCAGTGACCTGTCTGAGCTCAGATTACAGCTGTCACCCAGCTCCCTTTCTGCTGCTAACTCCCTCCTTCCTCCTCCCCCTCCCCTCTCCCTAGAGCAGACAGGGTACGACTCATGCAACAACTCACAATTTTCAGATTTTTTGGAGCGGATGAAAAAGAGGGAGGGGGGGGGGGAACCTGGGAAAAGGCTTTTTACATGCAGATAATGGCAGATTTGGCTTATAAACCCAATTACAAAGTTTCTTAAAATCGCTTGGACTATTGATTTCTGCAAAAAAAATAAAAAAATACGACAGTGACTCTAATTCGAACGATAATTGTACGTGTAAACACAGCGAACGATCAAGCGACGAGCGAGAAATCGTTCATTTTGATCTTTCAACATATCCTCAAATCGTCGCAAAAAATTTGCAGATCGTTCCGTGTAAACATTCTTTCAACGATTTCACCCATGTGTGAGATAGGCTTAAGCGATCGCAAAACGATCACTTAACGATTTTTCCATACGATGTATCGTTCCGTCTAAACGCTGATTATAAAAAAATCGTTCATTCAAAATAGTTAATCGTGCGATCGGGCGAATTATCGCTCCGTGTAAAACCATCGTTAGGATTGCAACACATACTGGGGAAGATCAGAAACCGTTTATTAAAATAGAGCGAACCACTCATCTAAACAAAGTGCTTGGCTCATCAAGGAGACTGCCTTTCATCGCTGCTCCGCTCCACCTCCCAGGTGCTGAAAGATGGATCCGGATCCAGGATTGGATCTAACTTTTCCCAGCATCCTGGGTGGAGTAACAAGGAGTGGAGAAGCACTGGAAGGCAGTCAAGCTGGATGAGCTAAGTGCTGATGGAATAAAGTGCTTTGCTTCATTTAGATGAGCGATTCGCAAATCTCTACTAAACAGGTTTGTTGCTCATATCAAGTCAGTGCCGAGCTTTCAGACTATTTTTGACCTCGTCCCACTTTCTAACAATGAGGATGAACCCATACCCATCAGCCCTGTGACCCATGTTTGCAGATACCCTGCAGTTCCCATTTAAGGCAAACCTGTCACCAGCATAATAGTTTATAAACCAGCAGTTATGCACTGCCTAAAAGGATACAGATTATACATCAGATTGTATCCATCATGACCAAAAAAAAATAAAAATTCACGTCTGCACCATTGAAGTTTCA
The DNA here is from genome assembly GCF_027789765.1 of Dendropsophus ebraccatus. Classification (NCBI taxonomy): domain Eukaryota; kingdom Metazoa; phylum Chordata; class Amphibia; order Anura; family Hylidae; genus Dendropsophus; species Dendropsophus ebraccatus. The sequence continues at coordinate 115,978,987 of NC_091458.1, read as the reverse complement.
AAGTGGCCGAAACTAGGGTCGGGTGTGCCCTAGAGCCACAATACCTGTGCCGTAAACCTCAATCCTCCCACTCAGACAGGCAGGGCTTGAGAATAAGTCCTGGACATGGGCTGTTTATCCATGCAGCAGCACACAGGTGGGGTGAGTACTGTCTAACCTGGCACACACAATAGCAGAATGGCAGGACGGATTCACCCTAACCCTGTCTATCAATAAGCAGGACAGCAGGCGACGGGAGGCCTATGCCTGAGCAGCCACAGCTTTGGCGGTCCAAACATTATGGGAATTGTAGTTTTGCAACAGCTGGAGGGCTACGCAGACAGGTCTAAATATTCAAGCTAGTTATACACCAATGTGAGTTGGCCAAAATTGGCAATTTCAGCAAAAGCAGAGATGGATTGGGTAGGTTTAAATTTCAGCCAGATGACTCACCGAATGGCCTGTTCTCGCTGAGCCTTTCGCACTTCAGGCTTCTGGTTTCTCTTGGCCATAATTTCAGCCAGAGAGGCACCAGTGATAGCTCTCTGGAACTTTACAGCACGGCGGCTACGCTTCTTCTGAACCTCTTCCTAAAGGAACATAATTCAAATGAAATATTTAAACCATTTGTCTGCAATAATGCAGGTACACAGTACAGCTAAGAAATTAGGTTTAAACATTTAATCATTGACTACATGGCAACATACACAAGAGTGTCTTTATATGCTTCAATGTGCACATTCATTACAGGGATTGTTTCACATAGCAAAGTTGATGAATTCAAATGTGCATCACATACGTAAATAAGAACAAGTGGGGTTTTTCAGTAAACTAAATTGACATTATACTGTTCTGCCCCATGGAATTGATAACGTCCTTGTTTCCCTACAACAGTGAGAGACTCAATCTCTCGCCTGCATATGTAATGAAGACCAACGGCCAATACTAATAGGAGAGCAGGTGACTGCAGATGAAGTAACCCACTTCAGAGGATGTCCAAAGGCAGGTCATAACCAAGGGCAACAGGTTATCAACACAAAGCCAGCATGTAGGGGGATTAGTCTATATGTCCCAAACAGGACATTTTTGGAAATTTTACAATTGATTCATTTAACAATGCTTTGGATGTATTTTTCATGACTTGCCACTTACAAATGTCAACCAGTAGCAAATAGCATCAGCAATAAATGGCTATTCCTTACAGAAGACTAAACAAAAATAGAAGAAAAGGCTACTAAACCACAAGCCATGAAGGTGGTTCCCAGTGGCTTTGCCCTACCTGATCTATTCCTGTTTGGGTAGAGGGAAGGATCAATCAAGGCTGGTATAGACCACACTACAGACTATATGCCCAATAATGGAACAGGCCAGAGAAGAAGTGTGTAATGCTAGGTATAAATGGTGGCTATTTGAAGCATATTGGCGGCCATTTTATGTGTCATTCTCCATTTCACATCTTTAAAGGTCCTTCACTGATGGATGACCCCGATGACTGTATACATGAGACTTCTAGGTCATCCAACAAGTTTGAAGAAGGCTTTAACTGATTCAATGGAGATAGTTTTCAGAACCAACAAAACGTTTGACCAGCCTCAGTGATTCAACAGAATATAGTATAGCGCATAGTATCATCTAAACAAGAAAACCTCATATCATTGCTTTAGGATTAATCTGTGCATTGTCCCATTGTGTGAGTATTGCCCTCTTAAGGATTAGAACTGGCCATTCTATTCTTTAACATGAGGTAATACAAACAAACAGGACAGAGATCTGTGTATTCTAAACTTAGTGCAGCACTAAAGTGTATGAAGTTATTGATTCTAACTGTGTATAAAACTTGAGAGCTGCAGCCATCTGGTAGAGAGGTTTGGACCTATGGTAAGGACGCTTCCATAGTGTAGGCCCAGGACTTGGTCTCTGTCAGATCGCTGGAAGCCTTTCCCCAGTTGAAGTTCTATGACAGATGAAGTATCGTTATGTTCCTGGCAGTGATTTGTTCTCTGTCCTGCGCCGATTTGCGGCTGATGTTTGGTTTTGGCCACTTGCGGCTTTGCTTGTGGCTGATACTAGAAGGACAGATGATGTGACTATGCACTAGTGATATTGTAAGTACTTAACCTTTGTATTCATATCTATGCAAAAGTGTACGCAATCTCATACTAAGAACACCTGGTTATTGTATTTCTGATATACCATCTGTATATAATCCTTTTTTATAGATCTTTTTAATCATTTGTTTAATAAAATTGCGTTGTATCTTTATTGGTCGCCTTCTTTAAAAATGTATCTAAACCTTTTGCTTAAGAGTTAGCAAAACAAAGTGTCAGTACCAAGCTTTACAAGCTTAGCAAAAGGCAACACAAGAGACACCGTACTACCAGCATGGACCCAAGGATAAGCACATTCACCCCAATCTGAAGAGAAATATCAGGGCATATGGAGACTGACCCCATACTCAGGGCTCCACTCCATTAGAGAACAGAGGAGATTTAACAAGCATCTACCCTTCTAGTAGACTCAATGCCACCAACCAATCCTTCATTCCTTGAATGCAATGATTGCAGCAGACACGCCTGGTAGGCTGCAGCATTGCCTGGTACACTGAGCCATCTTCAGGCAGTGCTAGTGGCTTGTACCAGGGAAGATCAGCAGAAGTTCTCTCCAAACCTAGGCCTGGCCTCTGCACAATACTCACCGACTGGCCCTTCTTGTGTTTCCTCCTGTACAGGACAGTCCAGTTGATCTGACGGGGGTTCCTCTTGGACAGGAATGCAGACTCGCATTTTGCATTAAGGAACTGGAAGACCTAATAAAAACAAAAGCTTACATTATATATAGTTTACTATACACAGATGCAGCAGAGCCATTGTGGCTGAATAGACAGTGAAAGTGAAGCATTACCCAGCTGCTGGTGAAACCACTGGGCCACATAGGACTGATGTAGAGACTGACTGCAGCCTCAGTATAGCTTCTACCCACGCTGGATAAGGTTCTATTCACATTGATGGACTACCCCATCTAGAGTGACAGACCCGATATACATCTGTACGAGCCATCTATACTGTTACTATTAGAGACAAGCCATAAAGCAAGTGTGGAGAACACAACAGCTCAGCTATACACAGGCCTGTAGTATCACCCAGGGATATGTATATGGGCCTGGCTGTACACAGCACCTTCCTATGCTGCTCTGCTATACACAGGCCTGTACAGTACTATGAGCCCAGGGACATGTAGTGAGGCCTGGCTGTACACAGCACCTTCCTATGCTGCTCCACTAGTCACAGGCCTGTACTATGAGCCAGGGATATGTATATGGGCCTGGCTGTCCACAGCACCTTCCTATGATGCTCAGCTATATACCGGCCTGTACTATCACCCACAGACATGTAGTAAGGCCTGGCTGTATACAACCCCTTCCTATGATGCCTGACAGCTTAGCTATAGACAGGCCTGGCTGTACACAACACCTTCCTATGATGCCTGACAGCTCAGCTATACACAGGCCTGTAGTATCACCCAGGGATAGGTATAAGTGCCTAGCTGTACACAGCACCTTCATATGATGCTCAGCTACACACAGGCCAGTACTATCACACAGGGGTATGTATATGGGCCTGGCTGTACACAGCACCTTCCCATGATGCTCAGCTACACACAGACCAGTACCATCACCCAGGGATATGTATATGGGCCTGGCTGTACACAGCACCTTCCCATGATGCTCAGCTACACACAGACCAGTACTATCACCCAGGGATATGTATATGGGCCTGGCTGTACACAGCACCTTCCCATGATGCTCAGCTACACACAGACCAGTACTATCACCCAGGGATATGTATATGGGCCTGGCTGTACACAGCACCTTCCCATGATGCTCAGCTACACACAGACCAGTACTATCACCCAGGGATATGTATATGGGCCTGGCTGTACACAGCACTTTCCCATGATGCTCAGCTGCACAGGCCAGTACCATCACCCAGGGATATGTATAAGGGCCCGGCTGTACACAGCGGCTTCCTATGCTGCTCCGCTCCGGCTCCACACACCGGTCACGTGCCCCAGAGCCGCACACACAGCGCCGGAAGCCGGCAGTCCGGAGCTCCGTGGTCTCACAGCGGCCTACACGTCACCCGCAGCCGCTCACACCCCCCGCGGCCTCACCGCCAGCACATCCCCAGACACCCCGCGCAGCACCCCGGCTCCCCCGCGCCATACCTTCCCGTCAGTCCTGGCGTACCGCCGCCCGTGGCCCGGGTAGATCTTGTAACCGCTGAAGCTGCACAGCTCGACCCTGTGGACACAAAATAGAGAGCGGTGAGCGGCTGGCGGTACCGGCCCCGCTGCCTGCCCATAGCGGCGGGGAGAAGGACGGGCACGGCGGGCAGGATGGCAGCAGATTCATTCTACACACTCCATAGCACATAGTTGTCACTCACTTCATGGCGCCGGCTAAGATGGCGAAGAGAAAGAGAGGATTGTGGGTAATGGGTTATATATAGTGACGCCAGGAGGGGCGGGGCTCCGCCGTAACCCGTTCACTGCCGCCTCTACACCCTGGATGGTGATGTATAGTGACTGTACGGGCGATAGGGGACGGAATGGATGGGAGGACAGAAGGAACACTGGCTGTAAGCATGTAATAGCTGCTATACATATGGCAGCAGTATAGACTGACACCTGCAGAGGTAATTGCGGTTGTCACTTGGGGTGTCAGAGCCTGGACCCCAATATTTATGGACAGAAATACCCCCATAGGGGCCAACTACAGATGTTGATAGTTTTGACTGCAGCATGTATATGGTTAAAACAAAACCATGCATCCAGGGACCATGACACACAATTCTCCATAGTGCAGGAGCCTGGCATCAGCAGGAGGCATTGGCCATTCAATCAGGGCCGCTTTAACCAGAGGGCACATGGTGCACGTGCACCGGGCCCACTGGTTAAAGGGGCCCCCCCCGAGCAGGCCGGCCGTTGCTATGTGCGACCAGTGCGGTCGCACAGGGCTCCGGCCACCAGCCTGTCAGGGGGGAGCGCCATGGATGGGTAATCTACTTACCCCTCCATGGCGCCCCCTGCAGGGCCCCCCCGTCCGCCGCTGCCCCCGTCCGCTGCTGCTGCGGCGCTTCAGCGCTGCAGCAGCAGCGACACTGACAGAGAGAGAGCCATTGGCTCCCTCCCTGTCAGTCACTCACTCTTGTGGCCGCACTTCCTGCGGTCACAAGAGGCCGCGCTCTCCCTCTAGCGCCCGACGTCACTGGAGCGTCGGCGCGAGGGTAAGGGGAGTGCAGCCTCTTGTGACCGCAGGAAGTGCGGCCACAGGAGGGAAGAGAAGAGGAACGCGTGGACCCAGGTGAGTAACAGTGTTTGTTTTTTTCAATGTTATATGGGAGGGGGAGCTATATACTACGGGGGGGGGGGGAAGGGGGCTATATACTATTGGGGAGCACAGGGGGCTATATACTATGGGGGAGAACAGGGGGCTATATACTATGGGGGAGAACGGGGGCTATATACTATTGGGGAGCACAGGGGAGCTATATACTATGGGGGAGCACAGGGGAGCTATATACTATGGGGGAGCACAGGGGAGCTATATACTATGGGGGAGCACAGGGGAGCTATATACTATGGGGAGCACAGGGGGCTATATACTATGGGGGAGAACAGGGGGCTATATACTATGGGGGAGAACGGGGGCTATATACTATTGGGGAGCACAGGGGGGCTATATACTATGGGGGAGAACGGGGGCTATATACTATTGGGGAGCACAGGGGGCTATATACTATGGGGGAGCACAGGGGAGCTATATACTATGGGGGAGCACAGGGGAGCTATATACTTTGGGGGAGCACAGGGGGCTATATACTATGGGGGAGCACAGGGGAGCTATATACTATGGGGGAGCACAGGGGAGCTATATACTATGGGGGAGCACAGGGGAGCTATATACTATGGGGAGCACAGGGGGCTATATACTACTAAGGAGCACAGGGGGCTATATACTATGGGGGAGCACAGGGGGCTATATACTATGGGGGAGCACAGGGGGTTATATACTATTGGGGAGCACAGGTTAGCTATATACTATTGGGGAGCACAGGGGCTATATACTATTGGGGAGCACAGGGGAGCTATATACTATTGGGGAGCACAGGGGTCTATATACTATGGGGGAGAGCACAGGGGGCTATATATTATGGAGAGCACAGGGGGGCTATATACTATTGAGGGGGAGCACAGGGGGGCTATATACTATTGGGGGAGAGCACAGGGGGGCTATATACTATTGTGGGAGAGCACAGGGGGGCTATATACTATTGGGGGAGAGCACAGGGGGCTATATACTATTGTGGGAGAGCACAGGGGGGCTATATACTATTGTGGGAGAGCACAGGGGGGCTATATACTATTGTGGGAGAGCATAGGGGGGCTATATACTATTGGGGGAGAGCACAGGGGGGCTATATACTATTGTGGGTGAGCACAGGGGGCTATATACTACTGGGGAGAGTGCACAGGGGGGCTATATACTAATGGGGGAGCGCACAGGAGGGCTGTATATAACTGGAGGAGCACATGAGGGTCTATATACTACAGGGACACCTTAAAACTATGGAGGCACAGAGGGGTGTAACTATGTAGGAGTACAGAGGGGTGTAACTACTGTATAGGGGTACAAGGGACCTAACTACTGTATGTGTTGGAGCCTAAAATATTTGTCTGGCAGATTCTGGAGAGAAGATTCACAGCCAGGAGAAGACTTCAAGGTGGCCCAGGCTGGATGGAGAGAAAAAGAAAAGGTGACAGACTCTGATCGGAGAAGACGCCTCCGGTGAGTCACTGGATGTAACTTCACTCTGTTATAGGCTTGTACTGATAGGGGTCATGGTGTGGCGGTATTATGTAATGGTATCAATGGTGATATCTTTCTGTTTTGTTTAGTGCAGTTTTTATGTAATATGTAATCACTGAATGGTGGAAATAGTGTTATAAGGTAACTACTGTATGTATTGGGGCTCTTGATACAGTGTGGGGGCAAATTCAGTACATTATACAATGTGCAGAAAGGTAAGGGGGGGGGGCCACTCTTGAGGGCTGTGCACTGGGCCCACCAATGTATTAAAACGGCCCTGCATTCAATATAGCAGAGGAGAAGGGTCAGGCTGGTGGCACAGGAGGCGGCACAGTGACACTGACAGCACCGTCACTGCGCTGCGGGGGCACAGGTAGAGATGAGACAATTTACAATATAACTAGAGATGAGCGAACCGGGTTTGGGTTCGAGTCGATCCGAACCCGAACTTTCAGCATTTGATTAGCGGTGGCTGCTGAAGTTGGATAAAGCCCTAAGGCTATGTGGAAATCATGGATATAGTCATTGGCTGTACCCATGTTTTCCAGACAACGTTAGAGCTTTATCCAAGTTCAGCAGCCCCCGCTAATCAAATGCCGAACGATCGGGTTCGGATCGACTCGAACCCAAACCCGGTTCGCTCATCTCTAAAAATAATCAAATCGAAGCTTATGGCCGTCGGCTTATCAGCCAGCTACCTTTGATGTAGGGCTGGGCGATGTGGCCAAAAAATAAAATCTCAATTTTTTTTAAACATTTTGGACGATTCTTGATTGAAATCTCGATTTTTTTTCTTTTTGTTAAATAAACAGAACTTTTTTTTCTCCTTGCAGCGACAGATACTATTTTAATGATGTTGGAGACAACTGTATTGCTTCCCAGTGTAACAGTGCTCCCCCTGTGCGCCCAGTGGCCACCACACTGCCCCCTCCCTCTTATGACCGCAAGCAGTGTTTTGCTTGCGGTCACAAAAGGCTGGTCCCCCGGCTGATGCGCAGCTCCCGGCTCCCCAGCCCAGTCCGTCCCCGGAAGCACACGCGTCAGTAAGCTCTGTGTGCGCAGGGGAAGTACTTCCGGTGCAGGGAGCATCTATAACAAGCTCCCCTGAGCCGGAAGTAACATCCCGAGGGGCGACAGAGCTCACTGGTGTGTGTTGCCGGGGAGGAGACTGAGCCGGTGTCAGACGGGGGCCGAGCCTGCAGAAGAGAAACACAGCGGGGCAGTGAGTTGCAGGTGAGGTTTTTTTTTCTTATCTGCTTTGCACAGGGGCCAGATGGGCACCAACTATAAGAAGGATACATGGGGGGCATCTATAAGCGGGATACATGGGGGGCCATCTATAAGGGGGATACATGTGGGGGGGCATCTATAAGGGGGATACATGGGGAGCATCTATAAGGGGGATACATGGGGGGCCTCTATAAGGGGGATACATGGGGGGCCATCTATAAGGGGGATACATGGGGGGCCATCTATAAAGGGGATAACATGGGGTGGCATCTATAAGGGGGATACAGGGGGGGCATCTATAAGGGGGATACATGGGGGAGCCATCTATAAGGGGGATACATGGGGGGGGCCATCTATAAGGGGGATAACAGGAGGGGCATCTATAAGGGGGATAACATGGGGGCCATCTATAAGGAGGATAACATGGTGGGACAACACAGAGGGGGCAATCTATAAAGGGGAAACATTGGGGGCTATCTGTAAGGGGGAATACACGGGGGGAGGGTGTAATCAATAGGGCATGCACAGTGGGATGCATGTACTATAGTGGTCTACACAGAGGGGGGTATGTACTATAAAGGAGATCACATAGAGTCAGCCTACCCACTAAATGAGGGCACAAAGCGGCCAATACAGATGTGCAGTGTGTATATAGATGAGGATGGTGCCTAATGGAGTGAGGAGCCTAATATGTCTGTCTGGCAGATTCTGTGGATTTGTGGCTTGGAGAAGTTCTCATAACGACCCAGGGCAGATGGAGAAGAAGATGAAAAGGGAAGAACTCCGATGAGAGAAGACGTCCCCTGTGAGTCACCTGATATAACTGCACTGTAATGTATATGGTGTACAGAACCTGTGTAGGGCTGGGTCAGCCTTTATATGACTGGATGAGGTGATAGTGATCTGTGTACAGTGGATGTTATTTAGTAGCAGCGTTGGTGGTGTTAGTCAGTAGATAGCGGCGTTAGTAGCAGCGGTGGTGTTAGTATGTGGCGGTGTTAGTCAGTATGCAGTGGTTTTAGTGAGTATGTGGCGGTAATATTTGTTGCTTGTAATCTGGTACTGTGTTTTATTGGATTTAGTATACAGGATTTGGTCAGTAACAATATGGTGGTGATGGTAGTGGTGGTAATATTTGCCTCTTGTGTACTGGTATTATTGGCAATTTTGGTCTCAGTATACAGGATTTGGTTACAGTTACAGTATACAGTTATGTATGGTTATATGTATGGTGATAATATTTCCTATATGCTGGTATTATTGGTAATATCGGTCTTGAGATATACCAATAGCATCGCTTGGTCGAGGAAGGGGGAGGGCCAAGTTGACCTTTTGCACCAGGGCCCAAGGGACATTAGCTACACCCCTGGTGCCCCCATGTAGTAGACAAGCCCTCTCTGAGCCCTATAAGTAGTTTTCCCAAATATGTGCCACTCTGCCCCCATATAGTATAGGAGATCTTCTTTATGCCTCCATCTAGGTAGGGTGTAGTAGTGGAGGTATAGTGGATAAGGAGAGTAGTAATTGTACAGGTATAGATGAGGGGTGTAGTAGTGGAGGTATAGTGGATAAGGAGATTAGTAATACAATATGTGCGGTGTAGTAGTACAGGTATAGATGAGGGGTGTAGTAGTTGTACAGGTATAGATGAGGGGTGTAGTAGTTGTACAGGTATAGATGAAGGTGACTGGGGCAGCTGGGGGTGACTGAGGGGGACTGGGGCAGCTGGGGGTGACTAAGGCAGGAGTGCACATAGCCCTTCTCTCACCCTGGCATACATATTCCCCTCCCAGTCACACATGCAGGTCCCCAATCTCTGGAGGAGGCAGCAGGGACAGCAGGATAATGTAATAGCATCGCTGCGGGTCCTAGAGCTGTACAGAGGGACCGGGGGGGGGGCAGTGCAGGTCAGCTGCGGCTCTGTTAAGCAGCTGGAGGCCACCGCGCCACATCTCTTCGGACTACCCTCCCGCCTGCCCTGCACTTCACCGTGCCGTCTGCCCTGCACCATTCAATTTTTCTGTCTATAGGGCCAAGTAAGGAAATTTTTTTTTTTTCAGGAATAGGTGTACTTTGTAATGGTGCCTTTCATTCTACCTTGATCTCTACTTTTTAATAATACCCTATTTGTGTAGAGTAGACGTTTTGATCACTTTTTATTAATTATATATATATATATTAACAAAAAATCGGTAATCCTGGTGATTTTTCCCTCTTTTTGTTTACGCCGTTCGCGATGACTATTGTTATATTTTAATAGATCGGACAAATATGCACGCCACGGTATATAATATGTTTATTTAATTATTTTTATATGTTTTATTTATGGAATGGGGGGGGGGATGATTTAAATCTTTATTGGGGGAGGGGCTTTGGGGTATTTTTAAAAACATTTTAACTTTTTTTTTTTATACATATTTTAAGTCCCCCTGGGGGACGTTTACATGCAATTACATGCATTACATAGGCATAGCATTGATCAGTGTGATAGGCATTCTGCTGATTGAGCCTGCCTGTAGCAGACTCAATGAGCAAAGTGCTGATCAGACCGCACTGAGGAAGGTAAGAGACCTCCGGCGGTCTGTGAAAGCGATCAGTAAGTGACAGGAGCTGCTCTGCGCAGCGCAGCGTTTAAGGGGTTAATTGCAGGCAGCAGCACGATTTCTGCAGCCTGTCATTAACGGTGAGGGCCTGGCAAATACTCCTGCATCTGTGAATGAACACAAAGACCTGATCGGTAGATCTATAGAACCAAAACTTAGGAGGTGGGGGGAGGTATAAGCTAAAGTGGGGGGGTCATCAGCTATTTGTCGCTTTAGATACCAAGCTGTTTGGCAGAAGGTTCGTCTCACTTGTGTTTGGACCCATTGTGATGAAGTTTCCCAAATGGAAAAGAATCCCAGGGTAAGGGTCATAGGCGCCTTTGTTGGGGCGTTAATGAGGCAATATATGGTGGTAAGACCATGTTGGTGCCACTTTTTGAATACAGGGTCAGAGTGTCCGAATGTGTTGAAAGTTAGCAGTACCCACTGGAGTGGTAAATTAAGAGTGGGATGGGTTCAGTTGGACTAAAGTTCTGACTTTGCACCAGGATTTCCAGGCAGAAAGCAATAGAGGGTTGTCTTTCGTCCAGAAGGGAAGTTCTGTGTAGGCACCATGCAGTATTCTGGGTAAAGAAAAAGTGAGTGCCATCTGGCAGTCCACTAGCCTTTCGGTATGGACTGTTGTATTCTGGATCCAGTCTGTGATAATATGGAATTGAGTGGATAGATTGAGTGCTTGGATGTTGGGGAAGTTCAAGCTTCCTTGTAACTTGGTTTGCTGTAATATTTTGTATGCGATTTTAGACTTTTTGGATCTCCAAATGAAGTTTCCATACAAATAATTTATTCGTCTTTGAGCTGAAGATACACAGGCAACGATTGGAACAGGTACAATAATTTGGGTACTTGTATAATTTTTAACAAGTTGGCCCTGCCCATGAAGGTTAGGGGGATGTTTTTCCAAGTGAAAAGAGAGCTCTGTACTCTTAATGTAGGTTTCTGCATTTTGGGGATACAATTTTGCAGTATAGAAGTGTAGTTCTGGCGGAGTGGTATGAGGGCCTCACACTTATCCTTATTAAAAGTATCAAATGAAAAAAAGAAAGAAAACCGGGCACAGGCGCCTCGTCTGGAACCTCAATACACCAGAAATAAGAGAATGGTGAAAAGGTTCTCATCTGAAAGCCACTTGGGCTTTGTGCATATCGCTTCTCTCTGGGGTACAAATCCGAATCAGAAGTCTGTTTAGTGCCTGTCCACTGGATGGGGACCTACTTACTCTATTGACTGCCTGGCTGACTGTACCAAAAAACAGGGGATGCTCCCAAAACTACGAGGCCCGTGGAAACAATAAATGGATGAGCAGGTAAAACAAGTAATATGGTACTCTAGGCAGCGCTGTCCACAAAGGAGGGGTTTTCTAAAAAGCTTGAATTAAAAGAATTTAACAAAAATCAGCACAGATATGACGCGTTTCGAAGACATGTGTCCTCTTCATTAGATAAATAATAGCGCAAGACCACTGCTGCATTGTGCAACGTCCCTGGAGGCGCCTCTGCTGCGACCTGATTTGTGATAAATATGCGCAAATAAATACTGAAACTAACACTAAAAACTGAAGACTGCTCAGAGCTTTCATAGATTTGTGCAAAAATTTGCACAAAATGTAAAAAGTTTCATTTGTAATAAATGAAACTTGCTTATAAAACTATAAAGTTTTCATTCTGTCACACACATGCTTTACTTGGAAGGTGGACCAGGAACCAAAACTAAAAAATTTTTGAACAAACTATTGCACAAAAATTTGTGACTTTATGACACATAAACCCAGAACTACACTGTTTCCCTCCCCGTCATTAGTTTGACCCCCTACTACGACATCTTAATTTTATTGCAGGAAATTTGCACGCACCAGACATGGGCCTGACAAGTTGCGGCTGCTGCCAGAGACTAAGGGGCCTGACAGGTAGGTTGCGGCTGCTGCCAGAGACAAGGGGCCTAACAGGTAGGTTGTTGCTGTTGCTGAAGACTAAGGGGCCTGACAGGTAGGTTGCGGCTGCTGCCAGAGACTAGGGGCCTGACAGGTAGGTTGTTGCTGCTGCTGAAGACTAAGGGGCCTGACAGGTAGGTTGTGGCTGCTGCCAGAGATTATGGGGCCTCACAGGTAGGTTGTGGCTGCTGCCGGAGACTTAAAGGACAACTCCGGCGAAATTTTTTTTTGGCTTATTTAACACACATTACAAAGTTATATAACTTTGTAATGTGGTTAAATACCCGGTCTGGCCCCCTTCCCCCACTTTCCGACCCCCGACCCCCCACCCCCCACCCCGGAAGTTAAAGAATATATACATTACCTATTACGGTCGTCACGGTCCTCTTCTCTGGTGTCGGGTGATGTCAGAGCTGGGGGCGGTCCGGGTCTTCTTCCTCCTCGGCGTCTTCATTGAGAGTGAATGGGAGAGAAAAGGCTGCTGGTGCACATGCGCACCAGCAGCCTTTTCATTGGCTGGAGCGCATCACATGGCTTCCAGCTTGCTCAGCCCTGATTGGCTGAGCTTGCTGGAAGCCATGTGATGCGCTCCAGCCAATGAAAAGGCTGCCGGTGCGCAAGCGCGCTGGCAGCCTTTTCTCTCTCATGGACCCGGAAGAAGGAGACATCGCTGGACGGCGGACGCAGGTGACGGTGAGGCGGACGGCGGGCGAATGGAGTGGCGATCGTCACCGGAGGGATGGTGAGTATGGTGTCTGTGTGTGTCTGTGTTTTTTTTTTTTTGGGGGGGGGTCCCGCCGGAGTTGTCCTTTAAGGGCCTGACAGGTTGTGCCTGCTGCCAGAGGCTAAGGGGCCTGACAGGTAGGTTGTGACTGTTGCCGAAGACTAATGGGCCTGACAGGTTGTGGTTGCTGCCAGAGACTAAGGGGTCTGACAGGTAGGTTGTTGCTGTTGCCGAAGACTAAGGGGCCTGAAAGGTTGCGGCTGCGTGTTATCCAGTTTTAAAATAATTGTTCCCTATCCACAGGATAGGAGACAAGTATGAGATTGCAGGGGATCTGTGTTTACAGGGGACAGGTATTTTTAAATCTGATGACCCCTTTGATAAAAAACAAAACACTGATATGGTTTCACCACAATATAGTATAGTCTAGGCATTAATATTCTGACAGGATAGTAAAAAGTAGCCTAGGACCAGACCTAAGTACACCCCGAAAACAGATAATTTGCTAATATTGTGTAATAAAAAAAAATAGTACTGGCTTCTGTGTGCTTCACTTTACACCCTTAGATAAGTCCTTATTTACACGTTCAGTGGTTTTCCCGGTTTGCATAAAGGTCCGCTATTTTTACTCTGCGATCCGTGTAGTTTGGTCCGTAATTGCATCCTGGTGCATCCGTATCCACTTCCACATAAAGTGTTTAACTGGTAAAGAAAATTTTTTTAGACTAGTTTGCTTTGGTTCGATACGTGTTTTTCACAAATGTCATTGATGTGACGTCCGTAAAAAAAAACCACGGATCCCATAGACTTCTATTGGCTAATCCATGCTGTGATCACGTCCGATGTCCTATTTTTTCCCCAGCACGGATCCTCTGAATAGACTTATAGGAGTCAATGAACCCTAAAATTATCCGTGGTTGCAGATCCAGGATCACGGCCAATTTCACAGAACGTGTGAATGCAGCCTAAATCTGAGCCGTGGAGTGGGTGACATTTACATGAAGCTGCTTTTATTTTTCTCCTTTTATACACTGCATTATTAAGCCATGATAAGAGAAGATAACGAACACAAAATGAGTCAGTTTGGCTGGTTTTAAAAGACGACTAATAAAGCCTGAAAGGACTTTTTTTTAAAGAAGGAAAGAATGCAGCACTCACCAGCCTTTTTCCACTTTAGGGCTGGGTTCACACTACGTATATTTCAGTCAGTATTGTGGTCCTCATATTGCAACCAAAACCAGGAGTGGATTAAAAACACAGAAAGGATCTGTTCACACAATGTTGAAATTGAGTGGATGGCCGCCATTTAATGGCAAATATTTGCTGTTATTTTAAAACAACGGCTGTTATATTGAAATAATGGCAGTTATTTACTGTTATATGGCGGCCATCCACTCAATTTCAACATTGTGTGAACAGAGCCTTTCTGTGTTTTTAATCCACTCCTGGTTTTGGTTGCTATATGAGGACCACAATACTGACTGAAATATACGTAGTGTGAACCCAGCCTAAGAGAGCGTCTAGAGGAAAGACACATAAACCGGTGATGGCAAAGGTCACTTTGCATGAAAGTGCTTCATACTGGTCCCTTGTTGCGTGAAAGCAATAGCATGCACTTACCTCCTGTTCTCTTCTACATCATCATGTGTATATCTAATCATAAAATTCATATAAAATGCATAATATTTAGTTATACAGTACATAACTATAGTCAATAATACTAATGACTATAGAAAATAACTATAGTCATTACTATTATTGTCTAAGCCTAAATAACCAACAATCTGACATCTACTGATCCAAAGTACCTCACATCTTAATAGGGGATTGTATCCCATTTATTTTCGTATTGCCACACATTCAATACCAGCAAACCTTTAACAATCTTAATCACCCGAATGTGCCCCTCCCTCAAATGCTTATATAATATATATAATAATTTTTACTGCCCACATAAACCCCTAAGGACATATTAGATGGTCTGAAAATAAATGTAAGCAAATCTAGCAGATCAGCACTCGTTTACTGAGCCCAGTGGCGTAACAAGGGGGGGCCTGCAGGGCCCCTGAGGCCCCCCCTCATCAATCACTCTTGTGACCGCAAGCATTGTTTTGCTTGCAGTCACAAGAGGCCGACTTAAGTCTGCCCCCGGATCATGCGTTGCTGCCGGGGTTGTCGGGTTCTATCCCTGGCAACGCGCACATCATAGAGTTCCCTGTGCGCCTGTTACCTCCGGCACAGGGAGCACACATTAGAGACGCTCCCTGTGCTGGAGGTCCCAGCCTCGGTGCACAGGGAACTCTATGATGCGCGCGCTGCCGGGGATAGGATCTGACACCCCCGGCTGCAGCGCATGATGCGGGGGCAGACGGAGGCTGAAGAAGGAGAGGATCGCCAGGGGAGCGCGTTGTTAGGTGAGTTGTGCATGTTTGTTTTTTTTTCATTTTTTTTATTTGTTTTCATGAAGGAAATCTATAGAAGGGAGGGGGAGAGGGGGCCATTTATAAAAAGGGGCAAGAGAGGAGACCATCTATAAGGGGGGGAGAGGGGACCATCTATAAGGGGGGCTGAGAGGGGACCATCTATAAGGAGGGGGCTGAGAGAGGACCATCTATAAGGGGGGGGACCATCTATAAGGGGGGGGGAGGGGGGACCATCTATAAGGGGGGTGAGGGGACCATCTATAAGGAGGGAAGAGAGGGGACCATCTATAAGGGGGGGGAGGGGCCATCTATAGGAGGGTGGGAGAGGGGGGCATCTATAGGAGGCTGGAAGAGGGGGCTATCTATAAGGGGGGGGCAACATAGGGGGAGAGGGGGCCATCTATAAGGAGGCTACATAGTAGGAGGCATACACTATAAAGGGGTCACATAGAGTCAGCTTACCCACTAAATGAGGGCATAAAGGGGCCAATACAAATGTGAATTGTGTAGAAAGATGAGGATGGTGCCAGAATGAGGAGCCTAATATGTCTGTCTGGCAGATTCTGTGGATTCGTGGCTCGGAGAAGTTCTTATAATGGCCCAGGAGGGATGGAGAAGAAGATGAAAAGGGAAGAACTCCAATGATAGAAGACTCCATCTGTGAGTCGCCAGATGTAACTGCACTGTAATGTATATGGCAGTGCTTTCCAACCTTTTCCACCTCGGGCACCCCTTGGAAAAAAAAAAATTACCTCGGGGCACCCCTACTAAATGATGTTCTACAAAATAAGAAAACCGTCAAACAGTGACGCACAGGTGACGTCTTCTTTGATCTGAGGCGTCACTTTCCCTTTTCCTCTCCATCCAGTCCAGTCCTCCATGATGATTCCTTCCAGATACGTTTCATCTCTTCAGAACCTGCGAGACAAACAATTTAGGCTCCCCACATTTCTAGCAACTTCCTTTCTCCCTCCTGTAGGCTCCCAAAGTAACTGCGCTGTTTGGTGTTATATGCAGTAAAGTGACTAGGAATGTGGGATGCCCCCTGTATGTAGGATCCCCTGCTGTGCCCCTATGAGCTAATAATGCCTCCAGAGGTTCCCCCATGAACTAATAATGCCCCCAGAGGTGCCCCCATGAACTAATAATGCCCCCAGAGGTTCCCCCATGAACTAATAATGCCCCCAGAGGTGCCCCCATGAGCTAATAATGCCCCCAGAGGTGCCCCCATATACTAATAATGCCCCCAGAGGTTCCCCCA
This sequence comes from Dendropsophus ebraccatus, assembly GCF_027789765.1. Lineage (NCBI taxonomy): Eukaryota > Metazoa > Chordata > Amphibia > Anura > Hylidae > Dendropsophus > Dendropsophus ebraccatus. The sequence goes on along the minus strand of NC_091458.1, from coordinate 115,961,969 downwards.
TGAACTAATAATGCCCCCAGAGGTGCCCTCATGAGCTAATAATGCCCCCAGAGGTGCCCCCATATACTAATAATGCCCCCAGAGGTGCCCCCATATACTAATAATGCCCCCATAGGTGCCCCCATGAGCTAATAATGCCCCCAGAGGTGCCCCCATATACTAATAATGCCCCCAGAGGTGCCCCCTATGAACCAATAATGCCCCCAGAGGTGCCCCCTATGAACCAATAATGCCCCCAGAGGTGCCCCCATATACTAATAATGCCCCCTGCTCTGCCCCTAAAAAAACAAACATCGTACTCACCTAATCTGCGCTGTGGCTGCAGGCAGCAGCTCTCCTCCTCTTCTGGCTCCATCTTACGAGCCACGGGGTCGAGAACGTCCGGCAGGCGTGATGACGTCACATCATCACGCCTGCCAGAGAGATCACGTCCCGCCCTCCCATAGGCTGCTGGTAGAAGTGCCGGCAGCCTATGGGAGTGAATGTAGGAGCAGGATGCTGACACTTCCTGCTCCTACATTATGCTCACTTTAATGTTCCGCTCGCTCACAGTGCGGGCGGAACATCAAAGTGATCTGTGCATCCCGAGAAGCTGCGCGGCCGCAGCTTCTCGGGATGCTTAAAGTGACAGCGCACATTTCCATGGCACCCTGGTTGGGAAACGCTAGTATATGGTGTACAGAACCTGTGTGGAGCTGCGTCCACCTCTATATGACTGGATGCGTTGATATGTGTACAGTGGATGTTATTCAGTAGCAGCGGTGGTATTACTCAGTAGCAGCGGTGGTGTTAGTATGTGGTGGTAATAGTAGCAGCGGTGGTGTTAGTCAGTATGTGGTGGTGTTAGTAGCAGCGTTGGTGTAGTCAGTATGTGGCGGTGTTAGTCAGTATATGGTGGTGTTAGTAGCAGCGTTGGTGTTAGTCAGTATGTGGTGGTGTTAGTATGTGGTGGTGTTAGTAGCAGCGGAAATGTTAGTCAGTATGTGGTGGTATTAGTAGCAGTGGTGGTGTTAGTAGCAGCAGTGGTGTTAGTCAGTATGTGGTGGAATTATTTGTTACTTGCTATCTGGTACTGTGTTTTATTGGTCTTAGTATACAGGATTTGGTCAGTAACAATGTGGTGGTGATGGCAGTGGTTGTGATGTGGCTGTGATTTCCTTCCTATATACTGGTAATATTGGTCTCAGTATACAGGATTTGGTCAGGAACAGTATGGCGGTAATATGTATGGTGATATTTTCTCTTCTTATATGCTGGTGTTATTGGTAATATCTGTCTTGGTGTGTGTATATATATATATATATATATATATATATATATATATACCAATAGCCTCACTTGGTCGTGAAAGGAGGGGGGGGCCCAAGTTGACCTCTCGCACCAGGGCCCAGGAGTCATTAGCTACGCCCCTGACTGAGCCTATTACACAGCTTAAAGATTGTGAAGCAAAGGCTGCACAGACATTGTTAGCAATGTCTGTGCAGCCCTTGCTCTAAAAATGTGACACGCTCCCTGTGTCCTTTGCTCATCACAGCCACCACTGGCATGGCTGGTTGTCTCTGAAGTGACAGGCTGCTCAGCCAATCACTGGCCAAGATGGGACACAGCTGCAACCAGTGATTGGCTAAGCGGCCTGTCACTGCACAGATGTCTTCAGACGTGTCAGCCATGGCTGCGGCGAGAACTTAGAAGGAAAGACACAGGGGAGCCTAATAAGTATAAAACTTTATTATTTTCTTAACATGTTCCTCAGCCATCTACTCTGCATCGCTATTACATGTAGTTTAGAAGGCAACAATCAGCTGCTAATCTGCTTTTCGGCTGATCGTTCTTTATTATGGTGTGTTTACACAGGAAGATTTATCTGACAGATTTTGGAAGCCAAAGCAAGGAATGGATTTGAAAACAGGAGAAATCTCAGTCTTTCCTTTATGACCTGTTCCCTGTTTATGTTCTGTTCCTGGTTTTGGCCTCAAAAATCTGTCAGATAAATCTCTCTGTTTAAACGCACCATTACACAGAGTGATAGTTTGCCGAATTGGCCTGATTGGGCAGATTATTGCTCCATGTAATAGGGCCCTAATGGTGCGTTTACACACACAGATTTATCTGACAGATTTCTGAAGCCAAAGCCAGGAATGGATTGGAAAAGAGGAGAAATCTCAGTCATTCCTTTATGACCTGTTCCCAGTTTATAGTCTGTTCCTGGCCTTAGCTTAAAAAATCTGTCAGATAAATCTGTCTGTGTAAACGCACCATAAGTCTCTCCACACAGTATCCAGTGTCCTAATACATTGTTTTAATAATTGTGCCCAATAAATATTACCACCATACAGTGATTACATATTGCTTCCATATTACTACTGAACAAAACAAAAAGATATTACCAATGGTAACACTACATAATACCACCACACCATGACCACTATCACTACAGACCCTATAAGAGAATGCAGTTACATTCAGTGACTCACAGGGGGCGTTGTCTCTGATCAGAGTTGTTGAATTTTTTTTTTCTCTCCATCCAGTCTGGACCATCTTGAAGTTTTCTCCTGGCCACGAATCCTCTCTCCGAAATCTGCCTTTGGGTATAATCACACTGAGGAATAGGTGAGGAATCTGCTCTTATTTCAGCTTGAAAATCTTTCCGTAAAATGTGAACAGAGCAATGTCCCATTGTGTTCAATGGCATTTCCGCTAAGTTGTTCACACTGCAGAATTTCAGAGCAGAATTTTCGCCCAAAGAGTTAACATGTCAATTCTTTGGGCAGATTCTGCTAGAGGAATCCTATAGAAGTCAACGGGGGCTTAAATTCTGTTTGAATTCCACTCAAATTCTGCCAGGGCTGAATAGGCGAGGAATTTCAAGCAGAAAACTTTCCTCTGCAATTCCTTGAGAATTCCTCAGTGTGAACATACCCTTTCTGAGAAACATTTTAGGCACATATGGTAGTTAGGTCTCCTGTGCCTCTATATAGAAGATAGGCCCTTCTGTGCCCCCACATAATAGTTAGGTATGCTCTGTGCCCCTATATAGTAGTAAGGTCACTATATAATACAGTCCTCTGTCCAGTCACCATATACAGTAGTACCAGGACTCCCTGTAGCTCTCAAATAGCATAGCTCTCCTGTGTAGCCCCTATATTGTATTAGGCTCCCCACTCTGCAGCCCTTATATTGTATCAGCCCTTCCACCCTGTGCACACCCCACATATGGTATTAGCCCCACCATGCAAACCCCATATAGTATCAGCCCCCTGTGCAGCCCCATACAATCTGTCCCCTCACCCCCACAGCCCCCATTTAATACCACCCCCTTCTGTCTTCTTCCTTCAGTAACGTCAGAGAGTGCCCTGTGTGGTTGCAAACCCCCAAGGCAAGCCCTGGTGGTAACACAGTCATGCCCCAAGTTACAATGGCCTCAGATTACAATATTTTTAAGATTCCATAGATCATTTCCTGGGCCACTATAACTGGAGAAAATGCACAACATACAATGCCACAGACAGTCCAGTTCCCTGCCCCGTGAGAATAGCTAGAAAGCATTCCTTTAAAGTTGGAATTGTAAGCGTCTAAAAATAGCTCTGGTAGTTCCAAAACAATGGTATCATAAGTTTGGGGATTTCTGGATAATGAATGACTGCATAATTTGTATCGTAATACATGAGGTGAGGTGTTAGTCACTTCACTTACCATGTAATTATGTGGACAACATGGGAATATATTTATATGGAAGACTTGATTCATTCTACATTGTAACACCTAAGAAACACTGACTGACTAATGTGACAAGTGGTGGTGTCATCTTGCTGCTCAGAGCTTGGTGTACACCTGTACACGGAAATAACAAGGTTTTTTTCTCCTTCAAAGGAGATGGTGGAGATAAACAATGATGTAGGTACTCTCTTGTGGTTGGATTTACAAGATTACAGTGACTACAGAGCAGAGCTGGACAGGAACTAAAAGTCAACCCTGGAAACAAACTACCTCACCAGCCCACATAACATATCACCCCCAGCCCCCATGCAGAAGTCCCATGGCTATATACCTTAAGCGATGGATACTTTTTTATTTTTCGGCCACTTACTTCTGAAGTTATACCACTCACTACAGTAACACAGTAACTACCCCCCATCCTGTAATACTACATACAAACTCCTATCACCAATACTGTGCCTGCTGCCGCCCCATATGCCTCTTTTACTGTACCTACAGTGCTGCCCAATACACCCAAATACCCTTCTCCAGATAAAATAGAGCCTGAGGTGGGAAAGAAAGGCAAATCTAGAACATAATAGATCCTTGCTAAAGAATAGTTAAGTCAGACCCCAAATCAGACCAAAAGCCTCCCCAAATCATACACAGCCCCCCCTCTTCTATATAGATTTCTGCCTGTGACCCTCTTTCTCAGACCTGTTTACCCACCCAATATTGTTTACCTCATCCAACAAACTTTCCTCACAAACCCTTTATTACACACTGTTTACCCTCTCCTCTCTCATGCAAAGATGTGCTTTTTTTTGCTCAAGAGCTTTTGATGACCGCATCAAAACGTCCTTAGGCTAGATTCACACACACCGGATCAGCAGCAGATTTCTTTTCAATGAGATTACATACTTGCAGCAGGATTGGCATCCCACTGTGAGTATGTAAGGGACAGCCCCCTTAACCCCCCGCCATTAGAGCATACATCACCTGTTCCACGCTCCAGCTTTCTCTGGACGTCCCGCTCAGCCAATCAGTGCCAGGAGCTCCCGAAGCAAGCCAGAGTGTGGAGCAGGTAATGTATGTACCGGCTGGCGGGGGGTTAAGGGGGCTAAATTCACAGGAGGGGATAAACTCACTTGATTGCTTCTCCCTTCTTATTCAAATGATTGATAGGCGGCTCAGTACGCAGACCCTGACCAATCAAAACTTTTGAAAAGTCTCAATGACACATCAAAAGCTTCTTTTTTTTATTATTCAACAACATTAAACAAAGATACAAATATACTGCTATATTAACCCCCCCAAAACGCCCTAATAAAACCATAAGGACCACATTCCATATCAGAATTCGAGGTAACCCATAAACAACCATACCAGAGAAACTTTCAACCTCTTTACAAATTTCTCTCTCTCTCTCTGTGAGGTTAAACCAGCGGGGCACCAGACATCGTGTCTACCCTCACACTTCCTTACCCTCCACCCTCTCTATTTAGCCTCTACTTTACACCACTCACCCCCCGGGCATCAGCATATCCGTGCGCCCGCCGCACCAGGAGCCGAGGAGGCCCGACCTGGCGAAACCAGCACCAAACCCCCTCTACCATTTTCTACTAGGCCAGTATCCGCATATCTATTAGTCCTTTCCAATTAAACACCCTTCAGCCAACTGCAAGGTCCTTTTCCTGCCAGTCCAGCCCTTGTCCAGGGCCACACTGACCTAGGATGGATCAATTCTCAGTCATTCCCGCTATCCAAGGACCCGGATAGTAACACTTTAAAAGGTACACAACATGTAATTATGTGATTTTCAAAATGAATAAGGAAAGAAATCATTTAAAGAAAGACAAGAAACTGTTCATGTTATAAAAATAACCTTTAATTGTTTGCTTGTCATCATAAACTTTTGTCACTGTTCAAAATGAAAAACAGATTTGCACACTAAAAAAATACACACTATATGTGATAAAATAAGGTTTTAAATAATACATGCACTCAATGTACAAATGTTCTCAGCAGCTTCTTGCAAAATATTTTTCTGTGAATGCTCTAAAATAGGTATTTTTAAGTCTGCCTTCCCCTCCGATAAGCCTATACACGCTTCATGCTTGTGTTCACACTAGAGTCATGGCTTCCATTTATAATGATGGCTCAAAACAGTGACTGACAGACCCCACTGACTGCATGCCGATATTCCTGTTGTCAAAAGTGATGGAAAACTTGACTGAACTCCTGGATGTGGCTCATAGTGCAAGTGTGACCAGGGTCTCATATTTACCAGTAATATACATTCCCCTATTTGTGCATGGTATGACTGGAAAGCAATGCAGTTTAAGTCAGTGGTAAGAAATTTGAAGACTTCCAGGTAGTTGGAAAGACCAAATCCAAGTCCTCCAAGACCAAGTCCTATCAACCAGCATACTGGGAGTTGTAGATTTACCTTTAATGTGCGCTATAGCATAGTGAATACACAAATATACATCTGTGCCCAGATTAACAACATGGAAAATGCCAACCAAGCAAAACGAATACAATATAAATATGTCAACAAAACACAGCAATCGCTGAGCTCAGGGAGACCAGCGACAGAAAAATCAAATGGAGTACTCACTAAAGAGTCTCCACTGATGCATTGCCCCCTATAAATTTAAATATGCAAAAGAAGGGTCCGTGGAGTCTCAGTTACGAGTCTCAAAACACGGGAATAGCCAGATATCCCTCCTGGAGGGATATCTGGCTATTCCCATGTTTTGAGACTCGTAACTGAGACTCCACGGACCCTTCTTTTGCATATACAATATAAATATGTGATTTAAAAATAGGTATATAAAACATAATACAGATCACAGCAGCACATGCATAGGCAGACAAGAGCTCAAGAAATAATTATGCTCAGTGCACCCAAACTGGGCCTTCATGTTGTACAATTGTCTTACATGAAGGGCTCTAGGCTGATGATCAGAGGCAACAAGAGTTTAGCCAACTTTGAGCATGGTCGAGTATGTCTGAACCAGAGTGTGCAGCACTTGATTAGCAGTGGCTGCTGAAGTTGGATAAAGGCCAAAGGCTGCCAGGAAAACAGATGGCCTCATGGCTGCATCTAACTTCAGCAGCCACCGCTAATCAAATGCTGTACGCTCAGGTTCGGACAAACTCAAGTATGCTCAAATTTTGCTCAATTCTAGAGGCAATGTGATGATGGCCAAAATGCAGCAGCCAATTGTCACATAAGTTTTCCGGTAAGTACTTGGCCTCCACTTTTCAGCAACATGTGACAGACAGCTTATATGTATTTACCATTTAAAGGAGAAGTCTGGGCAGACCAGCCAGTATAAACCTGGCAAACCTTGAGATGTCTCAATAAAAACTTGTCTTTGACAATTCCCTCTGATCCATAGATAATGCCATTTTCTTTGAAAGAAAAGAAGGATCGATTGAGTAGAGAAAAAAAAATTAGTAAAGTATTGTCAGGCCTTAAAGGGGCAGATATAGAGACTCAACCAGACAATAGTGCCATGTTTGTGGAGATATCAATTGCTGAAGACACAAAGAGCTTAACATTGTGTAAAGACAATGTTATATCTTGGACAAGCTATTAAAGCTGAGGTCTCATGTAGACAACCCCTTCCCATATGACCTATTAGGGGTACAAACAGCTCACATTCAGGTGGATTTAAAGGGAATCTGTCAGCTCCTGGGCCCTACCTGAGGTACTGACAGTGTGCTGTAGCTGGCAGCCCCCAGTGAGCATGATGCCTTTTTGGTAATTTTCCGTGCAGCGGATTATATACAATCTTATGTCTCCTACTGTACTAAAGAGTCAAAGAGCAATTGTTTGTGCCACACCCTGGCATGCATCCACCTCCCTCTTCATGAATAATCAATGCTGCCCGGCCTCCTACTCGCTCAGCTGCCAGATTGCAGATCAGTCCTCTATAGGCAGTTTATGTCTGAAAGAAACACTCAGGTTTAATTGAATCTCTTCCTAATGTGTTGGAACTGTGGTCTAGGGGTAACTCGCCTGTCTAGGGACCTGCCAGCAGTTTATTCTCTGGTTCAAATCTCCTGATGAAAATTAAATAGATGTCTTTTTTTCTCATTATTGTATCATAAACAATAATGAGGAAAACATAAATAAATAAAGACCTATATTTCATTCCCATCAGGGAATTTAAACCAGAGAATGAACTGCTGGTAGGTCTACTAGACAGGTGAGTTACCCCTAGACCACAGCTTCAACTATAGGTGAGCGTTTCTTTCAGACATAAACTGCCTACAGAGGACTGATCTGCAATCAGAGACACTGGCTGACAGCTGAGCAAGCAGGAGGCCGGGCAGCATTGATTATTCATGAAGAGTGTGGCACAAACAACTCCCCTTTGAGTCTTCAGTATAGTAGGAGATATGAAATTGTGCATAATCCACTGCACGGAAAATTACCAAAAAGCACAATGCTCACTAGGGGACTGCCAACTACAGCACACTGTAAGACCTTAGATAGGGCCCAGGAGCTGACAGATTCCCTTTAAACAGACCTTGTAATACAAAGAATGGCTATTAATTTTAACGGCCACCATGTAACACTACAATTCCTCTGTAGCAGAGCAGCAAAATAAGATTATGACAAGGGTGCTAGTAGTAACGCAATCATCTAATCACCCTGATAGCCACATATTGAGAGGCATTGTCTCAAACACTTTAATGTTTTTCCTGCTATGGAATGGGAAAGGCTGGTCCCCTGTAACTCTAGCTGCACCTCTATTTTAGAAAACTGGAAAAAGGCTGATTATCAGTGAAGCATACAGCTGGCAGAGCAAATGGTGACACACATTTATCCAAGCAGCTACAGGGAAGCAATCAGCACAATTGTGCTGATATGGTTCCCTCCAGCACCGTATAGAGCTACTCTGCAGCTCGCCTCACATATTGGCCGTCGCTGCAGTAGAAAAAGAAGTTTTATTCTGCCATGCAAGGCAGGGAGAGGGATGGCAACTAGTCATCTGGGTGGAGAACCACCCGTGACTAGTCACTGCTCTTTCCCTGTTGGTGCGTAGTGCAGGGATGATTGACAGGCAGAGAGACCCATCAGTGGAGCAGTAACTAGTCAAGGGAGGCTCCCCGCCTAGATGACTAGTTGCCGCCCCTCTCCCTGCCTGACATGGAAGAATAAAGCTTTGTTTTCTGCTTACTAAAGCTACTGCTGCAGCCATGGCCAGTACATGCTGCGAGCTGCACAGCCGCTTTATACGGTGCTGGAGGGAACCATATCGGCACAATTGTGCAGATTTGTTACCTTTAAGGACTACATTTGCATTCTTTTCAACTGAATAACCTGCTCCTGTTATAATTTCAGAACAAACCAGCTTCTTGCTGAAAGCCAATGGTATTTTGCTGCCATGAATACTACAATATGTGCCAAAAGATGAACCACTCTTAAGCATGACAGACATGGGCAAACATGCTGCAAATCTTTTCTGATATAGTACAAATAAAATGTGGTACTCCTCTCCTATGACGATGAAATAATATCACCTGTAATGGTGCTGCACAGTTCAGAAATGGGACCTCTAATCTGAGACCTACCTAACCAAGACTTACAGATCACTCCTCATAACCCCTGATCTGTATGTAGGAGTACCCCAGCTATATTTCTGCTTCCATCTCCTATCCCCTTCACAGAATGGAATATTTAGAGAAAAGCCTTGGATCGAGCCAAGGATGTAGCAGGACAAGCCTTACTGCAGAGATTCTCCTTCTGGCACCTCAGTACAAGTATCCTGTGATGCTAGTAAGCTTTGTGCATCATCAGAGGATTGACAAATGTCTTCATGTGTTTCAGCTCCTTCCATCTTCCCATCTTCACAATCACGACTGAAGCTACTGAAGAGGAAGTCAGAGGATACTGAACTGTTGGTAACTTCAGGCCTACTCTCCTCAGTCACATCACTAACACTTGTGTTGTCCTCCGCTTGCTCAAGCTGCTCTACTTTATCCAGGTATTGCTGCAGGAGACTGTTGTCTTGTTCTATGCTGGAGTCATCTTTGCTGTTTTCCATGTGATCTTGGGATGTTGTCTCGTGATCTTCTATGAAACTGGGTAATGGTTGGTCATAATGTTTTACAGTTTCCAGGGATTGCTCAGATGTTGCACTTCCCTCTGTGGAGCTCTTCTCAGAACTGCTCATTTCCTGATGAGAAGTCTGCCTAATATTAATAGAGTGAAAACCAGAGTCTGGGATGTCAGGGGTGGCTTTCCTGCTGGTGGTTTCGGGAGCAGATTCGTCTGAAGATGACTGCAGTGCCGACACTTCAGATGGATGGACATCAGGCTTTGGAACACCATCAATCTCACTACTTACTTTGTTTTGCCACTTCTGGATGGACTGAACCTGAGTAGATACAAAATTCATAGTTACACAGTAAACTTGTACTGCTGACTCTCTACCGACAGATGATATTGGTGGAGATAGTAGTTGAGTGTGGTGGATTTTTACTTACGGTAACAACAATACATAATGCAGAAGTGTAAATAAAATTGTTCTTCAGCTATCTACATGTGTTCTAAAGTGTCCTGCAGTTGTCTACTGCACATAATCTTTGTAAAGGTGACTATCAATAACTTTCGGCCAAACAATCTGCCTCTGCACCCGTTCCCGATCCTCGCCATAGACATGAATGCTCAGCATGGCCAAACATTTCTGTGTTCTTTATGAGAAAAGGAGGTGTAAGCCATAGCCAGTGAGCTCTGGCAGAGCTTAGCCCTTAAAAAACAACACACACTTTAGTAGACTTGTAGACAGTTGAACACCAATTTTTACACTTCTGCATTATGTATTTTTTGTTGTTACCGTAGGTCAATAACAATTTGTAGCCTTTACATGGCTCAATCAATCAAGTGTCCATGCCGTAAGAGTGTTTACTGGATTAAAAAGAGTGAAAAGCAGCCAATAACTATGATTTTATAGGTCACATTTGGCTGAAGAACAAGCATTTGTTAATTTCTTGGCTGATCACTGGCCGTTTTTCATTGGCTAATGATCAGCAAGCAGATTTGCTGATTTGTAAAATAATTGGACAGTGTAAAAGGGCCCATGGTTTTTCAGTCTCACATTATTGCCCTTAATAAAACTACCTGGTTCCATAAGTATTGGAGAGCTTCCTCTTGTACGCGCCTCTGCACCCGTTCCTCATCTCTTTCTTTCTTCAACCTAAAGCCCAAAGGAAAAAAAGGTATTATTATTATTATGTGTTGTCACAATGCACAATTCCTATCGGTGTGGCATGGATGGATGATTCCTATACTTGTGCATATGCATTAATGTTAGGAATTTGTCTAAACCTGGTTTTAAGCCCTCAACTGTTTTTGTATTTTTTGGGTGTGTTAACTTAAGTGAACCGGTTGTTTTTCTACTATGTGCATTGCAGTAAAATGTTACCTGTAAGCTATTGATTTTTTTTCTGTGTAGATAACTTTTTGAATCCCAAGAGATATTGCGGATAGGTATCCAGATATGTCATTTCCCTTTCATTTTGGAAAAAAGGTGTCCTAAGACTTGGACTTACCCTGTATAATGGGGTATTGCTCTTTTTTATCACTATATCTGTCACAGACAGAACAGTGATGCAGCTGTGCTTTTTTAATCTGCACTCCTGACACATTTAAAGCAGATATGAACACCATTTTAGTGAGTTACAAGAGGTATTGAATAAGTTTGCCACTTTCTAAAAAAAAAAAAAAAAATGTACAGTTCATTTAAAGGGGTAGTGCGGCGGTAAAAAATTATTCACAGAATAACACACATTACACAGTTATACAACTTTGTAATGTATGTTATGTCTGTGAATGGCCCCCTTCCCCGTGTACCACCCCCCCCCCCCCCACCCGTGTACCCGGAAGTGTGTGGTGCATTATACATTACCTGATCGGTGTCGCGCATGTCCTCCATCTTGTGCCAAACGTCATCTTCGGCTGGCCGAATCGCTGCCGCCATCCCCCCTCTGCTGCGTCATAACTGTGCTCAGCCGCGATTGGCTGAGCACAGTTATGCTCAGCCAATCGCGGCTGAGCAGCTGATGATGCTGCAGAGGGCGGCCGGCATTCGGAACAGTCGGAGCTGTTCGCAGGCCGTCCGAAGAAGACGTCACTGACTGAAGATCGGAGACGGAGGTCGGCATGACAGGTATGTATAGCGCACCACACTTCTGGGTACACGGGTGGGGGTGGTGGGACACGGGAAAGGGGGCCATTCACAGACATAACATACATTACAAAGTTGTATAACTTTGTAATGTGTGTTATTCTGTGAATAATTCTTTAACGCCGCACTACCCCTTTAATATAAAGATACTTCATTTTGCTCTCCAACAATGAAAGACTTGACTTCTCCGCATGGGGAGCAGCGGCCCTCAAAAACATTATTTGATAACTTGCACTGTTGATCAGTTGTGCACCGTTAGCATATTTTAGCACCAAGTGGCAGTTTACTTTAACAGGACACCTATACATAAAGTATAAATGTAATATAAATACAATAACATGCCAGAACTGTCTGCAAGACCCATTCATTTAAATAGGTGATCTGTGCCGAAACCAAGAACAGTACAACGGCTTGTCCCTTTTTTTATTTGCCATTCTATTAGATGGGGCACTCTAGACATCTGTACTATTCCATCCAGCAATTCAATGGAAACCCTGAAGAGAAGAACCGGAACCAAATGACACATTTTTGGCCTCCATCAGGCGACTAGGGTCTATGGATATGTCTGCCATATGCACTGAGCTTTTTTAGTAACATACACCACAGACATGCTGTGAGAACTGCCTTGCTGTTTGTTTCTACCCAGGTTTTTGAATTAAAGTCAACAGACTTTCTTCCATATGAAAACAAATGCTAACACTTTACCTGTAGCCTCAGAGAGTTAGTGTAGTCACACACACTGCACTCTAGTGACACAGGAAGGTACTGCAATTCTACATTCAGTTATACTTACAAAAGATTTATATCAATTACACACACACCAACATAATTCATTATCAAACAGAACAGCCAGGAGGAGGCTGCAGGTCGTGACATCACCATATTATCCAGGAAGTGAAGCCTTGATGCAGTAATAAGTGCAGGGAAAAAAGCCCTTTATGTGAATTTCCCAGAATAAGTGTATATTGGAGATTTGTATAACTTTTGGGGGCAATACAATACTTTAATAAAAATTTTGGCTGGACTTCTCCTTTAATATCTAAAATTAGGTGGTTTGGTGCCCTCTGCCCATCTGACTATTGCACAATCTGCCAATGTAAACAAAAAATTGCTGCCCCTTCCTGATAAACTCCTTTATTATTACAAAAATAAACAAAACATACAAATTTGGTTTTGAGATTTTGTAAAAAAAAAACACTACATAAATTGGGTATCACCGTAATCATACAGCCCCACAATAACATAACTTGTCCTTTAGGCTGGGTTCACACTCCGTTTTTTTCATCCGTTTTTTTTCATCCGTTTTTTGCAAAAAAAAAACGGATGGAAAACAGATAGAAAAAAAAGGATGCATGTGTGTGCATCCGTTTTTCTATTGAATTTCATTATGAAAACGGATCCGTTTTGAGTGTCGACTATGTTTTTGTGTACGTTAAAATCCGTTCTCATCCTTTTTTTTTTTTTTTATGGAATTCAATGGAAAAATGGATGCACACACATGCATCCGTTTTTTGCAAAAAAACTGATTGCAAAAACGTAGTGTGAACCCAGCCTTATACTGCACAATGTACGCCAGAAAAAAAAAAAAAAAAAAACATAATTACATTCTTTTTTTCTTACATTTTTCTTTACATTTCTTACCTACCCATAAAATATAAAAGTGATCAAAATGCTATGAGTTATGGCTGTCAGAATATGATTAGAGGTGGCCCAACCGCTGTGACTCTTTATTTATACACTACAGGGCTGCTTAAGATAGCCGTCACTGTATTACTTGGAGTGCAAGTGTTCATACAAAACCGATGCTTCATGCATACAGGGGCAATCAGGGACCCCCCTCCCCCTGCTATCGGTGGGGTATCAGCAGCTGGACCCCCAAACATTCTAAGATTAGAAGGTGGTCTGGGTAGTAAGACCTCTATTAGTAAGTAATGGCATAACAATAAGTAACAATTACTTATTATGGTGGGAAAAAACTATTTATAGTACATCCCGATAGCTAAAACCATGCAGATAAATATAGACTCTCGAGGAGTTATTTACAGCATAGGAATTTGCTATAAATAACCACGTAAAACAACAAAATCATCTATTTAAAGAAAACATCCTAAAAGAATGATTGACAGTGACCTAAAGAAAAGCAAACATAGCTGAAATGGTTTCCTAGGGTGTATATTTCCATTCTATATGTAGTATTTATATCAAACATAGGGATCAGTCACTAAGTTCAGAATAATCCATGACAAGCAGGATTCTTCAAGCCCAAGGCGACTAATAATATGTCATAGAAAAGAGAAGAGCCAAGCATACCTTCTTATGTCTGAGTACAGGAAATGGAGCAATAGCCATAAATGATCATGAGTAATTTCCCGTGGCTGCTAATATATTGCGTATTTATAAGGGCGAGTTCACACATCACTGTCAAGATGCTTTTTTTCTGTGATTGTGCAACACTGCAGCAAATCTATGTTATTTAGCTGTAGAATTGTGTAGTAGAATTCCAATGTTCTTACTGCCCAGTAGACAACAATCTGAAGGACCCACAACTACCAGGTAAACTGAGCATGTGACTGACCCAGAGGTCTGAATTCTAATAGGTGCCTCCTCTATAGTTCAGTTTTTTGCTCTCTATGGCTGGAACCTGAATATTTCAATAACCCACTAGGCACCAGGCATGACGATATTAAAACAAAAGGACTGGCTTTTTCTGGCCCCCCGTCTGCTGGAGGAAGCTGGAGCAGGGGACAGCAGACTCCAGTGTTAGAGCCAGGAAGGTAGAAGCATTTTGTTATGTTATGTTTGGCTCTTTTGAAAAAAAGGTCCGACACCGGACTTCCCCTTTAATCGTTTGTAGGCAGTGTTACTGAGGGGGACTTCTCAGCTTTCCCCTCTCCTCTGCCCAGTGCTTCCTTCACTACGACCCTCCCCCCCCTTCCCAGTGACAGAACTAGCTAGAACAGACACTGCTGGAAGAAATCACCAACTGTAAGGCTGGGTTCACACTATATCTTTGCAATCCGTTTTTATCATCCATTTTTGCAAAAAAAAAAAAAACGGATGGAAAATACGGATTGCAAAAACGTAGTGTGAACCCAGCCTAACTTGAACTTTCAGTCGATAAAATTACAAGACATACCTATAGACTTCTTGACTGAGGAAGACAATGTGCTCCTGCATTCGGCTTAGTCTGATCTCATATCGTACTTCTTTGACTTTGGGGCTACGTTTTCTGGCATAAAAGCCTCTCCAGTTAGACTGCAGTTTTGTGGCAGCTTTGTTCATACAATTTAAGCGGTCTCTGTCTTTATCCTGTAAGTGTAATGCTTTGCCGTCTACTGCATCACTGGAAGATGAGGAGGTGCTGTATTGCTGGATGCACTCCGTAACACTGTCACAGGACGACTGATAGCCATTGTTGGGACGCTCTATAGACTTTACAGACATGATGCAGCTGCTTCCAGTTGTGCCAACATCACCTTCTTTCACTTTTTCCTCCATTAGTAAATTCTCAGAAATACCTTTGCTTATTCCTATGACGGCGATATTGGTAGTTATGTCACCTGTTATGCCAGGCACCCTAAGCTCTACTGTGGGAGACACAGGGGACAACCCCGGAGCAACAGGCATGAAGGTGGACTCAGAGGAAAGAAGACTACAATTCAGCTTGTCCTCATCAGTCTGGACATCTTCAAGGTAAAGGTTGTGATAATGCGACAGCCCGGATTGACCAGGACTGGAGGTAACGTTTCTTGATGTGTAGGAATTGTCTTCTGCATTACTTGTACTAAGCCAGGTGTCCACCTTGACTACTGGTTCTAGGGAAAAAAAAGCAAATAGTATAAGCAAAAAATAGGGAAAATGTCTCTATATGTCAAATGTTTTTTGTTCTGTTTGTTTTCAATGATGGTAATGTGTTAACTGTTGCCCTAAAACTGTTCCTATAATGTAGGTGAATGCATTTGTTAATATTCTGCAGACTTCCCAGCTTCTCTGCTCACAACAGAAGCAATTCATATACTATTGTAGGTAGTGAGGTGTAGAAGCCTGCACCGCTCCCGGACTGTGCACTATTATGGATGGAAGCCAAGGACCAGTCCTTAGGACCGAACTGCAACTGTGAATGAGGCTGCTGAGAGGGGGTGCACACTACAGAGCAAAGAGGTACTGAAGTGGAAAAGGAGAAATATGCAGTCGCACTCACCATTGGACTTTCAGCTTAGCGGCTTTATTGCCGCTAAGCTGAAAGTCCAAGGGTGAGTGCGACTGCATATTTCTCTTTTTCCAATTCATATACTATACATTACTAAACAGCCAGAATACATACTAATATAGTGTTTGTTTTTTTTAAGTTTTATTTCTGCATTTTAAATACAACCAAGTGTAACATATTACAAAAAAAAATGAATAAACTGGGACATGCCAGTAAGAGTATGTTCACACTATGGAATCGGCGGGGAATTTTAGAGTGCAGTGTAGGCTCTGCTTGAAAATTCCAATAGTGTGAACATACCTTAAAGATTTCTATTTGGGAATTCAAGATCTGCATGAGGAATATATATAACATTTTCAGTTCATAGCTTACATCAATAAACCTTTTCTATAGTTATAAAGTACTGTAATTACATGCCCCAGTTCTACAGGCAGCTAGAACTACTACAACTACTACTATAGGTAAAGTCAATGCTTTATAGACAGACATTCAGATGGACACGGTATTAGTGCAAATCTTTCTGCCAACAATAAACTACAACCCCCCCCCCCCAAATAGCATACAATGGTCCCTTAGTGGAGAAGGCACGCTTAATAAATATGTACAATCTTCTACATTAAATTTACACAGTTGATCAGGTTGAAAATAGGCGACAGTCCATCTCATCTGACATATAACCCTAATGTATTAATCCAGAGGAAGGAAAAAATACTAATTGTTCCACACTAGGGGAAACAAGTGCTGTTAAATGCAGTTATTTTCCAATCTTCTATTCATTTGTTTACCATTTATACATTTTAGCGGTATACCACCATCATCAAGTATGTACATACATAGGGGTGAGCGTATGTGTGTACAAAATGCAATAGTCATCTTACTGTAGACAATTCTGCACCACTGGCCATCTTTATATATAAATAGGAAGTAATAACAAAATGGTCAATTAAGCTAGATTTCCATACTAATAAGTGTGCCTGCTTACCGCTAGCATGAGGTCGATGAAGACTCCTGCTTGGGCTCTGGTGCTCAGCAGATGCATAGGGTCTTTTACTGGGAGTGGAGGAGAGATGGGTCTCATTCCGAATCTGGTGCATTAGTTGCCTCTGATGTAACCTAAGCAAAGACGTGAATTTAATTTAAGCCCAGATTTTTTAACTAATGTACAAATATCATAATAAGTCAGAAAAAGCTTTTGGCTGAGCGTTTCTCTCCAAATATTGCGTCTCACTAGACAACTCCACACATTTACTACAGGATGAAAAGAGCAGCAATGCAGAGAGAAAAGTTGGACATCTAATAAAGATTTGCACTATTCCTGGATGCTGTGGGACTTAGTCAACTTACACATTAAAGGGGGTATCTCTACACTGGCACACAGATGGTCTATACCTTTGTTTACTCAGTATTTTCTCCAGCTTGGCATCCTCCTCTGTTTGTAGACCATGTGCAGATGTCAGGGGACATACAGAGGCCAAGTACTGCACAAGTGGCACATGCTGACCGGGCCTGTATGATCGTCCTTTGCCTTGGCTGTACAGCCATTCTGCTTTCAAACTACAAAGACAACAAGAGAAGAAATTAATACTTTAAAAAAACAACTGCCCCTAAAATTCAGTATACAACTACCTAAAACAAGCACTGACATAGTTCTTCTGATGAATGCAAGCAGCATCTCTAAGTGGTTATTGGGGAAAATAAAAAGTCCCTGTCCTGTGGGGCATACAGTGTACGACATGAAGCCCCAACCCAGACTGCAGGAATCACATGATCCTATTTGGTGCTACTCACTAGCTGGTAGAGATCATGTGACCACACAAAACCAGGAGGAACTTTTCAGGCTGTAGGGGCTATTTAATGGACAGTCAAATTAATTGGCATGGCCCAATAAATTATGTTGGTACTCTAACTCAAAGAGCTCTATAAAAGTGACAGGTTCTCTTTAAGAACCTTCCATTGAGAGCACTCAGATTCCATTGCCTTGGACCCCTGAGGTCCTTGGTTTAAATCAGACCATAAACAACATGATAAATAGGGAAAAGGACCCCCCCAGCTCCCAAATATTTTCTTTATATATTTAAAACTTCGATTGTTGATTAAAAATGTTTTGTTTTACTTCGCTGAGTACATCACAATACTTCGATATCTTGTGTTAGGGCCCTACTACACGGAGCAACAATTGGCCAAATCAGGCCTATTATTATTGCTCTGTGTAACGGAGAACGATCAGCCAATAAAACGATCATTGGCTAATTGTTTCCTTAGGTCCAGACCTAAAATCATTGGGCATTGGGCCTGCATCGCTATGGATGATTGTAGTATAAAAAAATAAAGTATTAACTTTCCCTGGTGTCATTGTCTACAGCTCTGCCTTCTGTTCCAGGCTCTGCACTGACAATCACTGGCCGAGACAGCCTGTCAGTGCAGAGACCGGGGAAGGTGAGTCAATACTTTATTATTTTACACTAAAAAGGCAAGGGTTGCACGGACATGGCTAACGATGTCCGTGCTGCCCTGGCTGCACAATAGTTGGCTTGTGTAATTAATTGGCCAGTAAACAAGCACCGATCTAGCAGATTGGCGGTCTTTTACAATTTATGATCAGGCCGTATAATAGGACCCATAGGCACTTTAATATGTGCCACTCCCCAATGTTGTCACATCATTAAAGACAATGCAATCTAACAAAAGGATGAAGAGCTTACAAAAGGGATGACAGCCGTTTCGCACCTGAGAGGGCCTTGTAGAATGCCGCATTGCCCTTTATGATGTAACAGCATGTTAGATCATAGAAGTTAAAATGTGCAGGTGTGTACCACATATGGTGCTGCTGCTGTATACTGCGGTATAAGACGCCATCTCTTTCCTGTCATTATCTCTGCGTAAATCCAGCCTAAGGGCAATAGATATTAACCTTGCTTTTTTCCCTTGAGGTCAGCTACATTATGTAATTTACCTTTCTTTTTGAGAAACTATATATCCATCTAAAACCTTTAGATTCAAGCACCAGCTGACAATATATGGTCTGTAGTCAAAACCGGGGATAGACGGAGTGGCCATCACACAAGGATTGTTCATGATTGATAACTGTTCCAGTTCAGAAAGACCTGCAAGGAATGACACCTGGGAAAAAGCAGACAAGTTAGCTTCAGCATATTATCACTCTGAAATCATGGCTTTTTATAAATATGTTCTAGGTAACATACGTTTAACAATAGAGGGATTTTGAGTTCTTGTTCTTGAGTTTGGAAAAATGCATATTAGCAAAGGTTAATGAGTGCACACAGCGCTAATGGGGTGAGGTGCACAGGAAATACCAAATCTGAAATATGCTAACAATCTCCTTTCAGCACGTAGTCACGTCATCTAACACAATAGTAATTCTAGATAAGCAATATTCCAGTAAAACCAGTTATGTTCCCTTACTAGGTTATTAATGCAAAAAACAATATGAAACAAATGGAAGCTTTAGGCCAGGTTCCTACAATGACTGATTATATATAAAGTCTATGAAGCCTGTCTCCTGCAGCAAAGAGAGAGACAGGGAGGAAATACTAGGCAGAGAACTTCTCCCCACTCATACTAATGATCGGTGGGGGTCTTTGCACTTAGACCTGACCAACAAAACTTTTGACACATAATTTTTCTTTAAATTACACTAAGGGTACAAACACACTGGGCTTATCCGCAGCGGATTTTCCTGCTGCGAGTTGGTCTGCCCATATAGAGAGTGTACAGGGCTGGGATCAGCAGCGGGGCTCGCTGTGAATTTGCAGCAAAGATTTTGCTGTGGATACGCCCAGGGTGTTTGTAACCGAACACTGTGTTGGTTTACTGTAGTTCAGCTTCCAATAACTTCAAGAGATAGCCTGGCATGGCCACTACACAATGCATGGAATCTGCTTCTGTCTCTTTTTATTGTATATGTGGGCATCATAGCTCTGGCAAGCAACTGATGGGTGGGGTGCTGGGTGTTCCCCATTGATCAGATATTGATGGCCTATTCTAAGGATCTGCTCAGTACCCTACCACCGCCTGCTGTTTTAATGTTCACTTAATCACTGCTTCCTGGTCCCACCTCAACACATGGAAACATCAGTTTAGCCGATCACTTAACAATCACAGCGACGCACCTAGGTTACTTTAGTGTCAAGAAAGGACCAGAAAGTGGTGATGAGTGGGGACCCAATGATCACCAAAATAGCAACTTTCTGCTTATTTTTGTTCCTTTTTATTAACCAGCTTGACTCCATTAAAATAAATAAATGCTGGACAGCCCCTTCAAGACATTCTCACACTATCTCTGAACAGAAAGCATCACTGAAAACGCGTCATCACATTTGCCACTGAACACGTTACTGCACCAATGTCGCTTTGCTCCAGCACAGCTGTAAATACCACAGCCTTTTTACAATGTTGCCATCATATATAAGAATGACATAAAAATATTAAGACTGTCAAAGGGTTACCACCAACATTTAATTCATTTAGGTGATAAATGTCCTACTGCTCAGAGTGCATACATGCGTACTGCCATTCAATTCACAGATTCACAGTTTCACGGATTATAAAAAAAAAAATTGTATAGTATGGTACCGTGTTAGCCAGAAAAATCCATATCGTGGTAAATACTTGAAATCAAAGTATTTTAGGAGTGATACCTTTATTGGCCAACAAAAAATTGTTAGAGCTGTGAGCTTTCGGGATTCACAAGATCCCTTCGTCAGACAAGTTCACAAATGAATGACTTACAGAAACAGCACAACATTTTAGGGATGTTACAAGCAAGAAGGGAGAGACATCTGTGAATGGGGAGGGGGGGGGGAATATACATCACATAGATAAGCCAGGGCAATAAAAAGGACTTGTTGTAAATTAAAGCTTATTTGGAAGTCCAAGATTGTTGGTCAGTTCAGTCTTATCTGTGGAGTGTGTCCATGTAGTGGGTCATAAATCCAGGTGCCACTACATGGACACACTCCACAGATAAGACTGAACTGACCAACAATCTTGGACTTCCAAATAAGCTTTAATTTACAACAAGTCCTTTTTATTGCCCTGGCTTATCTATGTGATGTATATTCCCCCCCCCACCCCCATTCACAGATGTCTCTCCCTTCTTGCTTGTAACATCCCTAAAATGTTGTGCTGTTTCTGTAAGTCATTCATTTGTGAACTTGTCTGACGAAGAAATCTTGTGAATCCCGAAAGCTCACAGCTCTAACAATTTTTTGTTGGCCAATAAAGGTATCACTCCTAAAATACTTTCAAGTATTTACCACGATACTGTTTCACAGACAATGAATGAAGCAGCAGTGCACCCCCCTCCCTCATTTCAGGAGAACTCTGCATGATTACTACACACTATTTAAGTCGCTCTGTCTCCCTCTAGGGACCTTTGCAGAGAAACACCGGCAGCGACAGAGGATAAATACAAACCCTTGGCTTGTTAAATAACCCATCGGCACCTTGCAATGACGTTGCAGGGGTACCAACTGGACACTTGACAGGTGTGGCACCTGTCAATTATCCATTTCAATGCCGCAATCACTTTACATTAAAGCATTAAATAACTGGCACCGGTGAGATTGCTGATGGCAGTCATTAGCAGTAGGGATCTGCTACACATAGATGGGGATGTTAGGGGGAGCGGCACACAAAGAGCATGGCAGGTGCACATCTTGCTGCCAGCCATGTTTTAGCAGTATTGTGTGTGTTAGGCCGCGCTGTTGTGCAGCTTAGCAGAGTATCAAAAACTGATTTTAGGCACCTGTTATCAATATTTTTCACATTCTGTTCTTTGAACTAGTTCTATATCTTAAAAAACAAATTTTTAAAGGCATATTTCCATCTGACGTAATCATGGCTTCTTGACCACCCCTGGCCGTTGCAAACAGGATGAAGGGGCCCGCTGAAGCCCTCTTTCTAGGTTGTACGCCCTGAAGGTAGGACTCTATCTATAGGACATTATTGGCATATCCAGGGGATATGGTATAAATGCCCCAGATGAAAAAAAACCCTTTAAAAGAAAAGACGTCTCTTCCCAGTTTCACCCATGATAAAATTTAACTACCTTACCTCATTTAGGTCTCGGATTTCATTTTCTGCTAGTGACAATATGGACAAATTCTGGGGAAGACTGGTGGAAGCTGTGCGTAAAGAGGTGATATTGTTGCCGTGCAGAAGTAAGGTCTGTAAAAGAAGGCATGTGGTAAGAATATTGTATGTATAGCAGGGCTGTGGAGTCGGAGTCAGAGCTAGTTTTGGCTGGATTAGGAAAAAAATTTACCGACTCCAGCTTTGAAAAAAAAGAAATCTTTAAAAAAATGTAGAATTGAATTTTGATATGAATTTTTGATAATGATGTTTTGCTCATGAATATGTAATATGAGCAACATTCTAATAGGACACTGGCCCTATTACATAAGGGCGGTCATGGAAAAGTTGTCAGCCACTATTTGGCAGTTTGTTTCTGAGCTGGAAGTGTCCATTGTGTGTGGGGAGATCAGTGCTGTTCTCTTCCTGAATGCTGGATGACTGTATATGAGCAGCAGTGTAATATGAAGATATCCTGTGTAATATAGAGGAGGAGGAGAAGACATAAGTAGTGCAGCAGTAACCTCTGTCCTCAGTGTGGTGTTTTCTCTCTGGGAGAAGATTGTGTGTTTTTCTTTAGTGTTCTATGGCTGCAGCTGTGTGTGTGTGTGCGTGCATGTGCTATGGCTGCAGTATGTTGTGTGTGTGCTATGACTGCAGCAGGCTGTGTGTGTGTATGCTATAGCAGAAGCAGGCTGTGTGTATGTGTGCTATGGCTGCAGCAAGCTGTGTGTGCGCACTATGGCTGCAGCAAGCTGTGTGTGCACACTATGGCTGCAGCAGGCTGTGTGTATGTGTGCTATGTCCGCAGCAAGCAGAGTGTGTGTGTGTGTGTGTGTGTGTGTGTGTGTGTGTGTGTGTGGTGTGCGCTATGGCTGCAGCAAGCTGTGTGTGTGTATGCTATGGCTGTTGCAGGCTGTGTGTGTGTGTGTGCGTTCTATTGCGTGCCCCCACAGTGACCCTCTATATCACTGTGTGACCCCACTCTATATCACTATGTGTGACCCCTCTCTATATCACTATGGCTGACCTCTATATCACAGGTATCTGGAATTGTTAGCAGTGTTTCTTTAAGTATGGTGAATATTTAGTTAGAAACATAGAAGACTGTCAGCAGGAAAAGACCACCTGCTCCATCTAGTCTAGTTGTGAGTAGTTCAGGATATGGAGGCTGGAGACTGGCTGCATCCACTGCACACACAGGAGAATCTGCTTTGTATTCCTTTATTCACTCAGAAGTCGCCCCAGGATCATGTAGGACATTAGGGAGAAGCTGCTGAGCCAGTGTGATAAATAACTCCCCTGGTATATGACCGGCCATTTATGAAGGAGCAGGAGTCGGAGTTGGTCCTGATAAAATTCAGGAGTCTGAGTTTGAGTCGGAGCTAAGGCTTACCGACTCCACAGCCCTGATGTATAGAGATATATCTATTGTACGAATATAAGACAGATCCATTGTGGTAAACTCTGCATTGCTGACATGCATGGAAATTCACCTTTTTTTTTATTAATTAAAACATTGTTTATATAAAAAAGAAAAAGGTGTTTTCATTATTTAGTCATTTACAAAAAGCAATTATAGTAGATGAACTGACACTGCCCGGAATGGCTGAATGACAAGCAGTGCATCATACAAGTCCTTCACAGCAAAGTCTGTTCTTCACCATGACTCTCCACACTGGCTATTAAAGTACGGCCCCGAGCAAGAACCCTTTCTATACTGGTCATGCGCTCTAACACAACATATACAATTGAGTTCTGCCTATTTTTTGTGTGGTAAAATCATTTGATTCTCTTACCTTGAGGCCCAATAACTTGGAGAGATCACCAATCTGAGATATGTTATTGTCTGATAAGTCCAGGTGTTGCAGTGATGTGCAATGGTTAATCTGATCTATAACCTTAATGTAAGAAAACAACAGCACAAGTCAGGATATGAACTTCAGGACATAATAACAGAAATCACTACATGGCCGGCATAGATTCTCACATCTCATATAATATTACCTCAGCTGCACCTTAGTAACAGTACCATTCCCTGTTATTTGTGTCACAAAACAGCATTACAAGAGCGACACAGGCCATCTGGTGTAACCCATTTGTCTCTGACTTCCTTCCATGTAATCCTGAGGCTATGTGCACACAATGTTGTTAGGTCATATTTCACAGCTTAAAAAACTTTGGCCCAGATTTATTAAGGGAGAATCTAACCTGCTGATGGCTCCCTATAGTGCACGGGGCACTGAGGATGAAGGTATGTCTCTTACCTTCATCCTCGGAACTGTTCCTGTGCAGTTTTTAATGTAATCCTGTATCCAGTAAGGCCATTTGGAGCACTGCCACCTCCCTAAAGCGTCGTGGCCGTGATTGATTGCTCTCTGTCTGAGACAATAATGTGTCTAGGAGGATTGCTAAATCTGGACATTTTTGGTAAGTTTTTGGCCGTATTTTCAGCAAATGCTATAGCCCCCCCCCCACCCAAAAAAAATAACCTTTGTCTGACTGGGAAGCGTGTAGGTCTACTTAGTTCCGTAGAACTCAACAGGGAAAATATGGCACTTACAGTCGCCAAAGCAATCATTCAGCAAATGATGAGCAATATATTGTTGTATTGACAGACAGATTTATGCAGATTTATATAAAAAGTTATATCGCTACAAAACAGAATTTACTAATATTTACATGCATGTCATCCCTTATGCTACCCAGATGGCACTTGCATTTATAGATTGGCAAATAATTACTAAAATATACCTTTAAATTGTTTCCTGCAAGATTAAGCCATTCCAAATGCACCAGGTCTTTAAGTCCTTCCACATATCCTATACTGTTGTGAGGTAGATTTAGTACTCGCAAATGGACAAGTTTTGAGACCCCCATCATCCGAACAAGGCGGTTATTGGCTACGGAGAGCTGAAATAAGGCAGAGACAAAACATAAATAGGCGGCAATATAACTGAGGAAATACAGAAGGTAAAAAATAATGTGGCGTCATTCTACATGTGACCTGCTGGTTTTGGTTTCCATAACAAAAAGTGCATGCTAGTAGTATGCTATATATTCCAAACAGATGTCTGTGCTAAACATTGTTGTGGATTTTTTGGTGCAGAAATAGACATTCTGCTCAGCCAAGTGTGCAGGTGTATAGATAGTCAGGAGGGGTAACAGTTGGCCAAAGAAATATTATGCTTAAAGCGACACTCCAGCCATAAATTTTATTTTATAAGGGGTGAGGCTTATGCAATCAATTTTATGGCTGTGTTGCTTTAAAGTATCACCTAAAGTGAATGTACCATCAGGCCCAGGCTGAAGCACTGGAGGCGAGCCGACTAGCCCCCAGTGGGAGGAACCCCCCTGATTGATTCTAATGGAGCTGTATCATAAGGGGGAGGGGATTTTCTCCCACTGGGGGCAAGTCGGCTCGCCTCCAGTGCTTCAGCCTGGGCCTAATGGTACATTCACTTAAAAGTGTCATAGAGACATGTCAAAAGTTTTGATTGGTCCGGGATTGGGTGTTTAGACCTGTACCGATTGGGAGATAGAGCGGGTAGAGGACTGCACTATAGCACACCTGCTCCCTGCTCTGTGTCAAGTGATATCAGCCGGGCCCCATAGACTTACATAGGCCATCAGCCCGACTGATCACGTGACACAGAGCCGGGAGAGGACCACACTTAGGACAGTCTTCTCCCAGGTCGTTCTTTCATTACGTACAGGTCTGAACACTCAGACCCGGACCGATCTAAACTTTTGACATGTCTGTATGACGTGTCAAAAGCTTTTCCAAACGATATGTAAATGGCCATTTTTACACCTGGGTCTTTTTAAGCCATGACTGAACTCTATTCTTGACACTTATAATACAGCATCTTATTCACTAACCTGGGTGAGATTTTTGCATTTCTCTAGATGCTCCAATTTGATGATCTGGTTCTTGTCCAGAATTAGTGTCCGGGTGTCCGCACCGCATGGTAAGGAGGCGCTCAGCTTCTGCAGGCCTTGGCCAGACAGATCCACTACAGTGACTGCAATACAGACATAAATACATAATCCTATATAAGGCCTAAATAGTGCGGTCTATGCGCACCCAAAACTGTCCAACATAAAAACCAAAAGAAAAAATTACCAATGCAAGACCAATGTATATATAAGTACTTATCTTTTATTAGAAAATCAAGAAGAAATTATTTCAATTAAAAATACATAACAGGGGGGCTGGAGCTAATACAAATCCCCATGATAGCGGTGGATTACCTAGGTTCTTATACATAAGGTACTATATCACAAAGTAAATGACAGTAAAAATGAGGAACCTATATATACACATATATACTGGTCACTGGGTTGATACTGCATACAATAAATAAATAAGTGAGTACATAGAAAGAAATACCATCCACAGATAATACATATTACCCATACATGTCCTTAGTATACGAGTCCACCTCACCATACACCAGACGCGCGTTTCGCGTGTTGCTTTATCGAGGGTGATAATTATGTAATTTTTTCTTTTGGTTTTTATGTTGGACAGACATAAATACATGGCAATAAGGAACAGACGGGCCTGGTTTATAATAATACATTGTGCTTGTACTTCCACGAAATTCACCGATAGTACCTTCATATATATAACGTATAGAAATTTTTGTTGACTTTGTTAATTGTTACTATTTTCAGACTGTTTTTTCTGATAAGGTATATAAGGCTACTTTTCTATGTACTATATTATAACCATACTATTCTATGTCGCCTGCGTGCGACTCTTTCCTGTTATTACTAAAGGATGTAACTGCGTATGTACTTTATTTTAAAATGCCACTAATAAAATATCTTTAAAATAATAAAACAATGTGGCAGCATCATTTCTGGCTATTATTGCTCCTGAATATCCATGAATTACCATCCAATTCGCAGCTCTATGGATGTGAGTGGGAGCCCACAAGTGTGGCTGTAGGCAGAGCACAATGCAGGAGAGATACACAGCAATGGAGGGACATAGTGAGGACTACACTGCAGCTGCTGGGGATTGGCTGCCATAGTGGTGCAATGTAATGGAAGGGATGACAGGAGACCTAGGAGAAGGCAGGAGGCATAGAAATAGACAGCAAGAACTGTATATACTAGATATATTCCTAGTCATTTCCCTTGTCTCCGCCTCTCCCTGTCAGTTTAACCGTCACAATAACCCTGAATATGAACGACGGGAAATGTAGTCCTTGCTGCAAGTAAACACATTCACCTGCGGAACTGGAGAAACTACAACTCCCAAGAACCCTCGCGGCAGCACCGAGCCCGCTATTGTCCCCGCGTCAAAACATTACTGATTACCATCCATATAGCGCAGATTAGCAATGCCGCACTGACGGCCTAGAGAGGGCTGACATATCCCGGTGACATGTTTCAGAGCATTTCATTTACCTATGCCGTTCGTTGGCTCTCCTGGAGACGATGTCACCTCCTCCCCCGCCATGTTACATGCAGCTTCTCAGCTCCCCGGCAACCGAAAAAGTGTCACAGCATCACTTCCGTACCACAGGTGCGCATGCGCAATGTACTTCTCCTGCCTCAGACTGCCACCTTGTGGATTTTCGTGGAATTACATACTACGTTTGTCAGTTTTGTATAGATATAATACATTGTGGATAGATAAAAGTATATGTAAGGGTTAGTGCCTGCACCGAATATACCAGGACAGAACAATATAGCTCAAATCAAGTCCATGACATATCTAGAAAATCTTAAGTGAGGTGTCATGGTCATGAGTCCATACAGAGGGATCTCCACCAGTACCTGCAGGTGCTTTAAGACCCTGTAATTCTGGACCTATAATATACTTCCCATAAAATCTATAGGGGGCCACACTGTCCTTATGACATAATCACCCTCAAGCCGTTTCTTACAGTTGCTACACATGACCTATAGAAGGTGCAGAGGAATCACTCAGGATCAGGAGCCTATATACTCTCTCTTCCCCATATGTGGAGGCCATTGGCCTCAAGTTTGCACTGGGGCCCATTGGCCTCAAGTTTGCCTCTGCCTTTAAAGTGACTCTGTACCCAAAATCCCCCCCCCCCCAAACCGTTTGTACCTTTGGATAGCTGCTTTTAATCCAAGATCTGTCCTGGGGTCCGTCGGCAGGTGATGCAGTTATTGTCCTAAAAAACAACTTTTAAACTTGAAGCGCTATGTCAAATTGTCATGGCCTAGAGTGTGTGTGCCCTAACCTTGCACCACCCCTCCATCTCTCCTCCCCACCCTCTTCATCATTAGCAATGCCACGGTCAGGATTTAAGCTTTTACTCTGCAGTGAACACTGCACAGGTACCTTAATGATCAAGCCCATGTGCCGTGCTCACACAGGTGAGGAATAGGAGAAATTATTTTAGGAGCATTCCTAATGATGAAGAGGGCGGGGGGGAGGGACAGAGAGGTTGTGCCAGCCTAATGCATACACAATCTAGGCCACGCCAGTTTTAAACAGGGCTGTAAGATTAAAAGTTGTTTTTTAGGACAGTAACTGCATCACCTGCCGAACAGACCTCAGGACAGATCTTGGATTAAAAGCAGCTATCCGAAGGTACAAGTGGTTTGGGGTGGTCAGATTGTGGGTACAGAGTCACTTTAAGGCCTTTATAGCTTGGGCCCACTGGAGGATCCTCTGGTATTCTGCTGGGACACATTGACACAACATAGACATACCCTCAGATTCCCACTGCAGATCTGCAGCTTGCATATTGCAGATTAGCATGTGGAGTGGTGACTGGGATTTCAGTGAATCTCTGTGGGGGGAAAAAAAAAAAAAATAAAAAAAAAAAAAAGGAGGAAGGCTGTGAAGCACCCTCAGGGTAGGTTCACACTACGGAATCCGCACAGATAAGTTCCATGGTGTCTCCATAGACAACATTTTATGGCCGGGCCGATACCGCGTTCAGCCGAAAGAATAGACATGTCAGTTCTTTCGGTGGAACGCAGAATTGGCCCGGCCATAGAATGGAGTCTATGGCACGGGTAGATAGGCGTGCCGCTGTGAATGGGTACGAGCATCCAGGAAGAGAACAGCACAGATCTCCCCCCACACAATGGACTCTTTCAGCTCAGAAACAAACTGCCAAATAGTGCACCCTTATGTAATAGGGCCATTGTCCTATTAGAATGTTGCTCATAATATATATTGATGAGCAAAACAAAAAATTCATATCAAAACTTAAATTTTAAATTGTTCTAAGATTCTTTTTTAAAGCTGGAGTCAGAGTTGGCACATTTTTTCAGACTCCAAATCCAGCCAAAACTAGCTCCGAATCAGAGCCCAACCCCACAGCCCTGACCGGAACTTCTCCATAGTCTGAACCTACCCTAAGCCTGGCTTGTGGTATCAGCTGAGTAGATGCTGGAATGTATCCTCTCCTTTCAGTGTAAGATCAGTGTGGCCTGTTTTGAAAGGGAGAGAGTCCTGTTGAGGTTAGAAGTAGTAGAAAAAGTGCACTACTGCACTATTCACTCCTGTATGCTCAGAAACAGAGGAAAGGGAGTTCCAATTCCAATTGTCAGTAAGGCCCCCTTCACAGAAAGGCTTCAGGTAACCATCATGACTTCCTGACAGTAATCTGTTTTTATGTTAAGGAAACCATCAGGAACTCCCTTCAGGATTTCCGAATACATACCAGCAGTTCGCATACTATATACATAAATTCCAATGGTATGCATAATAATCCCTCTTTCCTCTGCCAAGACACCAAATAACAGCCAGTCCCCTCCCCCCAAGATCTCTAATATAGCCCCCCCTATAGTATGGGTCTCCTCTGTGCAGCCTTCTATAGTAAAAACCTTCTTTATGCAGCTTCCACCTATAGCATAGACCTCCACTATGTAGTCCCAACCCCCCCCCCCCCTTCTTAGTGTATAGACCTCGTACGTGCAGTCTCCCACTTCCCTCTCCGCCAGCTCCATAGATTCCTTTCTATGGTCGGCGGATTACGCTGTCTGCCCCAAAGAATTAACATGCCATTTCTTTGGGCGGACGATTGAATCCGCACTAGCATATAATAGTGCCTATGTGACAGGTGGAACTTCAAGTGGTAGCGAGTGGCTGATTTTGCGAGAATTACTGTGTGCATATACCCCGACTGACTGCAGGTGTAGACCTCCTCCTAACAACTTCATTCTAATATATGCACACTATGGATTCCGGGCAGATAAGCTGCCGCAGATTGTCACTTACATCTTCGCCCGTGCCATAGGCTCCATTCTATGGTAGGGCAGATTCCGCCTTACGCCTAGAGAACCAACTTGTCAATTCTTTAGGCAGACTGCAGAATCCACCCAACTATAGAATGGAAGCTATGGCACGGGCGGAGATGCGATAGAGATAGAATGCAGGAATCTTGATTAATGAAGCTGTAGTATACTTTAGGAATACTTGTTATTTACATCATTTGTACATTATTGCAGATTGTAGTAAATGGTTCATCTTCCCCTTTCTATAATGTAAACAAGCACCCTTGGCAGGTGCCAGCCTTCACACATCTTTTTTCTAAGGGGTAGTCGGAAGGGAACAGTACTGTTGTCGGACAAGAACACGTGAACAAAAAGCGTTTTGGAATAAAGTTTTACTCAGTTTAGTCAGACATTTTTGTAGTTTTTTACATTAGCAGCAATACAAAACCTTTTTTTTCCTAGGAGCAGTTAGAACTCCATTATAATGTTACTTCACCCACATCTAAGGCTCCGTTCCCACTGAGCAAAGGTAGCGGAATTCCGCGACGGAATTGTCCGCCGCGGAATGCCGTTAGCCTCCCGCTCATAATGGGACTCTATGGGAGGCGCGCGCTCCTGCCCTGTCCGCGCTGAAGAATGAACATGTTCATTCTTCAGCGCGTACAGAGCAGCAGCGCGCGCCTCCCATAGACTCCCATTATGAGCGGCAGGCTAACGGCATTCCGCGGCGGACAATTCCGTCGCGGAATTCCGCTAGCTTTGCTCAGTGGGAACGGGGCCTAACATAGATGGGAAACTAGTGCGAAGAAAATAATGCATCTTGCCACAACAACCAGATTACAACTCATTATGCAAGTGAAGGGTTAGAAAATGAAAGCAAGCATCATCTGCTATGGAGATATCAAAGCTTCTCTTTGCACTAGTTCTTATACATGACATCCAACATCTCATTTAGTTTTATCAGAGAAAACATGCTGCCAGTAAAAAGGAAGGTCATCATTCAGCTGATGATAAAGTGTTCCTTCACAGCAAAGCAGTGGACTGTAACATCAGGAGGCCATCTTGTTAGTAGTCTGTGTTGTGGAAGATGGTCCTTTATCTTTCTGCAAGTTTGGCTGTGATCCAGGATTTCCATCTGGGCAAACAAACAAACACCACATCATAAACTATAACTAAAGAAATACAAATAGGTCTAGGTAAATTACAAAACATAACTAACCGTTTCCCCACCATGATTATTTTTAC
Organism: Dendropsophus ebraccatus; assembly: GCF_027789765.1. NCBI lineage: Eukaryota > Metazoa > Chordata > Amphibia > Anura > Hylidae > Dendropsophus > Dendropsophus ebraccatus. The sequence goes on along the minus strand of NC_091458.1, from coordinate 115,930,301 downwards.
TCCCAACAAAAATAAAACTAGAATTAAAAAAATGAAAGCATAATGTTGTAAGTCTGACCCAGGCAAAAGCCCAAGATATTCGTGTATTTGTTTGATAGACGATCTGAACTGCTCACCCACAAAAGGAAGAATGTTTATATATTAAAAAAAAAAATAAAGTCTCACCCTCTCCCCTTCTTAAAGTGATATTGTCACCCCCTTTCTATATAAGGAGCTCTTAGCACCATTCTTGAAGTGCAAACTTTGCTTTATATCACATCTACTATTTATTTAGATTTTGAAAGTTATAACAACAGAAACACTTTAAGCTTATATCCTGGACCGTGTATCTTACCGTATAAAGGATTTGTCACCTCAAAAATGCATGTTATTGCTGGTAAATAGTGTAGTGTCCCCACCCACATAGACACTGTAGCCCCTGCGCAGTCATCATTGCATAGGCCCCACCCCCTCTGCGTCATCAGAATGGGCCGACCTAGAGGCCTAGGCCCTGTCCGATCCAATGATACAGAGGTGGTGTTGGTGGGGATATGGGGCACAAAGGCCGTTAAGTCCCGCCCACAGAGTGCTGTCCACCAACATGCATTTTTGAGGGCAGACACCACCAAGAAATTCTTTACACAGTAAGATATGAAATGTTCAGAATATAAAGGTGTACAGCAACGCGTTTCGAAGTCTGTCCTTTTCACAGCTTAAACACAATAGTAATAAAACCACATATATCAAAAGTAAAACATACACTTACCCCCTCCCACAGCATCAGAGGTAATGTACTGCGCATGTGTCCAAATTAACTTGGCTAACAGACCTCATATCGCGATGCCGTGATGGTAGAGGTAAGTGCTGCCCCCAGTGCATAAGTGTCAAAAATATCAGGTTATAATGGCAAAAAACACAATCCTTAATACATGTACATCAAATCTGTTTCATAGTTTAGTCCTTTTGGAAAGAGTGTCCATGTTTAATATCCCGAAGGCTTAACGGTTAAATAGCCTTTGTGACAAGCTGCCACCTCTGCAGTCCTTATTAACCTTCTCAATGCCATAGAAGGAGAAACATTGTAAATTACTATCATGGACATTAATAAAGTGTCTCACTGCTCCAGACACATTCTCTTCTTTTTGTCCAATAACTCTGCTATACAGGTCTTTAATTTTCTTTTTGCACATCCTATACAAGTTTTGCTACAAAAAAGTATTGTCCCCCCTCCCCCTGCTAAGTGCTGGTGCGTATACTCACCGCAGCTGATCCTGTCCTGCGGCGCAGCTTCAGTCCGGTCCCGTAGCACCATTCAAATCCAGTGTGCGCTCACGTCATCCTCTGCTGCGACTCCTCATCCGTCTCCTGTGATTGAACGCTGGAAGTCACATACTTCAATGCATTTTCTATGGAAGCGGGTAACTTTCAATGTTCAATCACAGGAGACAGAAGAGGAATCACAGCAGAAGCTGACGTGAGCACGAGCCGGATTTGACCGGCTCCCTGGGACACCGATCAGCTGCAGTAAGTATAAGCGCCAGCGCTGTGGGGGTGAATAATTTTGTGAACTGCTTCTTTAACTGTAACAGCGATCATGTGATTTATGCTATTTTTTGTTCCTTTTGTAGTAAAACTTATATAGGATGTACAACAAGAAAATTAAAAACCTGTATAGCAGAACATATTTATGATATTGGATGAAAAGAAGAGAATGTGTCTGGAGCAGCGAGACACTTTATTAATGTCCATGATAGTAATTTACAATATTTCTCCTATGGCATTAAGAAGGTTAATAAGGACTTCAGAGGTGGCAACTGGTCACAAAGGGTATTTAACCGTGAAGCCTTTTGGATATTAAACATGGAAACTCTCTTTCCAAAAGGACTAAACTATGAAACAGATTTGATGTACATATATTAAGGATTGTGTTTTTTGCCATTATAATCTGATGTTTGTGACACTTATCCACTGGGGGCAGCACTTACCTCTACCATCAGGGCATCACGATATGAGGTCTGTTAGCCAAGTTAATTCGGACGCATGCGCAGTACATTACCTCTGATGCCGTGTGAAGGGGAGGGGGTGTTTGTTTTTGTTCGTTTTACTTTTGACATATACAGAAGTGGTTTTATTACTATTGTGTTTAAGCTGTGAAAAAGACAGACGTCAAAACGCGATGCTGTACACGCTATCTTTTAATAGTGGATTATATGTGTACTTGTGACTAATAAAGGACCTTTCATTGGATTTGGATTGATCTTTGTGACAGTACCTGGTTTTGGTTGGTTTTCCAATAGTGCCTCTGGCTGCTCACTCCACAGCTTGTAGTTTGGATTATTTAGGAAACGTTTGGCAAGCCCGCAGCTGAGACATCTAACAACAGTTAGCCTTTGTCCTCGATGTTCTGTGTGACACATAATGAAAAAATTAATACCATAGTTTGTTCTATAAGACATACTTTATAGCAAGAAAACTTGCTACAAAATGCACCTAAACACTGTCAGCCTGCCCTGACTCCTTCCCTAATTGTTGGGCAAAGCAATGATTCAGCACTGTGGCCAAGTGACCTGTGCAGCTACTGATCGCTGCACAGTCCTCTCCCTTTTCCTGCCGGCCACTGATCAGTGAGATTGGTGCCTGTCAGGAGAGGAATCTAGAGGGTATATGCATCACATTTAGATTTCTGCCCTGGGAACTTACCCAGAATGGAGCTGAAGGACCTTCAGGTGATCCCACAGTACTGTGACCAGTGTGCACAACACATACAAACCCTGCAGGTAGGGACAATCTGTATTAAAATTTGTATGCATGTAGCAGAGCCGTTTGTGTATGGTAACGTAGCAGAAGTGTGTGTCTGTATGTTGATACACCACTGCTGTGTGTGCCTGTGGGTATGTTTATGCAGCAGAGCTATGATGCATGCTGCAGAGCTGAGTATGTGTGGGTATAATGGACTGTCAGAGTGTTTAAGTGGCCCTGTCATTTCAACAAACTTTGACCCCTTTACTGATTTAGACCAACGGGGAAAATTAATTAGCATGATTTTATTTTCCTGCTTCCAGCTGTCTATACCAGGCGCGCCTTATAAAGTAAAAACTTTCAGTAATGTGCATATAGGCCAGCAATTCATAAATAAGTGTGATAAAATGTCAAGTGTGTGTGTGGGGGGGGTGTGTGTGTTGGGAGTAAAGAATAAATGTTCCAGTGGGACACCTATCCTGTAGATAATTTTAGAACCCGCAATTTAGCCACAATAATCCATTTATTAGTTGTTCCATAGACTTCTAGGACAAGCAGTTTATGCTGCTATATGAGCAGAGAGGGATGGTATCCTCACCATTGTGATCAATTAATTGTCATTAGAAAGAAAAGAGAAGGGGGGAAAAAAAACAAAAAAAAACAATGTCTCACTTCTTTGTCTCACAGTACATGTGATACCAGAAAGTAAGAGACCGCTGCATCTCTTGCAAATGGTTCTTTTAATAGAAGGATCCCTAGAGAAAACAAAGAAAAGATAAAAGGCATTAAAAGGGTTCCTCAGGAAGAAAAAAAGGTTTTTATATTACCCAGTGTCAGAAAGTTAGAAAGACTTGTAATTTACTTCTATTAAAAATAAATAAAATAAATCGAACCTTCCAGTACTCATCAGCTGCTGTATGTCCTGCAGGAAGTTGTTTATTCTCTCGAGTCTGACACAGAGCTCTCTGCTGCCGCCTCTGTCTGTGACAGGAACTGTCAAAAGCAGGAGAGGTTTCCTATGGGGATTTGCTACTTTGGATTTTGGATTTTTAATTGTTTTTAAGCTTGTGGGATTACTGACTTCTAATATTGTACCTGTTAAAATAAAGTACTTTTATTTATTACACCTTTGGTGTGCTATGGTGTCAATTAGCATAGCTTTCTTTTTTTCGGTATAGTTCCTATGGGGATTTGCTACTGCTCTGGACAGTTCCTGTCATGGACAGAGATGTCAGATGCAAATGTATCCTTCAGGGAATGAATGGAGCACTGGCCATGAATGCACACTTCCACTGGATTAGTTTGCGGAATCATTGTCCTCCACTTCCGGCATCGTGTGGGTCTCAGTGTACAGACTCCAAAATTTAGTTTTCCCCTATCCCATAGATATCTGATGGATGGGGATTTTACATCATGGGATAACCCTTTTTGGTCATTTTGTCATTAAACCACATGTATTTACAATTAGTTTTTTTTACAATTGTAAATACATGTGGTTTAATGACAATTTACAATTTGTATTTACAATGTAGTTTTATTGGGGAACTTTGCTTAACAGATCAGTAACCTATATATAAACAAAGCAAACTTACTGTCTTAAAACTAAACGTTTGCCAATAGTTTTTTCTGTGTGGCAGTAAAATCGAGCGAGTTCCACATTCTCAGGGTTTGCAGCTAAGACACAATGTGCAGCCTAGAGAAGATTGGGGGAAAGAAAAAGATGATAAAAGTTACATAGTCTATAAAGACTACCTGCTGAAATGGCTGAGAGATCTGTGAAGGGGATGGCGACAGTCACTTGGGCCGTGTGAATAGAGGAAAAAAAACAAAAACAAAACACCATACTGTATGATTACATACATGAGAACGCAAAGGAGTCTGTGAAGCCTCAATTATGAGTCTCAAAAGTTGGGACTATCTAGATATCCCTCAGGGAAGGACCTAGCAAAGGGGTGGCTCCAGTAAGAGACCACCAAAGCCACTATATTATTAGGTAGCTCTTTCAGTCAATATGCAAATCAATACAACAAGGGAAATACCAAAGCCAAGTATCGTCCACAGAACATATGTTTCAGGGTGTTGCCCCTCATTGGTGTGGAGCAGGATTCTGGCTAGGTGGGAGCAATGCCTAGTAGACCATCACAGCAAATTGAGAGGACACATGACTGTTCAAACAAATTAAAGTCGTCCGGTGAAAGTTTTTATCGAAGTATTGCCCCCCAAAAGTTATACAAAATCACCAATATACACTTACTACGGGAAATGCTTATATAGTTTTCCCTGCACTTACTACTGCATCAAGGCTTCACTTCCTGGACAAAATGGTGATGTCACGACCCAACTCCCAGAGCTGTGTGGGCTGTGGCTGCTGGAGATAATGGCAGGGGGACACTAAGTGACACTGGGGGGACACTGAGCATCCCTCTGCCATCATCCTCTCCAGCAGCCACATCCCGCACAGCTCTGGGAGTCAGGTCGTGACATCACCATGTTATCCAGGAAGTGAAGCCTTGATGCAGTAGTAAGTGCAGGGAAAAAAAACAAAAAAAAAAACACTATATGCGCACTTTCTGGTAATAAGTGTATATTGGTGATTTGTATAACTTTGGGGTGACAACACAATACTTTAATAAAAAAAATTTAGACAGACTTTAAGTAAATGCCCCAATACACCTTAGACTTTCATTAGGCAAACCTAACGTAACTGGAAGACAGATTGTTCATATTTTTGTTGTTTGAAATACTTTAAAATTATCGGATTTAAAAAAAACAGCTAAGCGCGATGCTTGAGATTGATTCGATTGTCAATCTAAGGTGGGTGGGCATGACAGAGAATCATGTCTGCCCTTGTGTTTTGAACAGATAAGCCACAGGGGTAGTTTTCTCGCTTACACCTCTGCATAGAGAAGACAGGAACGCTCAGCCATGCTGAACATTACTGTATGTGGGCGCAGGTGGTAGAGATAAGTTATTGAATGTGAATGGCCAAGTAAACCTGCAAAAACAGAATAGATTAAATAGTAAGCGCTGTATTAGATGGCCCGATCAGTAATGTACACGGTCCCAGGTCTGCTAGTTCAGCGATTGTTTACTAAGCCTATTACACAGCTCGACTATTGGGCAGAAAAGGCTACACAGACATTAGTGATGCATGTGCAGCTCTTGCCTTTAGGGTAAAATAATGAAGTACACACATACCTGACCACGCTCCCAATGCTTCTGCCCAATCCCACAGCCACCATGAGAACTGAACAACTGCCTCTGAAGTTACGGGCCATGGTTAGTCAACCAATAATTTAAGTTTTTTTTTTTTTTTTTTTTTATAATGGAAGTCAATGGAAGAACTAATCCAAATGGATGCCACACAATGTGCAAAGGGCACCCACTGGGTAATGATAAATAGCAGTCAATTTGGTATAGTTTTTTTTTTTTTGAAGGGGAGTAAATAACGGATGTGTCACACTCTATACAGAGAAATACACTGGAAGCTTCGGATGGAAGTATACATTTTGGAGATACTCCGGCCAAGTCCATGTGTAACTAAGATGGAAAGATGGAATCTTACCTGATACAGAAAGTTGAGTCGCTGTAATGCTTCTTTGTCTTTAACCTGATTTGCCATCTTCACCTACAATTAATAAGAATAGCAATTACACCCCCTGTGTGCTGCGCAGGGTACTTGTTTGTTTCCAGATGGGAGGGTCAATGGGTCAAGAAGAGATTTTTTGCTGGAGGCAGCCTGAAAACACAAAAAAAAAACACCTGTCACATCATCCAGCCCTATGGAGTGACTGCTGCAGCCCAAGCCCATACACTGAGGTGTGTGCAATCTCTGCAGAAATAGCTTAGTAGTTACAATCAATGTGTTACACACCAGAAAGTCCTCACTTTCATTGCAGCACTGAGATGTTGCTTTACAGCAGTCACTTTTAAAGTTGGAAAGGTAGTGTACAATCCAGATCTTTTACACCTGGATTCATAGTATCTTTGTGCACATAACACATGTAATCCCTTATACTCACTTCGCTCAGCCTCACACTCCCCTGATCAAATACTGACAACTCGGTCTGCCAGCTCTTCCCTTTCATAGAGACGCTCCGGGACACAAGAGGTCACGCAGGCACACGTCTACTGTGGGGAGACATGCTTTTCATTCAAATGATAACAGGTCTCCGACAAAATGGCCGCCGCGGCCCAGCTGAGCGTCTAAAGCTTCGAGTATCTAGAAACAGTTGTCGATGGTAACTGCGTTGCTAGTACCGAAACCACGCCCGTCGCTTGTGCGTCACTTCCGGTGGTGCAGCAGCCATTTTGTCTTTCCGTGAGAAGTACCTTCGCCAGACGTTCCGTTATGTGCAGTTCCTCGTGGAGCTGTCAGTGGTAGCGGGGGATTGAAGAGCCGTGCACCCGGGTTCCGCCGGCGGGAGGATGTCCAGTGAGGAGAGCTACCTTGCTATTCTGCGCTATCTCACCAACGAGAAGGAGCCCTACGCCCCGGGCACCGAAGGCAATGTCAAGCGCAAGATCCGCAAGGCTGCAGCCTGCTATGTGGTGCGATCCGGCACGCTGTACTATCAGCGCAGACACCGGGACAAGGAGCGCTTCACCGAGCTGGAGGTTGTGCTGCAGCCCGAGCGCAGGAAGTGTCTGATAGAGAAGGCGCACGTCGGGGTGGTGGGGGAGCACCTGCCCCGGCACCAGACATGGCACCTACTGTCCCAGCGCTACTGGTGGAGAGGTGAGGCCAATCACTGCTCAGCTCTCATTTCTGTGGGCTACTAATTGAAAGCAGCTATCTGATTGGTTGTCGGAGAGTGCAGTATTTTCAGTTACACGTGTTCTGTTCTGACTTACTGTACTACAGCGCTCTCCAACCCTCGGCATGACGGGAGTTGTAGTTTGTAATAGCTACAGAGCAGAGGTTGGGGAACAGGGACATGTGATATTTGCTGCAGAGGTTTCTTAGGCTGGGTTCACATAAGCTCTCCACTTGGTGGTGTAACATACAGGCAATGGGTAACTACATCTGTAGGTGAAGTTTTTTTCATATAGACAGATGATTCCTCATATGAATGCTGTCTATGGTGTATCCATTACCCACTTTGGGGGGGGGGGGGGGGGGGGATTTATCAGTCTTTGCGTCAGGGGCAATAATGTCCCCAGTTTATTGGTGACAAGCAGTTTGTGCAGGAGCTAATGAGGGGAGTTACATTGTATTCTTTATGAATTACGTGGCGGAGATGCCACCAGCTTCCCTGTCATAATGACAGTCTATGGGAGGCTCGTGCTCTCTCTCTCTCTGCGCTGAAGAATTCTTAAGGGTACTACTACACGGGCAGATGGGGGCCCGATCTGCGCTCGTTTACTGGGCCTATTGCACGGCCTGATCGTTTACCAAGCGCTGCATGGACATCATTACCGATGTCCTTGCAGCCCTTGCTTAAACTATATACATTACCTATCCAGGCTGCAGGGCTTCTCTTGCGCTCTGCTTCTCCTGAGGGTCCGCGCGTTCCAGCTTCAGAGTGGCCTGTCAGCTCAGACAGGCCACTCTGAAGCTGGAGCGCGCGGACCCGGGAGAAGCAGGAGGAGCCCTGGACCATGGATAGGTAATGTATGCTCTTTGCATATTGTCGGCTGCGCTCCGCTATTACACATAGCGATGCACGGTCGGCGCATGACAATTATAGGTCCAAAACTATATCGACGAACAGCCAATGATCGTTGTGTTTGTTACACAGAATGATAACCGGCCGGATAGGGCCGATTATCGTTCCGTGTAATAGTACCCTAAGTCTCTGTGCTGCACAGAGTTAGGGCGGGTTCACACTACGGAATTCCGTCAGCTGTCCGCCCACACGGGCACGCGCTTTTACGCCGGCTCCATAGACACCATTCTATGGGCCGGCGTATTCCGCGATCCGCTAAAAGAAGTGACATGACACTTCTTTTAGCGTATAGCGGAATATGCCGACCCATAGAATGATGTCTATGGGGCCGGCGGAAAGGCACCCAGATGTGCGGGCAGACAGCTGACGGAATTCCGCGGACATTGTCCACGAGAATTCCGTAGTGTGAACCCGCCCTTACTGGCGGAAACCACTGATTTTCTGGGTATGACGTAGTGAGCAGTAAATGGGTGATGTGGTAATGTTGTCTTTTGCAGCATGACATTGGGCTTTAACCCATAGCTGCACCAGGACGTTATTGAACGTCCTCGTGCCGCTATGGGAGTTCAGAGGGGGGTCGCGCGGCGACCACCCTCTGAACTGCCGCGATCCCGGGTGCCGCGTGTAGCCCGGGCTCGCGGCTATTAGCGGGCACGGTCCGATCGCCGTGCCCGCTAATTAAGTACTTAGAAGCAGCTGTCAAAGTTGACAGCTGCTTCTAAATACTTCCTGATATGCATCCCTGGTGGTCTAGTGGGGGGATCGCCCCCCTGCAGCGCGATTGCGGGGGGGCGATCCCTGCATCCATACCGGGCCGGGGTCTGCTCCGTAATGGCGCTGATCCCGGCTCGGCATTCTATTGCATTTGGCTGCAGCAGCCAAAAGTAATAGAACACCGATCTCATGGATTCATGCAGTATAACTATACTGCATGGATCTCTATGAGAGATCAGAGTACATATACTAGAAGTCCCCCAGGGGGGCTTCTAGTATATGTGTAAAGTAAAAGAAAAATGTATTTTTAATAACACAAAACCCCCTCCCCTAATAAAAGTCTGAATCACCCCCCTTTCCCCATTTTATAAATAAAAATAAATTAATTAATTAATAAACAAACATGTTTGGTATCGCCGCGTGCGTAATCGCCCAAACTATTAATTAATCACATTCCTGATCTCACACGGTAAACGGCGTCAGCGCAAAAAAATCCCAAAGTGCAAAATTGCGCAATTTCTGTCGCATCAAATCCAGAATAATTGTAATAAAAAGCGATCAAAAAGTCATATATGCGCAATCAAGGTACCGATAGAAAGATCACATCATGGCGCAAAAAATGACACCTCACACAGACCCATAGACCAAAGGATAAAAGCGCTATAAGCCTGGGAATGGAGCCATTTTAAGTGACGTATATTTGTTAACAACGGTTTGAATTTTTTACAGGCCATCAGATACAATATAAGTTATACATGTTACATATCGTTTTAATCGTAACAACTTGAGGAACATGCATAACAAGTCAGTTTTACCCCAGGGTGAATGGCGTAAAAACACATTTCCCCCAAATAAAAGAAATGCGTTTTTTTTTTCAATTTCACCACACTTTGAATTTTTTTCTGGTTTCCCGGCACATTTTAGGCAAAAATTACATCTGCCATAGCAAAGTACAATTAGTTGCGCAAAAAATAAGGGCTCACTTGGGTCTCTAGGTGGAAAAATGCAGGCGCTATGGCCTTATATACACGAGGAGGGAAAAACGAAAACGCAAAAATGAAAACTGGCTGTGTCCCCTAAGGGTTAACATCAAATACAAATCCTTATTTTCCGTTCCCTCCAGGTATTCTGAAAGAAATGAAAGATTATATAAAGCAGTGCAGCAAATGCCAGGAAAAGGCTGACCGCTCCCGGGCTACCGCAGATCCTTCGGAAATGTTGGAGGAGTTTGGGCTTGAAGTGCATTCAGACAGCAATGAAACAGATGAGGAACTCGGCAGCTCTGCGACTGCAGCAAATGCGGATGCTAAATCTTCAAAAAAGAAGCCGGTGGCCAAACATGAACTGGTCTTTGTACGTGTCCTGTATTTTGTTCTTCACACTAAAGTAATTGGGAGGCCTTTCCTGGGCTGTGAAATTGATGGCCTATACTTATGATAAGAAATCTGTGTCAGATTAGTGGGAATAGAATGCCAGTCCAAGTGGTCAGCTGAGTGAATGTAACTTAAGGGGTTGTCCACTTATAGTAAAATTGTTCAGTGTATTTACAGCACTTACTGGCAACAGCTCCCAATGTACCTCATAAAGCTAAAATCGGACTCCCCTCTTCCAGGCTGTGCTGTCCTGCTCTGTGGCGATTCTGTCCATAAGATGGGTGACATGGAGGAGCATGTGACCATGCCCTACCCTCTTTGTCCTCCATGGGCATATACAGGCTTACTGGTGGATGCTGTGGTTGGGACAGCCAAGCCTGGAGGAAGGGAGTCTAATTTTAGCTCTATGAGGTACACAGGAAGCTGCAGTGAATAGAGTTACTTACAATGAACAACACTACTTATAAGGTGGCCATCCTCTTTAACTGCCAAAATTAGTCAGTGCTGTGCCTGGTAAACAATAAGGGAGACTTCCAAGGACTCCTCTTTAAAGGAAACCTGTCACTAAGACAATGCTATTTATTCTATAAACATGTTTATATAAACATGTTATAGAGCAGGAAGAGCTGATTAAAATCCCTGCTCATTCTGTGTTAAGGAGTCCAGTGGGCAGTGTCACTCTATTGACTGGACTCTTTAGCATGGAAACATCAGAGATTTCACTCAATAGTTAAAAAGTTATACTAAATCTTTTCCCATAGATAGATATCTATCAATCTGCTCAGTTCTTCCGGCTCTATAACATGATGCCAATAGCTTAGGAAGCTTTTTCATTGTGACAGGTTCCCCACATTTACGCTTGAAGGCAAAGACTTCTTGACTTTTAAGGATGTTTTATTTTATTCCCCCCCCCCCTTCCCCTTTAGGTTGACAGTAAAGGCGTAGTAAAGCAGTCTTCTCTCAAGCATGGCCAGGCAGTACTGGATCAGCTAAACCAGCAGAGGATCGCTAACCAGTTCTGTGATGTGACGCTGCTCATAGAAGGAGAAGAATACAAGGCTCACAAGTCCGTTCTAGCGGCCAGCAGCGAGTACTTCAGGGAGCTCTTTATTGAAAAGGGAGCAGTCTCTAGCCATGAAGCTTTTGTAGACCTTTCAGGTAAAAAGCTGTTTAGACCTACTTTAAGTTTTACTCTTTAGCTAAGAAAAGTGTAATAATCTGATAAAACAATGACATGGCATACTGATTGAGATTCTCACTGCACAATGGCACATGGTAACCAGGAATAAAACAATGCTTGCATAGTGCCAGGGTAGATGTCATGTTGTGCAGATGCCATATCTGAAGGGACTGCTTTGCGCTGTGCTCCTGGGTCCCTTTTTACTAGTCAACTGTGGGGCTCCAAGAAGTTAGCATTCAGATTATGTTTAGTATGTAAGGAAAAACCTAAAAATTATATTTGTAAAGTAATTTAGCCATTGTTAATCTGAGAGGATGTCTTACAGTTGCATTGAAAACAGTATTGTCAATAAAAAGGGCTGATATACACAGGGTTTAAAGAAAGGAAAATCCATTTGTAAAATTCTAAATCAGTAGTTGTCCTAGAGCAGGGGTAGGGAACCTTGGCTCTTTTGTTGTTGCAAAACTACAACTCCCATCATGCCTGGACATTCAAAGCTTTAGCTGTGGCTGTCCAGGCATGATGAGGGTTGTAGTTTTGCAACAGCTGGAGATCCAAGCTTCCCTATTCTTCTCCTAGATAGTTTCACGGTCTGTCCTGTTCCTAATAAGAGATATTTAACTTTTTTTTTTCTCCTGTGATTTAATTCCTAGGGTTTTGCAAGGCCAGTTTCCTTCCTTTGCTAGAATTTGCATACACCTCCGAGCTGAGCTTTGATTTCTGCAACATGGCAGAAGTGGTATTGCTGGCACGGCACCTCTTCATGCATGAAGTGTTAGAAATCTGTGAATTAGTGCATAAACAAATGGAAGAAAAGCAGCTCACCTTTTATCAGAAAGGAGATGTTCACACTGTAGCTTCAGAAGCAAACATGAATATTGTCCCTTTGGAAGAGACAGAAAATGTAGCCACACCAAAACTGACTGTTAAAGAGGTGCTGTGTACCCAACAGATTTTAACCGTGGACAATGTGAATTGTCAAACTACAGAGGAAATGATAGTAAGTGAAGCTCCACAGCCAAATAGCATTTCAACAACTTTGTCTGTAGATGCTACACAAGTAGCAAATGAGAGTAAGGGGCCAGCTGGCTCTGTTGGCGGCACCCAGGTCAGCTCTGTTAATGGCACAACAACAATTTACATCTCTGATTCCACTTCAGACCAGCAGCCTACAGTTCTTCTTCCTACAATCATTGATGTGTCATCTGTTGAACCTCAGCAATCCATGGAAATAGTCCAAGATGTTATAACTTCTGAAGTGCATAGTTCTGAATCTCCAGAAACCCAGTCCTCAATCACTGATACGCATGGATCTGAATCGCAGGGAGTGGCGAGCCATGAAGGCGTCGAGGAACCAACAGATCTAACTAAAAGTACTGCACACACAGATTTCTCTGATGAACAAGGCTCCCCTGGTGTGGATATGGATACAGATAGTAATATTAAAGAAGAAAAAGAACTCGAATCAAAGACTGGGAAAACCCTTAAGAGAAAGCGCAGTAAATCACCCAAATGTAAGTCACCAGCTCTTGAAGAAAGTGCTTCTGTCCCAGCAATGCCAGATGTTAAAGCATGTAGTGAAGAGACTATGATTGACATTGCCAGCTCACCCAACATGAGCAGTCAGTCCTCTGGAACAGATACTGCAGCTATGGAGAGTCCAGGGTCCTCAGAAATGGACCCTTATAAAAGCAGGTTACGAGAGCGCTCTGTTGAAGAAGGTGGATACATACAGTTGCACAGAGGCAAAGAAAAGAGAAATTTCAATAGAAAATCAATTCCCAAGTCTGCAGTTCAGCAGGTACATATTTCTAATAAAGAAATAAAAAAAATGAAAATATATATATATATTATGGACAATGGATTATAGCCTCATTTCAGTGCTGTGGTCTGTTCACTGTATATGACTTGCACAGTAAGGCTGGGTAGTATTTTGGTCATCTTTTTTATTTTTAAGCCAAAACCAGGAGGGAAAACTAAGGGCCAGTTTACACAGAAAATTCCCGATAAAAGTATAGTGCAGAGCCAAATTCCATTGAGTTCAATAGAATTTCCACACTACACTTCATGCTGCGGAATGTTCCATGGGGGATCCGCTTTCCGCCAGAAGATTTGCCATCTCAATTCCGCTGTTGGAATCCCATTGAAATGCTTGCCATTTCTGAGTGGAAAGTGTTCTTGCGGAATTTGTGTGGATTCCGCCATAGGTGGAAAAAATCTCTGTTTGGACCCATGTCCTGTTTTGGCAAAAAAAAGAAGCAGTGAAAAGTAAAAGAAGCAGACACTGACCAAAATACTATGTGTGAACCCAGCCTAACCTTGGCCAGCCAGTTATTCAGGGAACTAACTTGCTGTTATGCTCCCGTAAGGCCAGGGAAGCTGAGAATAAAGGTAGTTTTCTACTACAGTGCTGTTTTAGTTAAATCCTGTGTTTTATTAATATGTAAGTTAGGTGGTTTGGCGCACTGGGGACAGGACTACAGCCTTCAGTGTACTGAACCATTCACTCTCTTACTCCGGCCTCTCACTGCAGAGCGCTGTATACATGTTAATGAAGAGAGGCAAGCAGGTGGGACAGATCAATGCATGGAGGGCTGTAGTACTGCCCCCAATGTGCTAGACCACCTAATGGTACATAGTCATAAAATACAGGATTAAATAAAAATGGCGCTGATGATGAAAGTAGGAAAACTTTCTTCATTCCCCCAGCCTTATGTGCACATAGCAGCTGGCTAGTCTTCTAACCTGCGGTTAGTTTTACTTTGAATTTTATGCCCAGTTCATTCTGTGAAGACTCTGTTCACTTACAATAAAAAGAAACACAAAATACTGTTCTTAAAAAGAAACCGTTTCGATTTGTTGTTTTTTGTAATGTAGGTCAGTGGAAACTAGATCCTAACGGATGTATCTGGTTTTTTTCCTCATGAAATGGAACCATGCAGCGGACAGCAAAAACAGTGTGAACCCGGCCTAATAATGTTAGCCTATGGAAAAATCTCAGTCTGTGCACACATTGTGAAAAAAAAATAAAGTAAAATTATATATGTATTTTTTTTTCAAACTACTGCATTTTTATTAACCTATTTTACAGTTTTGTTTTGCCTTTAATATACTGCGTGTGAAAATAGCCCTAAACTGCTGTCCTATTTCTAGCCATCTTTTTCAATTTATTCATGTATAATTGTTATAGAGCAGAATACATATAAACTAAAGGATCTCAGGATCTCTTCAAATGTGTTTTATTTCTCAAGATTTACTGACCTTGAACTTGCAGCCTTTGAAATGAGCCATGCTTCCTATATGAAATGCTCTGTTATGGTGCGTTCACACCTACAGGATCTGCAGCTGATTTTCTGCAGCAGATTTCATTTAAATAACTGAACACAGCATCAAATCTGCTGCAGATCCTGTAGGTGTGAACGCACCCTTAGGCTGGGTTCACACTACGTATATTTCAGTCAGTATTGTGGTCCTCATATTGCAACCAAAACCAGGAGTGGATTAAAAACACAGAAAGGATCTGTTCACACAATGATGAAATTGAGTGGATGGCCGCCATATAACAGTAAATAACTGCAATTATTTCAATATAACAGCTGTTGTTCTAAAATAACAGCAAATATTTGCCATTAAATGGCGTCCATCCACTCAATTTCAACATTGTGTGAACAGATCCTTTCTGTGTTTTTAATCCACTCCTGGTTTTGGTTGCAATATGAGGACCACAATACTGACTGAAATATACGTAGTGTGAACGCAGCCTTACAGTGTATTCTGGAAGGTATAGCCTATGTGCAGTGGGCTTGCTGTAAAGCATATTACTAAGGGCTGTTAAAAATAGCTCAAACAAGGTGACTTCACCCATAATAATGTACTAAAAAAGAAAACAAAAAAATTGATATAAATTTTATGCATTCCCTTTATAAGTTTGTATGTTTGTTTCTTTTTCCTTTCTGTAAAGGCTGCTCGGAAATTGGTGCAGAGAGGTAAAAAGAGAATGCTGCCACCTAAAAAAGATGCACCGCTGGTCGAAGAGGAGCACAAGTGTAAGGAGTGTGGAATGGTCTTTGAGCGCAAGTACGCCCTGATCATGCACAGTATGAAGCACGACCACATTAAAGAGTTCAAGTGCCCGGTGAGTCACCAGCTTAGGTTTATGTACTAATTACAATTCATGGATTGTAAGCTCTTGTGAGCAGGGCTTCATTATAATTTTGTTGACTACTACTTTAGCAGTGAGACTGAGATGAAGAGCAGAGCGTGCTACTGTGTGTGTCTGCCGCTTCATTCTAATGATCGACGGGGGTATCAGCACTCGGACCACCACCGATACAAATTTCTGACATGTCGCTATGACATGTCAGAGGTTTGTATCCTGTAAAGTGTCCCTTTCGGCAGGTTAGATCAATCTAACTTGCTGATAGGTCCCTTTTGTGCATGGGGCGCTGAGGATGAAGGTAAATTTCCATGCCGTTTGTAGTTATATTTTTAGGCTAATATGGGGGATTGGAGCACTGGGGGTGGGACTTAGCTTCATCCTCAGCACCCTGTGCACAAAAGAGACCTATCAGCAGGTTAGATCTGTTTCCCTTTAATGGATTTGAGCTGGGTAAGATTTCCATGGATGGTCACTCTATATAAGGCTGGGTTCACACACAGTATATTTCAGGCAGTATTTGGTCCTCATGTCAGGTCCTCATAGCAACCAAAACCAGGAGTGGATTGAACACACAGGCTCTGTTCACATAATGTTGTAATTGAGTGGATGGCCGTCATTTAATGGAAAATATTTGCTGTTATTTTAAAACAACGGCTGTTGTATTGAAATAATGGCCGTTATTTACAGTTATATGGCGGCCATCCACTCAATTTCACCATTGTGTGAACAGATCCTTTGTATTTTTAATCCACTCCTGGTTTTGGTTGCTATGAGGACCAAATGCTGCCTGAAATATACTGTGTGTGAACCCAGCCTAATGCTGCAGAGGAAATGTGCGGCCACAGGTTAGAGATGCTAGACCCACATATGAATGCAGTGGTCTAGAAGATATATATAATTTATTTTTTGTCTTATAGTTGTGCAAGAAGGAGTTCCAGTACAGAGCATCATTACGTGCCCATTTGATCAGGCACTCGCGTAAAACAGAGCCAGTAGCTGCAGAGACGGAAACGACTAAAGGAAGGACCAAGCGACAATATATATGTGACATTTGTGGAAGAACCCTCCCAAAAATGTGCTCTTTGAGGCTACATATGCTGAAACATACTGGTGTTAAGCCACATGTATGCCAGGTAAGCTTGGGGCAGTAATAGAAATTCAGTTGATAATGTATTGCTAATTGATAAGGTTGCACAAGTGAATTGTGAAGAACAAATCGCAGGATGAGCATGCCCGTCCTGGGTGGTGTGTGCTTGCCGCATTATAACCAGCCGACTTCTTGCAGTCATCCTGTCACAGCATGTTAACACGCTGTGACCAAACAATGACATCATCTGCCTTTGATGGCCGGTACCATGGCCGATGTCTAATACAATCAGTCCCAGCTGTCTTCTGACTGACCAGTCATAGCTAAACAGGACAGAAAACTGCCCTACTGAGCTCCAATCTACTCATTTGAGTTGTAGGGAGATTTGGAGTTCTGTCCCTGGAGGGCATAAAAAAACCCCTAAACACCTCAGATTATATAGATAGCACATGCGTCCATAAACATGTGAATCCTTTCTTCGCTTTAGGCTTTCTTTACACCATGTTGTTGTTTTTTTTTTTTTTTTTTTTAATAAATGTGGAAAGTAAAACTGGCTCAGTTGCCCCTAGCAACCAATCAGATCCCACCTTTCATTTTCCAAAGAGTGTGTGAGGAATGAAAAGTGTAACCTGATTGGTTGCTAGGAGCAACTCGGCCAGTTTCTCTTTACACCATGTTTGATAAATCTCCCCCCATAGTCTTTCTGTGTTTTCAACCCACTCCTGGTTTTGGTTGCAAAATACTGAACAAAAATACTGTGTGGGAACACAGCCTAAAGATTAAAATATGGTTAAGTATTGTTCATATATATGTCTGTAAAGCATATATAGTATAGTTAGCATACATTTATATATAGAAGGTTAGGTCAGAGTTGTCCATAAGCATGTGAACCCCTCTGCCACGGCCTCCAAGAGACACCTGTCTCAGCAGTGACAGCTCACTTGGCTGGGGTCAGCAGGGGGGCCAGTTGACACTGCCAGAGGACACTAGGGGAGCATGGAGAGGTAAGGATAAGGGCGGGGAGGGGGGAGATTTATGAAAGGGTGTAAATATACACCTGGTGTAAACTGCCCACAGCAACCAATCACAGCTCAGCTTTCAGCTCTGGTAAAATATAAGAGGAGCTGTGATTGGTTGCTGTGGGCAGTTTACACCAGGTGTATATTTACACCCTTTCATAAATCTCCCCCAAGATGTTTGTTTTATATAAGGGCAGCACTATATAAAAACTTTTTAAGTGCTAGACTACCCCTTTAGGCTTATAACAATTGTGTTCATATTGGATGTGTTTGAGAATGTGGCATATTAATCGTGACAATTTTAGTAGAACTGAGATAACACATTAAAAATACAAACATACTAAATATTTTCGTTTCTATTTTTTGATTTTAAGATTTGTCAGAAGACCTTTACTCACAAGCATGGTCTAAAGATGCACCAGGCCTTACATCAAACACACAAACAGTTTAAGTGTAATATGTGTGACAAGTCCTTTGTGACAAACCGCAGTCTGCAGGAACATGTGAGCACTCACACAGGTAACGCATGCACGCTGTATATTCAACATTCTTCTGTGTATGGATATTTAATACTTGCATGATTATTGTTTAATTTTTTTTTAGGTGAGACCAAGTATCTATGCACAATGTGTGGTAAGACTTTCCATCGAGCATCTGGCCTTAGTAAACATCTAAAGAAGCACAGGCCCAAACCTGATGTTCGAGAATATCAGTGCACACAGTAAGTGACGGAAGGGTCTCCTTTCACATTCAGCGTTTGCTTATTTTCTCCACCCTCTAACGTCAGTAAAGTTCCAGTACACTTGTTGCTTATTTCCTGCAGTGGTTATGGAGCCCTCACAATGCGTTTTCCTCCATCTTCACAAGCAGCATAGAATGTGCAGTGCATAGAATCCACAGTGCAGTTTCATAGAATTGTTTGTGCCACAGTAATTGGCTCTGGTGATAACAGATGCAGCAGTTGCCTGGTTATCAATGATAGCTGGGACCTGCTGTAAATTACTCCATGGAAGAAACCTTAATTAACGTTGCTGGAACATAGGCTACATAGGTAATTCCCGGTGCAGTGGCTGGAGGGGGTAATAAAGATTAAGTATGAAGAGCTGGCTGTGCAGCGGCTGCTTTACTTAGCAAAAAAAACTATTGCAGAACATTGGATTCAGTCAGGGCCACCACAATCCCAGAGGTCCAATCCAGAGTAAATAATATTACCAGGCTAAAGAGAGGTGTGTATTTTAAGATAAAGGCCTTAAAAAATTGAGTGCATATGGGGAAGGTGATTAGATACCCCAAACCTCCCCATTAGGTCTTTTTGGGAACTGTGTAGGAACCCTATGCAGCTTCTCCTAAATGCCTGGTCTTAAAGTGTAATAGTTGAAACAGCCTCCTCCCCCCCCCCACCATGCCATTATAGGGTTAATGGAATTAGAATAAACTAAGTTCACAATTTAAGTGTGGCTATATCCCACCTGTTACATGTATATTATACTTTTCTCTTCATTACCAGCTATGATAGTTTTTTGCTATATTCAGTCATGACTGATTTATGGGACAAGGAAATCCACATCAAAAACATGTAGCACCTTCCGGCACTAGCTCACTAAACTTTGAATCAGTATTAAAAACAAGTAACGGCCAAAAGCTTGACGTAAAAAAGACATTTTGGGGGAGATTTATTAAACCTGGTGTAAAGTAAAACTGGCTCAGTCGCCCCTATCAATTAATTAGATTCCACTTTTCATTTCTCACAGACTCTTTGGAAAATGAAAGGTGGAATCTGGTTGGTTGCTAGGGGCAACTGAGCCAGGTTCACTTTACACCATGTTTGAGGCGAACTATAATTTAAGTAGCCAAAAAATGAAATTTCTCAGATAAAAAGCCCACATGTTCTCCTTTTAAAAAGAGCCATAAACTGTGTTGATAGTGTGTGCGCTTGCTGAGATATCCCCAGTTGTTTGGCTCAGAAAAATAAATTTGTATTTCTCCTGGCTGACAGAAAATGGGCGTGGCCTATCCATCATCTCCCTAGCTGGCTCCCTCCATTCATTGACTAGCACCTTTAGCAGATGGTATCACACACAGTGGGATCAGATACAGAGCCCCAGCAGATGGTATCACACACAGTGGGATCAGATACAGAGCCCCAGCAGATGGTATCACACACAGTGGGATCAGATACAGAGCCCCAGCAGATGGTATCACACACAGTGGGATTAGATACAGTCATCTGCTCTCATAACACTGTAGGATAATGTCAGATATGGAGGTGCGGGCACCTGCTGCAGACATCTGATAGTGAATGTTATATGTACTATGGAAGGACTACAGCTGTGTTGTGCTGGGACTTGTAGTCCTCCCCTCAGTGACTCACCCACTCTCCCTCTTGCAGTACATTGAATTCATGGCTGGCATGTCCCCCTGTTTGAAGCACTGGGTACTTGTTCCTCCACCAATCTCCTTCCCTGCGCTGCTCCACACACAACCTCCTCAGCTCTGCTAAGTCACCTCTGTGAGGGGGGGGAGGTTTTATTTTTGTCTGTGTCAGGGCTGTTATCTGATGCTCCTGTTAGATTCTGCACACTCTGTAGGATCTCCAGGGAGGGGGCGTGTCCAGCAGGAATGCAGAAATAACACGGAGGCAGACAGAGCTGTGAGAGGACATTCAGCTTTATGTATTTTAAAAACTGTTCATTTTAGTTTATTAATGTATACTGCAAAAATTCTTATGACCTAAGCTAACTAAAACTGAATGGTCAAAATATTTATAGTTACACTCTAATAAATCTCCCCTTTATTCTTAGGCCATATAGTCCAGCCCTAAGTGAATGGACACTTGATCATGAAGGGTAGCTGAGGTTTCTAATATTCTTATTGTGTATAGGTGCGAAAGAAGTTTCTCCGAAGCTCGAGATCTGCAGCAGCACATGAACAAACACCTTGGCGTGAAGCCCTTTGAGTGTGAAGTTTGTGGCAAGTGTTATAGCTGGAAGAAAGATTGGTACTCACATGTAAAATCCCATTCTGTAACCGAGCCGTATAGGTGAGGACATTTTCTTAGTTATACTCCAGTTTTGTCCTGGTTAGAATTCTATCTTCATACATCTCAAGCTTTAGCTCTGTTATTTTTCTTCTTTCAGGTGTAATGTATGTGGAAAGGAATTTTTTGAGAAATCATTGTTCAGGAGACATGTCAATAAGGCAACCCATGGCAAGAAGGGAAGAATCAAAAGGAATGTTGAGCGAATTTGTGACCATTGCGGAAAAACGTTTACCCAGCTGAGAGAATTCAGAAGACATGTGAACAATCACGAAGGTAAAGCAAATATTTATTAGATTTCTTTTAATAGTCCCTAACATTGCGCTGCCCACAGTGCCTTTAACCCCTCTGAACCGCCGCAATCCCTGGTGCTGCATGTAGCCCGGGGCCGCGGCTATTAGCAGCCACGGTCCGATCACCGTGCCCGCTAATTAGGTAATCTGATGCAGCTGTCAAAGATGACAACTGCATTCGATTACCTTATGCAGCCGTTCCTTGGTGTGTCCTGGAGGAGCGATCCACACATCCGTCTCAGGCCGGGGTCGTCGCCGTAATGGTGCTGATCCCTGCTAAGCACTCGATTGCTTCTGGCTGCAGCAGCCGGAAGCAATCCAGTGCCTATCTCATTGACCTATGCTGTATTACTATCCAGCATAGATCTGAGATCAGTGTGCATACACTAGAAGTCCCCCAGGGGGACTTCTAGTATATGTGTAAAAGAAAAAAAAGAAAGTGTCATTAATAATAAAAAAAAAAAAAAACTCCCCTAATAAAAGTGTGAATGTTATAAATAAAAATAAACAAACATGTTTGTTATTGCCGCGTGCCTAATCGCCCGAACTATTAATCACTTTCCTGATCTCGCACAGTAAACGGCGCAAGCGTAAATAAATTCCAAAGTGCAAAATTGAGCATTTTTGGTTGCATCAAATCCAGAAAAATTGTAATAAAAAGCGATCAAAAAGTCGCATATGCGCAATCAAGGTACCGATAGAAAGAACACATCATGGAGCAAAAAATGACACCTAACAGCCCCATAGACCAAAGGATAAAAGCGCTATAAGCCTGGGAATGGAGCGATTTTAAGGAACATATATTTGTTAACAATAGTTTGAATTTTTTACAAGCCATCCGATAAAATAAAAGTTATACATGTTACATATCGTTGTAGTCGTAATGACTTGAGAAACATATATAACAAGTAAGTTTTACCCCAGGGCGAACGGCGTAAAAAAATACCCTCCAAATTAGTGGCGCAAAAAATAAGGGCTCATGTGGGTTTCTAGGTGAAAAAATGCAAGTGCTATGGCCTTTTAAGCACAAGGAGGAGAAAACAAAAACGCAAAAATTTTAAATTGGCCCGGTCCTCTAAGGCTGCATTCCCACCTTCCGTGATCCTAACGGATCACGGACGTCGAATGCATGTACCGGAGTCGCCCCGCGCCCGGACAGCATCTGTAATTAGATGCTGGGAGCGGGGGAGACTGTATTCATAAGCTTATGAATACAGTCTCCCCCGCTCCCAGCATCTAATTACAGATGCTGTCCGTGCGCGGGGGGACTCCGGTACATGCATTCCACGTCCGTGATCCATCAGGATCACGGAACGTGGGAATGCAGCCTTAGGGTTCATATTGTGCTCTAGTGCACTGTAATTAGCACTTTGTCATTATGTTAATAAGACTAGTGCACTAGGGGTGGTAATCTACAGACGCTCACCTGCTCCTCTTTTCATACCCTCAAGGGGGACCTGATAGAGACTCCCATACTTACCCCTTCCTGCCGGTCCCGCCACTGAGAAATCGCCGCCTGCTCGTCTGTGCACCCAATATGCAAATTAGAAGAGTCCAATGTCCATAGGAAATCACTGCTTATTGGACTCATCTCTCTTAATTTGCATATTGGGTGCACAGGCAGCGTTTTTTCCGCAGCGGGCATCGGCAGGAGGGGGTAAGTATGGGGGCCTCTATGGGGGTGGGTTGTGCCCCGGGTGCAGGGGTAACTGTTCCCTTTTATTAAATATAGGTTCCCACTATCCTTTAGCGACCAATGTTTATGATAGCAACACAATCCTAAGTTTTTCGAGTTCTTTAAGAGAAAAGGCAAGCAGCCACCCTGTTTACTGTGCTGAGATTCAGCTCAGCAAGGCTGGTAGTGTTGAGGAACTGGCCCAAAGAAACAGGAATGGATAAACCAGGTTGATAGGATTGAAAAATTGGGAGGGATCAATGACTGTTGTAGAAAGGAGAGAAGATACATTTTTGAAAAAAATGGAGTGTCTGGCAGAAGGGAGTGTGTTAGAAATATAATTTATTGATTTTTCTCCGGACGGTCCAGGGTGGGGGGTTGGGAGGATTTAAGGAAAAATGGGATTTTTTATGAAAATGAATTTTATAAAAAAAAAAATGACATATGGATTTGGTCTATATCTGAGCCGGTAAGAAAATTTGCATGTTTGTTCTGTCTATATGTTATGTCATTATTTTTTATTAAATCCACTTTGTAACTGAAGATTTGCCATGTCATTCCAGAATAAGTTGCAGTATATATATAAAAATTGCTTTTTCAATGTAATTTCCATTTTAAGTTATTTCTATTTTTGTTTAAAGGAGTGAAACCATTTGAGTGCCTAACATGTGGTGTAGCCTGGGCCGATGCACGCTCCCTAAAACGCCATGTGAGGACGCACACAGGAGAGAGGCCGTATGTTTGCCCCGTGTGCAACGAAGCCTACATAGACGCCCGCAATCTACGAAAACACATGACCAAGTATCACAGCAACTATATTCCTTGCAAAATTATGTTGGAGAAGGACAGCTTACAGTTTCACCATCAAGGAACGCAGGTGGAACATGCAGTCAGCTTTTTGCCAAATGATATTGTAGAGTCCCAGTCAGAGATTGTAACTGAGGAAGTTGAGACTGTTTTAGTATCCGGAGACGTGGTTGAAGAACTTCCTGGCACCCCAGACTGCCCAGGCGTGTCTTCACTTTCTGACCAAAGCATCATGCAAGTGGTTAACTATGTATTATCCCAACAACAAGGCGTTAAGCTTCCTGAAGTGACTGATCCCATTGAGACTGTGGAAGTAGAGGTCGGCCACGTGCCTGAGGTCCTATGACCTTCTCTATCCATGTGTAATATGTTGTACATAACGTAGCACTTACAAGTTACACTATGCCAATAAAGTATGTGTTTCTTGCGTGTAAAAAAATATTTAAGTGGTTTGCTTATTTTGTGAATTTGCAGAGATTTTTGTTTTGAGAATTATTCTTACAGCTATGGTTATTAAAGCAAACCGTAGAAATTGTCTTTTTGTTATATATAAATTAATGGTTAGGGACGTATGTTCATTGAACATAAATAGATTAAACTTACTTTACATAGATGCAATGTGTCAAGTGACTTTTGTGTTGTTGGGGGTGTTTAGTTAGAAACAAAAGAAAAAGACCACCTGATCCATCTAGTCTGCCCTATAAGTAATTTAATTATCTTATGCTGTGTTTACACAGAGAGATTTATCTGACAGATGTTTGAAGCCAAAGCCAGGAACAGATTATAAACAGGGAACAGGTCATACAGGAAAGACTGGGATCTATTCTTTTCAAATCCATTCCTGGCTTTGGCTTCATAAATCTCTCCGTGTAAACACACCCTTAGGATGTTTATCCCAGGCCTATCCCCACCCCTCCTTGCTTCATTTTATCAGTATACAGTGTCACCTAGGTGGGGCTTCACAGAAGTTGGGCCCCATCTCCCCGCTATGCTAATTAGGTTGCCTTAAGGGTGCCTTCACACATAATGACTTGCAGCGGAAATCTCACTGCGAGTTTTGCAGCAAAATCTGCTACGAGCTAAGGTCCTGGCAGGTCCCTGAGACTACATACTAGTATGTAAAGCAGCCCCCCCCTTAACCCCTTCATCGGCTCCCGCGCTGTCTATATACATTACCTGTGTCCTTGCTGCACGGGCTGTGGCTAGGCAACACACTAATTGGCTGGGCAGGAAGCCGAGACCTGTGCAGCAAGGAGACAGGTAATGTATATACAGACAGCATGGGAGCCAATGAAGGGGTTAAGGGAGTGGCTGCATTACATACGAGTATGTAGTCACAGGGGCCTGCCAGGACCTTAGCCCATAGCCGATCTCATAGAGTCGGTATGTGTGAAGGCACCCTTAAACAGAGATTTATCTGACAGGTTTTTAAAGCCAAAGCCAGAAATAGATTTGAAAAGCTGATAAATATTTCTTTCCTTTATGACCTGTTCTCTGTTTATAGTCTGTCGCTGGCTTTGGCTTCAAAAACTGTCAGATAAATCTCTGTGTAAAGGCAGCCTTAGGTGTTTTGGTGTTTGAGGCCCCCAGTGCACTGGCCACGTTAGTGATTCTCTGTACATACTGGTTCTAATTATCCAGGATTGGAAAAAGCACAACTACTTTGTTGCAAAAACAGCACCATACCTGTCACCAGGTTGTGTGTGGTAGCACAGTTCAGCTCTATTCATTTCAGTGGAAGTGAGCTGCAAAACCCACACCCAAACTGTGTGGTACAGGAGCGGCGCTATTTTTCTCATTTTACCATTGACTTTTATGTGCTCCATCCATGGAGCACATTATTACATAAAAAATACGGCTGTATTTTGCGTTTTATTTTATGGAACATTGATGAATGTATTGCCTAGAATTATTTTTTTTTTTCAAAAAATACTAATACTTTTGTTTCCTACTATGTTTCTGTTTTCTGATTGTAGTTTTTATTTTATTTTTACATTATTACGGGAAGTTTAGTATAAATTTTAAAGAATATTTTAAGTTCTGTATGTAAGAAAACTCCATAAATCATTCCATTGTAAAAACTGTACCCCTCAAAGTAGTCAAAATTACATTTAGAAAGTTAAACCTTTTGGCACTTCACACTATGTAAAAACAGACTTATTTCGGAACAACAGCTGATATGAAATACGGCCGTTTTTACATAGTGTGAACATAGCCATTAGGTGGAGCTGCGTGAACCCTGCGCATGTGCATTTTATTACTGGTGGCTAAAGAAGTTGGATACCATAGGCTGTATCTGTTTTCCAGGACTCCCTAGGGCTGCATCCACCTTCAGCCATCAGTAAACAAATGCTGTGTGTTCGAGGTTTGCTCATCTTATTTCACAGCAAATACCAGAAAGAGTTAGTAGAATTTCAAAAATCTTTTCTTTTTGAACTTGGGGGAGAGCCTGATCAGCTTCCATAAGCCAGCAGACTGGAAGCTGTTCTGAGGCAGCCATTGCTACCGTCGGCACCCAGCTGTTGCAGGGAGCCAACCACAGCATATATAGCAGTGCTTATAAATTCCCTTCCTCATGCCCCACCAACAGGTCATGAGGATAGTATTTCACAGGTGATATAATTAGGGATGGTCCAAACCTGCCGAGGTTCGGGTTCGTATGAACCCGAACGCTCGGCAGCAGATTCCCGCTGTCTGCCCGCTCTGTGGAGCGGGCGGATACAGCGGGAGTAACGCCTGGAAAACTGGGATACAGCCTGTGGCTATGGCTGTATCCCAGTTTTCCAGGTGGTCCTCCCGCTGGATCCGCCCGCTCCACAGAGCAGGCAGACAGCGGGAATCATTACCAAGGGTTCGGGTTCGTATGAACCCGAACCGAACTCTGTTCGGACCATCCCTAGATATAATTATACTCAGTGCATCAGCAATTATCACAAGTGTTCTTTGTATGGGATATGCTCAAAACATGACCTGTTGTTGGTGAGGCCTGGAATAGAGAAGCACTGATCTGTAGGGTTAAAGGGCTCGTCTGTGACTTTTCAGTAAACTAGCATTGCTTCTGTGGGAGTTCTTTGTTCTATATACACTTTGGGGGAGGTTTAGCAAACATGGTGTAAAGTGAAACTGGCTAAGTTGTCCCTAGAAACCAATCAGATTCCACCTTTCATTTTACAAAGAGTCTGTGAGGAATGAACGGTGGAATCTGATTGGTTGCTAGGGGCAACTGGGCCTGTTTCACTTTACACCATGTCTGATAAATCTCCCCCTTTATTTCTAGCTCCTCTTGTGTTCTCAGGCTCAGTCACATGACTTCTGCTTGTGATTTCTTTACTTCCTGTGATGTCACATTCAACATCTGTTTCCTGTTCCATCCACTGAGCATGATCACAGGTGGAGTCTATGCTAGTTTATTGAAAAGTCCCCAACAACCCCTATAACGGTCAAGCTCAGAATGCAGCTCTAGCATAAGCCCAGCAATGTATGAGCCGGATCCTGCTGTGGATGAGACGGCCGATGTGTATAAGGGTTAATAGCTGCATTTTATGTTTCTCTGCGTTATCTTTATATGAAAATAAAATTATTTGGATGATGCGACACAGAACATTTTACTCCCATAACTGTTTATTGTTTGTGGCCTAAAATTCCCTCCTCTCATGTATAGTCAAACTATTTCTACTACAAATAAATAACTGCTAGTCTGAACAAGCGTCACAGGACACATTAGGGAGAGCTCTACAAACAACACAAAAGTAGTACATTCTAAGTATCCAGTAATAAAGCTTCAGTCCAGGGAATATATACATGGCTTTAAACACCTTATATTTACAGCTGTAGGAATGATCAGATAATCGGACAGAACACAACCCTTTCGTCAGCCCATCAATGCCACATCCAGTTGAAGATTAATACTAGGTTCCCATTAATGGAGTCATTCACTTGTGGCTCCCACCACTGACCATCTGTAGGATCTCGCACATCAGAACACAGGCTCTATTCAGCTTAGTAGATGTTTCTTTCCAAGGAACTGTATTTTACGGTCAAATGCAGTGGATCGTATTGGAGTATTTGCCTCATAAAATGGATTCATCGCAAACTAAAAAAAAAAGGGGAAAAAAATAGGTTAAAAAGACACATACATTATATATAGGGACAAACAATATGTGTACAATCACAACTCATACCTTGATGTACAAGTCATATGCTTCATTGAAGAAATTTTTTATTCCATCTTCTTGTCGGACGTCATGAAGCATAATAAATCTCATATGTAAAGAAAAAAGCTAAGTGCTAAGGAAAATTGTGAACTAAAAGACATTTTATATGGTTAGAAACAAACACCTCCCAATATGTACAGATATTTGCCTAAAAAACTATTTGTATTTATAGACATTTAAAATTATTTGTATATAAAACTACTACAAACACATTACTATGGATGACCTGACATTGCAGCAGGTCATAAGTTACCATTCTACTCAGGTGACTTGTCATCAGTTGAATGAAATATCATACAACTCAAATTATGTGTGCTTGGAAAACATTTTAATAAAATTTAAAGGGAATCTGTCAGCACCAAGGCCCTGCCTGAGGTGCTGACAGTGTGCTGTAGCTGTCAGGCCCCTAGTGAGCATGGTACCTTTAGGTAATTTGTCCGTGCAATGGATTATGCAGAATCTCATGGCTCCTGTAATGAAGAGTCAAAGAGGAGTCGTGGCTCAGCGTTTGTGCCGAACAATCTCAGCTACAGCACACTGTCAGCACCTCAGGTAGGGCCTAGGTGCTGACAGATTCCCTTTAAGAGTAGCTTCAAACGTACCGTATCGCAGCGGATTTTCTGCTGCAACTCCGCAGCACATTTGACAAAATGAATGAACACAGCATTAAATCTACACCATCAAATCTACTGCAGATCCGCAGCAGATTTGACAGTGCATATTTAATGCTGTATTCATTCATTCAGTCAAATCTGCTGCAGATCCGCAGCAGAAAATCTGCTGCGATGCGGTACGTGTAAAGCCACTCTTACTGTCAGCACCCCGGCCCTACCTGAGGTGCTGACAGTGTGCTGTAGCTGGCAGTCCCCTAGTAAGCATGGTGCCTTTTGGTAATCTGTCCGTGCAGAGGATTATGCACAAACCTACTGTAATGAAGTGTCACAGAGGAGTTGTTTGTGCCACACTTCACAGAAAGGCTATTTCACACACTGTTGAAATGGATGGCCGCCGTTTAATGGAAAACAACGGCCATTATTTCAAACCAAGGGCCATAATCCATTACATGGACAAATTACCAAAAGGCACCATGCTCACTAGGGGACTGCCAGCTACAGTATAAAGTCTCTGCAGAGACATATATCCTGAGCTTATCATTGCGAGTGCCAGATAAATATTCATGGGGAAAGGTGGGGTGGATAATCACTCCCATTATTAATCCCTTAATGTTCTGCACCATACATGTGTGAAGCACATAAACACATCACCTGGTGAATACTGGCTACTATCAGCAACTGGAAATTGCTAATAATGTCAGTCACTTAAATGACATGATCAACTGCAATTACAGCATTTAAAGAGGATGTACCACCAGGTACATCCTCTTTAACCTAAAGCCACGGATCGAACGGAGCCGTTTTCCAGACCGAGGCCCAGTTCCCGTGCACAGCATTGTTCTATGCACCGGAACCGGCCTGTGCTCAAGCACTGGAGGTAGCCTGGGCCGCCCCCAGTGGGAAGGAATTCCCTCCCCTGTATGACGCGGCTCCATTCATTCTAAGGCATACCTCCAGTGCTTGAGCACCGGCCGGTTCCGGTGCATAGAACGATGCCGTGCACGGGAATCGGGCCTCGGTCCGGAAAACGGACCGCGGCACCGGCTTCCCCGTGCCGGCGCTGTTCGATCCGTGGCTTCAGGTTAAAGAGGATGTACCTGGTGGTACATCCTCTTTAAATGAATCACTGACCTATCATCCTCATCATGTCCAGTGCCCAATCAACACCTCTGCAACATGATCGTGGGATGCAGATTGGTTATTATGGCAGCTGAAGGCCTTTACCATATAAATGTGGGAGGATATTTTACCATAAAACTTCAATAATAAAATGGTAACATCAGCAGTAAAAAAGGATATGTCCAGCAGTGACAAATGCAGAAACAAACCATTCATTAAATTTGTCCACTGTCTTGAGGTACATGTTGTTGGACAGCCACATGTTCTCATCCACAAGGTCCAGTGCTGCGTGTGCTATGAACTGGTTCAGATGACGATGATCGTCCTTGGCAAATTATTAAAAAAGGAAAAACTCAATTACATGATAGAAGGTTTTTGAACCACTTAAAGGGGAAGTCCAGGTAAAATAATTTTAAGATATGTTATTGCCCAACAAAAGTTATGAAAATTACTAATAGACACTTATTATGGGAAACACACCTATAGTGCATTATCCCTGCACTTACTACAGCATGGCGTGTTCAGGTATCTGTAAAGTTGGTGATGTCAGCAGTGGGACAGACTGGAGCAGCAGGTGTCGGCAGTTCATGTGACGTGACATCACCAACTTTACAGAGACCTGAACACTCCATGCTGTAGTAAGTGCAGGGATAATGCACTATAGGTGTGTTTCCCATAATAAGTGTCTATTAGTAATTTTCATAACTTTTGTTGGGCAATAACATATCTTAAAATTATTTTGCCTGGACTTCCCCTTTAAAAAGGTAACAATTTTTACTTGTATATAAGAAACTTGTATATAAGTAAAGTGGATCTATAAATGTTCTTGATATATACCAGTGTGAAATAATGCCATACATGTATAGATAAGAACTAGAGATGAGCGAACCTGGAGCATGATCGAGTCCATCCGAACCCGAACTTTCGGCATTTGATTAGCGGTGGCTGCTGAAGTTGGATAAAGCCCTAAGGCTATGTGGAAAACATGGATATAGTCATTGGCTGTATCCATGTTTTCCAGACAACCTTAGAGCTTTATCCAAGTTCAGCAGCCCCAGCTAATCAAATACCGAAAGTTCGGGTTCGGATCGACTCGAACCTCAACCCGGTTCGCTCATCTCTAATAGGAACACTTCTTTAAAGCGAATCTGCCACTAGGTACATCGCTGTGTGTTTTTACATAAATGGATCAGCACCAGTGCGGTCCTATTTTTGAAAAAAGAAAAAGGGACGGGAGGAAGAAGGGCGCTTCCTTGTGTAGTGTAATTGATATAGATAAACGGAGAGTGCTCCACCACAAAACGCACTCACCTGCAGGAGTTGTGCAATGTGAATAAGCGTATGTCTGTATCACTGCAGCCAACCGAGTAACGATCACCAAACAACAGTGATGTATTATAGAGAGCAAGAAATCCTCACCGAACCTGAGGGTGGTAGAATCCTCCAAACAGGGGCACAGGTGATTATAAAATCTTGGCGATATGCATAACCTTGCTGGTAAACAAGTGCAGCATTAATCCCCACAACTGGAAGTCATCACTCCTTAACCCTTAGACGACCCAGGGCGTATAGTTACGCCATGGAAGTCTGTCCCCAGACGACCTAGGGCGTAACTGTACGCCCTGGGTGTTATTCCCGCTATGAAGCGCGCTCCGGAGCGGAGCGCGCTTCATAGGAGGTGGGGGCCGGCTGCAGTGAGCAGCCGGGACCTCACCGGCAATGACACGCTGCAGCGATCGCGCTGCCGCGTGTCATTAACCCCTTAAACGCCGCGATCGCGGCGCGACCGCGGCGTTTAAGTGTAAGTGACAGGGGGAGTCCCCTGTCACTTACCGATCGGGACCCCCGCAGTGTGACTGCGGGGGTCCCGATCGGTAAAACGGACTGCTGGAGGTCTCTCACCTGCCTCCATGCGGTCCGATCGGCGCTCTGCTACTCTAAGCCTGCACAGGCAGGCTCAATGAGCAGAGCGCCGATAACACTGATCAATGCTATGCCTATGGCATAGCATTCATCAGTGTAAAAATCAGACTAGTGTATGTAAAAGTCCCCCAAAGGGACTTCAAAAGTGTAAAAAAAAAAAAGTAAAAAACACCAACACACTACCCCAAAACCCCTCCCCCAATAAAAGTTGAAATCACCCCCCTATCCTATTATATAAATAAAACATATAAAAATAAATAAATAGATAAACATATAATATACCGTAGCGTGCGTAATTGTCCGATCTATTAAAATATAACAAGTGTCATTGCGAACGGTAAACGGCGTACACGAAAAGAGGGAAAAAAGTGCGCGGATTACCGATTTTATGTTACATTATATATATAAAAAAATTAATAAAAAGTGATCAAAACGTCCGATCTTCACAAATATGGTATTAATAAAAACTAGAGATCATGGCGGAAAAAATGACACCCCATACAGCCCCATAGGTGAAAAAATAAAACCGTTATAAGCGTCACAATAGGCCCATTTTATTTATAATTAATTGCCAAAAAAAAGGATTTCATTAAAAAATACATATATAACATTAGAGAATCTGTGTAACCTGCATATGGTTGTGTTCAGACTGACCTATAGAGTAATGGTATCATGTCGCTGTTACCATATAGTGCATTACGTAGACACAGGAACCCCCCAAACGTTACCATATTGCATTCTTTTTTGCGATTTCACCAATTTATATCTTCATAAATAATATATTTGGAATTCCATCATACATGTTATGGTAAAATGAAAGGCGCCATTACAAAGTACAACTATTCCTGTAAAAAATAAGCACTTACATGGCCTGTAGATAAAAAACTGAAAGTGCTAGAGCTCTTAGAAGGGGAGGAGGGAAAAACGGAAACACTAAGATCAAAATTTGCGCGGTCCACTGGGTCATTTTGGGCCTGGTCCTCAAAGGGTTAAAGTGACTGTACCACCAGGCCCAGGCTGAAGCACTGGAGGCGGGCCGACCCACCCTTAGTGGGAGAAAACCCTAGCCCATCCATGAAGTGACTCCATTAGAATCAATGGAACCCTATCATAGCGAGGCTAGGGTTTCCTCCCACTAAGGGTGGGTCAGCCTGGGCCTGGTGGTACAGTTACTTTAAATATTAAAATCTAATGTCCATAAAGGATAAAAAAAATACAAGGTGCAACACGTTTCGGACTCCTATTACATGGGGGCCTTTCTCAAGCAATAAAGATTGGTCCTTTTTTTTTTTTAACTGCCACCCGTTTCCTGCGCACAGCACCAGTCTACTACCGAGCACAAAGCACGAGGGGTGTGCCTGCCGATCCCCAGTGTGACAATCTCCCCTCTGTAATGCAGCTCCTTTGATTCATGCCCAGCCGATGCTCGGGAATAGATGGCGCCGTGTGCGGGAATCAATAAAAGGTCTGCGGCAGCGGCATCCCTGCACTGGTGCTGATCCATTCATGTAAGAAAACACAAAGCGATGGAAGTAGTGGGACATTCGCTTTAACCTAATAGTCATACAGTACCTTGGATTCAGTCTTTCCTGGAGGCAGAAATTCCATCTCAAACACAGGATTGTCATGGTGTCCCACAATCACAAAATAGAAGCTGCCAGACATGGTCGTCACCTACAGACACCTGAAATACAGAAGATAGAACTGTTCAGAACAGCAGAATAGGTGTGAATGCTCCTCAATAGCTTCCTTCCCAGATGGTGACATACACATGTAGCAGAGCCGAGGATGCAGCCATGGTTTCCGCAGCACAGAAACCTCCTGGGTGCCTTCACACCTACGGGATCTGCAGCGGATTTTCTGCTGCAGATCCGAACGGATTTGACTAAATGAATGAACACAGCATTAAATCCGCACTGTAAAATCCGCTGCGGATACGGTGTGTGTGAAAGGAACCGAATGGCACAGTCAGCTCTGCTGCGTCAGTTAGCCATATAACAACTGTAACTCACAGTAATATCCCCGAGATCCGGGCAGCTCACCTCTTCCCAGGTAACCAGCCCAGCCTCAAAGCTTTACATTCACTAGCTAGGAAGCCCGTCACCAGGGAATGACGTCAACATGTCACACTATAGGAAGTCTCCATTTCGGTCGTAGAACAACTTTATTGAAAACGAACAGAACTGTTTGAAAGCGAGGCTTGGAATACGGATATGCCGCAGCTGATTGGACGGTTGGCGTTCGGCTCTTGGTGTGATTGGTTGCCATGTGAATAGGATTCCAGGCGGTTATGTGCGCTGTGTTTACCCTTAGACTGGCGGTTGGCACTGTGAGCGCTCCTATATGCTCCAGGTGGGTGAGTATTACAGATTGTGTACATGTCATATCAGGTACTACACATGTATCCATAGTGTATCTAGTGGAGTACCAGGTTCTGTGTTAGTATAGTGGAATGCTTCTGATAAGTTATGATAATATCTCCCACCTGACATGTTTCTATTGTTAGGAGTATGTGTAAGCATCACTCTCCTGCCACATATACAGTGCTGGCACAGTGGGTAAGAGCGCCCACATCAGCTAGACCAGTGTGGGACAGCTGCCACCTGGGCTCAGTGCTGCCCTCTCCTGCCAGTGCTTCCTCCTCTTGGCTTTAGGGATGTATACAGCTCCCCTGCTGTCCTGCAGGTCTGTGACTAGCTGTAGATGTCACTATATCTCAGGACTAGTACCAAGGCAGTGCGCTGTTATGTGAAGGCTGAACCTTTACCAATATAATTTACTTTTTTTTGTATTTGTATTTTTGACAGATTTCACCTTCCCCGGCCAAATGTCTCAGAGTGAGCTGAAGTCCTTATCCCAGGAAGAATTGCGGAAAAGACTTTATCAGACCTTTAAAAAGAAGGGGGTTTTAGATTCACTGAAGGTAATTCTTTCTTTTCTTACTATTAAACCTAGATCTTGCCGAGAGGAAGTGGCCGGTGTCCTTTTTTTCTGATCACATAGTTTGGAGACTATACTGGCATTCATGCCTAAGGTCTATACATTTTTTATACTTAACCTTTGTAAAATATTAACAAAAGTGCAACAGCAACCCACAGGTGCAAGATCTTCCCATATATATTCCTCCCAGTGTACACACGATAAAAACCTGCTCTGTAGATATTGAAAAAAAGGAGGATCTTAGCAAACTGTTTAATCAAACAGAGTGCATGTCACCATGTTAAAGGGGTAGTGGGGCGCTAAGAAATTATTCACAAAATAACACACATTACAAAGTTATACAACTTTGTAATGTATGTTATGTATGTGAATGGCCCCCTTCCCAGTGTTCCCCGACCCGTGGACCCGGCAGTGTAGTGCATTACACATACCTGATACGTGTCGACCCTCGTCCGCCGTCTTCTGGGAGGCCGTCCGACCCGCTCCTGCCGTCCCTCATGCCGGCCCCCCTCTGCCGCGTCATAGCTGTGCTCAGCCCCGATTGGCTGAGCATAACTGTGCTCAGCCAATCGCGGCTGAGCAGCTGATGACGTGTGCCGCATCATCAGCTGCTCAGCCGCGATTGGCTGAGCATAACTGTGCTCAGCCAATTTCAGCTGAGCATAGTTATGACGCGGTAGAGGGGGGCCGGCGTGAGGGAAGGCAGGAGCGGGTCGGCCGGCCTCCCAAAGATCACATCACTGTCAGAAGACGGCGGACGGGGGTCAACACGAATCAGGTATGTGTAATGCACTACACTTCCAGGTCCATGGGCGGGGTCGGGGAACAAGGGCCATTCACATACATAACATACATTACAAAGTCGTATAACTTTGTAATGTGTGTTATTTTGTGAATAATTTCTTAGCGCCGCACTACCCCTTTAAGGTGTCCTCAGAGACATGGTCCCTACTCTAGCAGTTTTTATTGTTGTGTACACTGGGAGGAGTATATACGGTAAGCCCTTACACCGGTGGGTTGCTGTTGCACTTTTTGTATTTTTGTCTGTACTTAAGCCACAAGCAGCGTGCAACCTGCAGTGTAAACAGAGGCATAGAGGTGCTGCCCATTTTTTTTTTTTTTTTTTTTTTTTTTTTTTTTTTTTTCTTTTGTAAAATATTATATACGTTTTGTCTTAATAAACCTTACTTGTTGATTAATGAAAAGTTATTAAACTTTACACTGGTTTCAGTTACTTACCATTTAAAGTGTTTTATTTTCTCTGTGTGAACGGAAACATTCTTGTTCACAACCGGAGGCTGGTTATATGTCATATCCAAGTGTATTACAAAGTTCCATACAGTAATTATATGGGTTTTCCCAATATAAATTTTTTACCTATCCACAGAATAGGTGATAACCTTGTTTTCCTGTGTGGTGGTCGATCTATGCACATTGCCTCTCCTTTCACTTGCTGTGTGAGTGCCAACTATATTTGGCTGCTGTGTTTGTTTGTCTCCCTTAGTCCCAGAGAGAGCAAATGGAGCAGTAGTGCACATGCCTTTTGCTCCATTCATTCAGTGGACAATTGACCTCTGTTCTTCAGATTCTTATCACCTATCTAGTAGACAGTAAAGTCTGTTCTTTGGATAATCTCTTTAAGGACATGTTCACACAAAACATGAACATAGGCCGTTTTATTCCATTTTAATTGAAATGCGGGCACATTTGGGTGTGCCCACTTTTCAATTAGCCATAGAGCAAAATGTAAAGTACAGCTGGGAGCTGTACTTTACATTGTGTGCACAGGCTATCTTGTGCGGCTGCTGTTCAATGAATAGCGGCCTCACAAAATAGACATGTTAGTTTTCTGTGAGGCTGCATGGAATCCCGGTCATAGTGTATACACCACGATGCACGCTGTCAATAAACAGCGGCTGTTGTAAATTACAATAACGGTCGTTGTGTTATTGTACAAATACAGTGTGTGAACTTGGCCTAAGCTTTATTTTCAGAAATCCCGGAAACAGAATAAAACAATTGCTTGAAATGAATATTTCCAGTTCCTATGAATGACGTTCTCTTTATATATTTCTTTTTACAAGACACAACTGAGAAATCAGCTGATTCAGGATCTGAAGCTGCGTGCCGCTGGCAACGAGTCCCTTCAGCCTCCGCCTGTTTCTGGCGACTCACTGTTGCACAGGGCCTGTAATAGCCTAGTGGCAGATCACCTGAGAAGATGTGGCTACGAGTTTTCTCTATCAGTGTTTTACCCAGAATGTGGGCTGGAGAAAGAACAGGTACATTGGGTTTACCTTGATTCATACCTTAGAGTAATGGTGCATTTACACAGAGCGATAATTCGCCCAATCGAACGATTGACAATTTCGAAGTAACAATGTGTTTTTTATAACGATCAGCGTTTAGAGGGAACGATATTTCGTTTGGAAAAATCGTTATTGAGATTGTTTTAAGATCGCTTAAAGGGGTTGTCCGGCGATAAAAAATTATTCACAGAATAACACACATTACAAAGTTATACAACTTTGTAATGTATGTTATGTCTGTGAATGGCCCCCTTCCCCGTGTCCCACCACCCCCACCCGTGTACCCGGAAGTGTGGTGCGCTATACATTACCTGTCACGTGCCGACCACGGTCTCCGATCCTCAGCAGTGACGTCTTCTTCGGGCGGCCAGCGGATCTTCCCGAGTGCTGGCCGCCCTCTGCAGCGTCATCAGAAGCTCAGCCGCGATTGGCTGAGCATAACTGTGCTCAGCCAATCGCGGCTGAGCGGCTGATGACGCGGCTTGTGACAGGTATGTATAGCGCACCACACTTCCGGGTACACGGGTGGGGGGTGGTGGGACACGGGGAAGGGGGCCATTCACAGACATAACATACATTACAAAGTTGTATAACTTTGTAATGTGTGTTATTCTGTGAATAATTTGTTATCGCCGGACAACCCCTTTAATGTCATCTGACCATTCTCATATTTAACTTCATGGCAGAACTAAAACTAAGGATTAACAGTTTATGAAGATTTTTCATATTTTATGCAATGTTTTTATTTTTTACTTATTCACTTTACTTAAGGAACCTAAAGAGCTTGAAACAGAATGGTTAGGCTCGGTTTTAGACATGCATTTTAGACATGTGCTGCCAATTATACACATGAATCTGTATTTTTTTTGTTGTATAAAACATATAAATAAGCATAGTCCTGTTTAAGAAAGGTGTTCTGTCTAAACGTATTCCGATAGATCACTTATTGTCGTACATTGTATATTTAAGTAGATAGGGACGTTGGTGTATATGTCCCAGTGTGTATGCATCCAACCCACCTTATAAGAACAGAGCTTTACTATGTTTACAGCATGTTTAAGAAGGACTAAATGGTTTGTACAAAGAGTATTTTATTTTATTTCTTTATCATAAAGGATTTCACGATCCACGATTTAATGCAGCTGATGAAGATCAACCCTAAATCCGAGTTCTACAAGTCTCTGGTAATGTGGGTTTTAATTGCTTGTTATATTCTACATGATATATTGGAGTTATTTTATATGCTGATTTACCTTTTTATTGCTGTTTTTTTACCGCAGACATCGGTCCACCAGAAAGGTAGTGCAAAAGGTATAGTTGCTTGTTGATTATTTGTTCCATGTTTGACTATGGAGTCTATAATAAGGCATACCCATACCCATAAGGCATTTTTGTTTGCGTGCTGAGCATGTTTTAACAAGGTGTTCGACCTGATGGGATATCCTTTTTTTGTTCGGCTCAATGAGAATGAGAATGCTGCTGGACCTCCCTGCAGTCCAGCAAGATGTTGGAGGGTATAGGGGAAAACTTAGTTCTTTGAGCACCCACTGAATTGCTTGGGTGACTCTGGAGTGTATTGTCGTGCAGCATTATCTTGTGTCCCTGACTTACAGCCCTTATGTGATTGGCTGTCTACAGGTATACTGTATATGTAATATAGCTTTTTAATAAATGCATTCATTATCTCATATTTTTCTTTGCTTTGAAGGTTTTCTTATGCAAATCCTGACAGAACTAATAGGCTACCACCTCCAGAAAGATGGCAGAGATGCTTACAGTCAGACAACCACAACTTCTCTTTACAAGGAGTCAATAGGTATTGTTTAATTGTACTCTGACAATGGGCAACTGTAAAGGCCCTGTTACACCAATCGATTAGCAGTTGTACTCTGGCGATTACTGGCTGTTCCGGACGATAATCGTTTGGTGTAATAGGTCATGTTCAAAGGCAGTGATCAGTCGACATGCACATGCTTATGATGGCAAAACACAGCTATATTCTATGGGCGATCAAAGAATCGTCCAGGCAGCCCAGCCTGGGGCTCCTCCCTGTTCGTTGTCTGTGCGTGTAATAACAGATAGAGAGTAGGGAATGAGGAGTAAGCAAGCGCTGACCTGACAGGAC
Source organism: Dendropsophus ebraccatus (assembly GCF_027789765.1). Lineage (NCBI taxonomy): Eukaryota > Metazoa > Chordata > Amphibia > Anura > Hylidae > Dendropsophus > Dendropsophus ebraccatus. Next base: position 115,891,326 of record NC_091458.1, on the reverse strand, counting down.
AGCACTTGCTTGCGCCTCAGTATCGGGCCATGTAATAGGGCTGTAACCATCTGAGCAACTTTGATGAGAGACACAATGAAATAAAAGCAAAATACGGCCTTAATTTTGAGGCAAAAATATGGTCGTATTTTCAATGTCATAATGTGCTCCATTGAAGTCAATAGGGAATTGTCCACAATTGTCAGAATAATGAACATGCTCTTCTTTTTTTTACAACATGCTCTAACAAAATAATGGACTTTTTCTTTCACCTGTTCATACATTATTTTACATTCATTTAAAATGACGGACGTATTTTGGTAGTATTTTACTGTGTGTGAACATGCCCAAATTTTGTTGGCAAAAATGAAGGTTGGTTAGAGTTGCAGAACCTCCAAAATGTTAACAGTGTGCATTGGTCAGCACCTGCTAAATGTGTTCTAAGGAAGGACAACAGGTGATAGGGTCATGAGCACCCAAGGGTCATTCGACATCAAAGTAAAGGTTAAGTGGTCTGGTCCAGATAAACAGAACTACTGTACCACACATTGCCTATAAAGTCAATACTGGTAAATATAGTAGAGTGAATATACATTGAAATTTAAACCCATATTTAGTTTTTAATTTAGTCTTGTAAAAAGTCCCTCTCTTTTTCCAGGTGTTCCAATTCCCTGGATGATATTACAGATTACATATGAGACCGACCAGAGTGTTATTCTAGACTATTCTGTAAAATCATAAAACTTGGAAAGCAGAATGACTTTTAAAAACTAAATAATAAATCATTAAATTTTGTTTTATCAAATGTCACTGTAGTAAGCAGGCAGGGAACATAACAAACAGGCTTAACTTACCTTTCCCTGTGCCCCCGAAGTGCTGCTTTGCCGCTTCAGAATCCCTGATTTCAGTGACATGACAACCCGGCTGATTGGCTGAGCGGGCAGTCTATTAGTAACTGGGGCAGGACACAGCTGCACGTTCTGTTTGGCTGATGGGGCAATCCATCAGCTGGGTCGGACATTTCTCCCCCGAGTCGTGATGACATCGAAACTTGGGGGAAAATTAGTTCCAGCTGGGATCCTAGAACCTGTGTGGGCATGAGGAGAGGTAAGCAGCACTTGTCTATTATGTTCCCCACCCCTGCAGGTTGGCAAGTTTTTAAAAATTTGCTGGACTTCTTCTTTTAATCCTGCTGGTAAATGAATTGTTGATTATAAACCTCTTTTGTTGCTTACACTCACCCTAGAATCTCTCACATTTCTTCTATTTTCACAGTGGAGAAAATGAAGTTTATTGACGAACAGTTTGAGGAATTGTATCCAAAACGTCCAAAATTTGAGTCCCTGGAAGGCAAGCTGTTAGAGTATCGCAGAGAAATCGAGGAGCAGCTCCAGCAGGAAATGTCTCAAAAGGTTAGTAGTTATACTAACCTGTGCCAGTGTAGGGATTGACCAATGTCTTCTCATCATTACAGGTTTGAGGACATGTGGCCAAACATAAGCGTATATACAATGGTACACCGTTAGCTTAATTGGTTCAGGAGGGCAGTTTGAGAACCGAGCAGTGTTTTCTCATAAGAAATAATATAAATGTGTTCAGTTGGTTCCAGCACCCACCAATAGTTAACTATAGTACTCATTTATTACATTAAAAAGTGCCCAGTATAATCACTCCAGTATAGAACAGCACTATACTGTATAGTATGTTAAAACAAGAAATGTTCAGCAAAGCCAGCAATTATAGTACAGCAATGCACCAACTCCCCACTCATCCTTTACTGTATAGTGCACCTCCACCCCAGCACTGTAAAGGATGGGAGATGGTGGTGCACTGACTGTACCACTACTGTACTGTATATGTACTCCAGCAATCTTAATAGTAGTACTATGTAGCGAATTAGAATAAGGCGCAGAGAACTCACCCAAAGCAGTTCCACGAAAAGTCATTTTCATAGTGAGCTGCGTAGTAGGAGAACGATGCCAGCGTTCTCCTACTACCCTGCCTGCATTCTTCTCCTACTACCCCACTCTCTATGAAGATTTGAATTATAGATTTATTGTTGAACTGCTTTGCGTGAGTGCTCTGCGCTTTATTCTTCTTCACTACATTGTTGCCACACTTGTTGCTGTTGCACCCTCTATGCCACAACAGTCATTTCCTAATCTATACCTTGCTACCTTATACCATGAGCCTATTGATTGCATTGTGTTCACTGTGGAGGTGCTGGCTATGATTACTTCACACCTGTCTTATACTGTACTGTACTGTATGTGAAGCCTCACCAGTGCTAAACTCACCAGGTACAACCCACCATCCACTCTTGCAAAAACGTTAGATACCGAGCAAAGTTTGAATTGTGAAGGTTACTTCCAGGTAAATTTTTTGTCTCACTACTGAACACTTCAAATTCAGATAGCGTTTGAACACCAAGGTATTACTGTCCTTGAAAATACTGTTTGAGAACTGAACTGTTTGAGTTCAGAGCAGGTTGAGGTCTGAGATACCCTTGTATATTGTATATGCCTGTAAAGGGCACACTGCCCCATGCTGTTATTGTTCAAAACGGTATTGTTCTTTTCCAGCTGATTACCAGTATAATTTTGTTCCATAAAATAAACATAGAAACAAATATTTTTGTTCATTACATTAACTCTTGTTTTTTATTTTTACCAAGTTCCAGCATTTTAAAGATGTTGAACTTGCAAAAATAAAGCTGGAAGAAAGAGAAAAGTCCCAGAAGGAGATTTCTGATTTCCGTAGAGATTTGGAAAAGACCTACCAGCTGAAATATGATGGCTTGGTGTCACGCGAGAAAAATGCTATAGAACGACTTCAGAAGCAACAGGAGGTAATGATAGCAAGCTGATCATTTTATTGTATGTAAAATCATGTATCTGAATTCAGATGGTTAGACAGCACTGTAATAGAGACTTATCAAAACGTTTTATCGGTCAGGGTCTGTTTTAGATCCCAGATTACGAGAACAAGGTGGGAGGAGTTTGCTCTTATCCCATTCCTTCCACCGTGTCACGTGACTGAGACAGACCAATATTGTAAGTGTATGGAGCTGTCTCATTCACATAGATACAGAGTGGAGAGGTGACAGGTACACTTTCAAGGGGTATTCCACTCATAACTTTTAATATGTTGCTGCCCATGAAAAAAACTAATAATTCATTCTATACTTGTTATTATTAGAGATGAGCGAACCGGGTTCGGGTTTGAGTCCAGCTGAACCCGAACGATCGGCATTTTATTAGCGGGGGCTGCTGAACTTGGATAAAGCTCTAAAGTTGTCTGGAAAACATGGACACAGCCAATGACTATATATATATATATGTTTTCCACATAGCCTTATGGCTTTATCCAAGTTCAGCAGCCACCGCTAATCTAATACCAATCGTTCAGGTTCGGCTGGACTCGAACCCGAACCCGGTTCGCTCATCTCTAGTAGTCATTTTCTATTAAGTCTCCTTCTCCCATTTCTGCTTTCTGCTGAAGAGACAAAAAACTGTGTGTGAGCTTTTTGCTTCATCTCCCCTTCCTCCCTCCTCATTCCTTCTGAGACGGCTGATGTAAACAAGTACCTATCTGCAATTTTGTAATGCTGGGAGGGTTAATATGAGGTCAATTTGTTGATGAACTCTTTGTGACTATCCCTCTGGCATTAAAAAGTTGCAAGTAGGGACTTGTTTACATCAGCTGTCTCAGAAGGGAGGGGGGAAGAGAGGGAGATGGAGAGAAAAGCTCACAAAACTGGGAGAAGGAGACCGAATAGATAATAATAAGTATGGAAAGAATTGTTAGTCTCAGCATGGGCAGCAACATAGAAAAAGTTATGTTTGAGTGGAATACTTCTTTATGTTGTGATTGTTAGTATTATGCTTAGTTCACACTGCATCTTTAGGCTTCTGTTTAACGTAAACACCAGGTAAAAATCTCAGGGGAAATTTATCAGGGGCTTTGCGTCTATTTTTAGGTGTATAATTTGGATTTTTCACCCATTTTTGGTCTAAGTTCTATTCATGAACCAGTATTCGACAGGTGAATATTTTTAGATGCAACCTTTTTTTAATCTGCCTGTTTTGAGTACTCCCCCCAAAATTCACATAATTTGCGTCCAATTTATTGTTGCAAAAACTGGTGCAGGCCTACGTCTGGTCAGTATCAGGTGAATTTGTTTGCGACTTTTCCATAAATCACACACAATATAATGTAACAAAATAAACACCAACCCACATTAGAATAGTCTCTCACACTAGACTCCTTTGTAAATGTCCCCCTCAGTGTCTGTTGTGTTACATTTAAAGAAAAGGAAGAAGAGGGCATCTTGTTAAGACTGTTAAGATGCAGCTCCTCCTCTCTTTACAGATTGATTCCAAGGAATTGTATGCTCAGAGACAGGCACTGCTGAAAGAAATTGAGACTGTACGATACCGGGATATGGACCTTCGCCAACGCATTGAAGCTTTTGAGCTGTAAGTTCTAGTAATTTCTGAGGCCGTTCAGTTACTGAGCAATAAAGGGAAAGTGTAAAATTAAATGTACAGGAAATATTAATAGAATAAAGTCTCACAAGGCCTAAAAGATTATCTAATTAGACTAATGGTAGTGGGTTATAAGGCAATAATGTTATGTTGTTTCTTTGTGAGGTAGGAAACATAAAGATAACCCGGATCCGTTACGTGGGAACCCACCCTTAAAGGGTTATCCGGGCATATGCAATATGTCATATCTTGCTGTGGGCACTATAAAAATAAAAAAAATCATGTTCACCTACCTGGCTGCCTACAGCTCCTAATGCGACATTATTTATTCCCCGTCTCGTCATGCTTCTTTCTACTTATGAGATGGACTTGTTAACAGTAACAGTCTACTCAGCCAATCACAGACTGAGGCAGGACACCTCCGAGGCCAGTGATTGGCTCGTGACTGAGAAGAGTCTGTCTCAAAAGTAGAAATTAGAGTGATGAGTGGGGTACTGCATGACATCACACCAGGAACTGCTTTTTATTCTCATAGCACCCCCAGTAAAATATAATCATATTTGTATACCAGGTAACCCTTTTAAAGTGAGTTTATCACTTAGATTTGATTATACTGATAGAGCCAGATATTGGAACGTGCTTGTTTGTTCTCATCAATTTAGAGTGTATTTTTTAATACATTATTACCCTATTCTTTGTATGGGACACTAGGCACGTTCAGTAGAGGGAGCAAACTTCAAGCTAGTTTGGGTTCGTCCGAATCCCTTGTGGGTGACATTTGTTAAAGGTGACTGAAGAAGTTGGATGCAGCCCTAGGGAGTCCTGGAAAACATGAAAACAGCCTATGGCCTATGGCTGTATCCATGTTTTCTAGGACTCCCTAGGGCTGCATCCAACTTCCTTAGCCATCAGTAATCAGATGCCACCCACAAGGGATTCGGACCAACCCAAACATGCTCGAAGTTCGCTAATCTCGATTTGCTTAGTAACTTCTGTGACCTGTGGAGAGGCCATTCCACAGAAAGCAGGTAGCAGAGCTGCTGTTTTTGCAATCAGTACAGATCACTTACCAGCAGTCCCCTACTTATCATCACAGACAGAACAGGAAACCTGTGATCAGGATTAGGTCTAGTGGCCAGAATAAATTATAGGATTATTTTATAATATAAATAGCAAAATCGGAAAAACATCCCCAAACATTTTAAAAATTTGTTTAGAGTGTACCTATAATTTCATAGCGACATGTCAGAAGTTTGGATCGGTCCGGGTGCTGAGACCACCACCGATCGCTAAAAGGAAGGGACAGATGTGCTCAGTGCGTGCTCTGCCTCCTTCATTTTTGCTGTAACTGCTAATACGAGCAGTGGTCCCTTGCATGCAATCTCTCCACCCTGCCAGCCCTGATTAATAGATCTCTGGCTATTTCTTTGGGTATAGGGAGAAATCTGTCCATCAAGGTCAGCAGGTGGGGAGAAACCAAGGGGGACCACCCTGATGACTTGTGGTCCCGGCAGCATGAAAGTGGGTTCCAGAAATTGTGCAGTTATCTTTATGCTGAGCCCTTATGACCTATTGGTATAATTTGCTTTAGAGCTCAAAAGTTACAAGAAGAAAAGAACAGAAGTGTGAACGAATTGCTCAGGAAACGAGAGCGGGATGTAAAGAATATTGAAGATACATTTGAGCAGAAGCTTAAGGATGAATGTTTACGGTTTGTATCTTGTCTGCTTGTCTGTTCAGCTACAGGATTTGAAAATTAGCTTAAAGGGCCCTATTACACGGAGCGATAATCTGCCTTCTCACTATCGCTCCGTGTAATAGAGACAATAATCAGCTGATGAAAGGATCATTGGCTGATTGTTTCTTTAGGCCCTGACCTAAAATCATCGGGTTCCGACAGCGCATTGCTACGTATAACAGCGGCCGGCAGCTGACGATTCAACAAACAGTATTTACATTACTTATCCACGTTTCTGGTCTCCTCCTGTGCTCTGCCTCTGCTTCCTCCCCGGTCCCACACTCTGCAGCTTCAGCACTGCAGCTGATAGGTGCTCAGCCAATTACTGGCTGCGGTTGTCCCAGCCAGTGACAGGCCGCTCAAGCTGCAGTGTACGGGATCGGGGAGGAGGCAAAGTGCAGAAGGAGACAGGGAATGTGGTTAGGTAATGTAAAAACTGTTTAGACAAAGGCTGCACAGACATCGCTAATGATGTCTGTGTAGCCCTTGCTAAACGATTATCGGGCCTTGTAATAGGCCCAGTAATAGGCCGAGCACCAATCTAGCAGACCAGTGCTTGTTAACAGTATTGATCAGGTTGCCATCGGCCCGTGTAATAGCACCCTAAGGAAACCACACCCCCTAAGCCCTATAAACCCTCCTTGTAGCAGTAGGGCACAGTGTTTGGACGCTGTGCGCATAAGCATCTGTACTAAATGCAACTTTAATCACCACTTACTTACAAAGGGTAAGAAGACATGGGGGCAGCACATGAAGCCACACTACCCACACACCCTCTTTCTGCTCCTAAGGGCCTCTGCCCCTTCATTCTAGCAATCAGCGGGGGTCTCACCCATACAAACCTTTGACATGTGGCTATAACATGCCAGACGTTTGTTTTACTTATAGGTACCCTTAAAATATGCAGTTTCATGTTGCCCCACATATTTTTCCACTTGGAGAGGGACCCATGGACCAAAAGTTGCAAATTTTTGAGGAATAAAGCGATTGCAAAAAAAGAATGTGTGACTTTTTGACACAAAACCACCTCCAGATCATTGGTAGACTCCCTTCTCTGATTTTATGTGATAGATACCAAATTGAACTCAAAGAGGAATATTTGAAGAAAACCCAGAAAGTCAGTGAAGATGAGAGGAGAAACAGAGGTTGGTAAATAAGATGCATTTTGCTGTTTTACCCTTGAAGGGGATAACTAACTTATGGCTGGAGGGGTGGGGGGTACAAACACTGGAACCGCTCCTGCGAGCTGGAGAGTGGCACCTCAGTCTCCCATTAGAAAGAGCTGCAGAAACAGATGAACATTGTACTCCTCTGTTTTCAGGGCTGTTTGCTGCAACAGGGAGACTGAAGTGCCCCTTCTACAGATCGCAGGGGGCCCCTGTATTTGGATAGGCAGACAGGATAACTTTGTATGGGAGCATTTATATGTTTTTAATCTGCTGCAAATTTGTGGATTTAAAAATTATAAATAGCTGAAATGGCCCAAAATACAAATCTACAGCATGAAATGTGCAGCGGATTAAAGAGACCCAGTACATTTATGCTGTCGTCTATACTAGTGACAGAAAAGCTGACTAGAATGATCTTACATTACTTACATTGTTCTGTGCAGCTGATCCTCCTGAATAACATGGACAGTAAGTACTCCTCTCCATTATGTGCATGAGCCCAGTAGTCCTGGATATTCATGAGAAGCAGAAAACTCTGCCCACCAGTTATCTATCCATGCTGTGTATAGGCAGTCAACTGTCAATCAGCAGCTGGGGGGAGGAGTGTGGCAAGAATCCTATTCTCCTGCATATTAGGAGAACAGCTGAACAAAATGATGTAAGTGATACATTGATCTGGTCAGCATTTCCCTCACTAATTTATGCTGTTCTCATTTAAGGCAGCATAAACCAAGTGACGGATTCCCATTAAGTATGTGTAAACGTACCCTCAGGTGGGAAAACCTGTTTAAAGGGGACCTCTCACCCCGGCTGCTGGGGCAGAGACTGCCCCGCCCCCCTTTCCCCTGTTGGAGCCCCGGATACTTAGCCTTTCCTGGAAGTCCCTTCTGGACCCCGTGCTGGCTCAGAGGAATCACCGCTGGAAGCTGTATGTGCGCAATAGGGAGGAGTCTGACGTCCATAGAAAACAACTGGAGCAGTCACTTTCTATGGAAGTCAGACTCTTCTCTAGTGGTTTGCATAACGTGTGTGCACAGCTTGGAGCTGCGATTTCTCCGTGTCAGGACCGGATCCAGGAGCGGGACTTCCAGGAGGGGCTGAGTATCCGGGGCTCCACCGGGGAGGCCAGTGGGCTCTGCCCTGGCAGCCGGGGTGACAGGTCCTCTTTAACGTAAATCTCCACCCTTCATCACACTATTTCTGGTTCAGAATTCTATGTAAATTTCTAAACATATGTTTGGTATAAGTTGTGGTTTTCTTTTGTGATACAGAGCTACAAATATCTGACCTGTAACTACCAATATAATGGTCCTGCATATTGTTTTACTGTCAAGTTCAATATGCACAAAGTACAAATGCTGTTTATTGTAGGATTTTTAGCGAAAAGTCTTCCAGATTTATTTCAGAAATAGCAGTTTAGGTTATAAAGATTCCCTTAGTATAAATCCTTGCTTTTTTCCATTTTTTTTTGTAATAAATTGAAGTTGATTGCAGTGGATACATGAGGTGACCCAAGAAGAGGTTTGTTCAGGCTATGGGCCATTTATGACCCAGTGTACCCAGTTAAAAAATGAAGAATAAGCAAAGGCTGGTTCACCAGCTGACTGTTGTAAACGTGTGGCACCAAAAATCATTGTTAGTGAGCCAGACATCTTCCCATTAACGGAGGATAAGTGGCTGACAAAAACGTGAGCCACCTACAGGAGAGCTGTATACTAGCATGCTTGATCTATAATTGATCAGGCTAGGGAGTAGTATTGTCCCGTATAGTATTGTATTGAGTATATTATTTTACAATAACCTTTACATCTTCTATATTTCATACATCTGAGGCCTATTGGATAAGTGTATAAGCATTATTGCAATAAATAATACTACTGACTGTGTACAATGGAGGGTGCGTTCTCTGATTTTATTGGGTTTTGTGTGTCAGGGTAAATAATACAATAAGATTTATATTTTTTTTTACTAGATTGCGCGTCTTTGTGGTCAGATTTATAAGTTTACATAGAATCCTGTGTATTGTTGGAACTTATTGTCTATGGGGGTTCATAGCCATTTTCCTTTTTATTTCCTTTTTTCAGAGGAAGCTGCACAATTACATGAAAATACAATTTTAATCAACACAAAAAAGCAGGAAATGGAACAAGCTCTCTCTCGTGCAACTCAGCTTCAGGTGAGTAGACATTTTTCACTGTATTTTTGGTGTCAAAATAGTTTGATCTGATCCAGGATATCATTTGTGGAAGAGCAAATTATAAAGGTTAAATCTAAATGTTAAAATGAACCTGCCATGTCTTTCTTAGTGCCCTGTTAGATGGCAGCAGCATAACATAGATGACTTTTCTAAGGTGTTAATTTGTACGGGAAAAAAATATATACAAATACATTAGAGACATCTAACATGCTGTCATACTATCACAAAAATACTCCAGGACAGTGTGGATGAGATGGTCACCATTTTGTGCTATAAGTCCAATAACTGCAGACATGCTAAAATGCACACTGTGGATTGTTGAGGACATTCGCATATCAACAAAACACTGGACAGTATTCTCTGGACCGGACCCAGAGCTCCCAGCATCGTGATTTATTATAATACTGAATCATAATAAATGCAGATGCCAGGCGTCTGAGGTCTGGTCCGCAGAATACTGTGCGTGCACTGTATATTGCGGACATTTGAATAGCCCCTGCCTTACCCTACCTGTTGTGTGAGAAGTGGTGTGCACTCGGATAGAAAATAAGATGCAACTAGAGAATAAACAATATAAGATCCTATTGCTAACCCTGGGATAGCCCAGAGGTCTGATGTGTAGGCATATCCCTAATACCTAACCAATCAATACTATGAAACGCCAAAGATCCCAAAATACAAAACCCAACAGCCTGGAATAATGTGACATATAGTGTGGGAAAGGGATAGGGTAATGGTTGACCACATTGTTATAACCTCATTGTTCTGGCTTAGGCCATCGAGGGACTTAACCCGAATAGGTTATTAGTCCTGAAGGTCTAAATTTCCCAGTTGGCCAGTATGCTCAGTGAGAAATATCTCATGGTGAAAGGGGTTATCCAGAGAAAATCTTTTTCTTTCAAATCGGGCTGGTTTCAGAAAGTTTATAGATTTGTAATTTACTTCTATTGAAAAATCTTAAGTCTTCCCATACTTAACAGCTGCTGTATGTCCTGCAGGAAATTATGTTTTCTTCTTAGTCTGACAGAGTGCTCTCTGCTGCCATCTCTGTTCCATGCTGGAACTGTCCAGAGCAGCAGCAAATTCCCATAGAAAATCCTTTCCTGCTCTGGACAATTCCAGTGTCAGACATAGATGTCAGCAGAGAGCACTGTGTCAGACTGAAAAGCAGCCTAACACAGGCTGTTTTCAGAAGTTCCTGCAGGACATACAGCAGCTGATAAGTATGGGAAGACAAGATTTGTAAATAGGCGTAAATTACAAATATATATATAACTTTGAGAAACCAGTTGATTTAGAAGAAAAAACATTTTCACTGGATAACCCTTTTAAAGAGCATTATATTCATGAGGACTGCGTTCTATGAAAGAATTCTATATCTGGGAGCAGCTGGGCCTGGTTACTGCAGCTTAGCTGCCATTTAGCTGCCTCCAGCCGTGTTCAGAACAGCTGATTGGTGGGAGTGCTGGATACCCTGATGATCAGTAACTGATGGATTATCTGGCCTGTGGATTACTCATCAGACTGTTCTGCCCAGAAAACCCCTTTAATAATTCAAAGCTAATGCTGCCTTGACTGAAATATGTGTGTATATGTCAACTACAAGTATTTACTTCTTTATTTAGGTGGAGGTGGATACCCTAAAAGCACAGCTGTCCATTGTGACTCAACAGAACCAAAACCTGACAGAGAAGCTAAGAGAGTTTGCAGCGTATCCCCTGGTGCAGCATGAGAAGGACGAACTTCAGGCTCAGGTCAAGTTGTTTAAACAGCAAATAGAGGAACTCCGCAAAGAAAATCACGTCTTTAGAGAAAGTGAGTGATTCTCTCAAATATTTCTATTCTTATAAACAGGTCTATCCTGTAAGAGCATGTAACTGGATAAAGTGTCTCTCCAATGTTACTATCCCTCCCAATCTTCAGGAGAGACACTATGCCACACTTGGTGATTAGCTCAGAGAGGCAGCTGTTCAATGCCCAGCGAGTTTAAAGAGGATGTACCATCAGGTACATCCTCTTTAATATGACCCACAGATAGAACGGCGCCGTCACGGGGAAGCCGGTGCCGCGGTCCGTTTTTTGAACTGCGGCTTGGTTCCAGTGGGAGGAAACCCCCGCCCCTCTATGACTCTGCTCCATTAATTCGTCATAGAGGGGAGGGAATTCTCTCTCACTGGGGGCGGGCCGACCCGCCTCCTGTGCTTCATGCCCGGCCGGTACCCGTGGATAGAACGGTGCCGTACACTGGAACCGGGTCGCGGTTAAAAAAAACGGACCACGGCATCGGCTTTCCTGTGATAGCCCCGTTCTATCTGTGGGTCATGTAAAGCCTCCACAACAGCTGTTTGAGATGTTTAAGTCGTGACATTGGCATACAGGTTGAAACAGAACAGGAAGCAGATGGCAGATAGCAAGGGTTACTGCAAATCAGCTCCCATTGATGTGAATAAGAGCTGCAGTAACCCAGATCAGCCACTACACAATGTTCTAGATTTATCAAGGTGAAATAAATAAAAACAGGTGTAAACTGCCCATAGCAACTATGTGTGCCCAGTTTTCCTGTGGTGCAGTACTAATGAATAATTTGTGTTCTTATCCTTCTTCATCCTTTTTTTTTTTTTTAAACCTACATGGGGGAGATTTATCAAAGTGAAACTGGCTCAGTTTCCCCTAGCAACCAATCAGATTCCACCTTTCATTCCTCACAGACTCTTTGGAAAATGAAAGGTGGAATCTGATTGGTTGCTAGGGGAAACTGAGCCAGTTTCACTTTACACCATGTTTGATAAATCTCCCCAACATGTATTTATTAATTTGGTAAAAGAAATTGAACACTAAGTTTTTCCTATTTATGCTTGTATTTGACAGAAGCCTCTCAGCCGTCCCATGAATTGCTTAGCCTTCAAGACGAAATCACCCAACTGGAATCTGCCAGAAAGTTTGAGCAAAATGAATTCAAAATACAAAGGGAAATCCTTGAAAAACAGCTAGAATTAGAGGTGAGCATTTCTAATATTCATCCAGTATTCATTAACAACAAATCAGATTCTAGCAAATTGTGTCTGTGTGTATAGATTTTCTTAATTAAAAAAAAAAAAAGGATCATAGTAAAGTTTATGCTGTCACTAGAGCACTCACAAAGTGCTGATAGACTGCTGTCCCATGTACGTACGATGTCACTCTTCCTCTAGTGATCCTGTGATGGAAGTTTCTCATTGATCTATCACTTTAAACACTTAAGACTGCAAGTGCAGTCCAAGAATGTACCAGATTTTTCACAGTATGTTTTGTGTTTGTGAATCCTTGCCACATGACATCACATCTCTTTTCAACTAAGCCACACCCTCTCTGCTGTAAGCCACACCCCTTGAACAAGGTGGGAAAGTGTTTTGGCACAGTTTTTATATCTCCCCCAATGTTTTTTTTTGCTGTGAATAATAATAGTGATAGTGTAATACTGCCTGAGCTCCGGATTTAATATTATAGATTGAACGTGGTTTGGAAATGAAAATGCAGTTATTAAGTCGGGAAGAATCTTCAAAGCGATTAAGTGCCCAAGTTGAACAACTTGAGTTTCAGCTGAGACAAACCCAACAAGGTTTGTATGTCTTGTCTTTTATGCTGTTAATATTTTTTTTTTATTATGTGTATATATGGTAGAAAGCTTCCCCCAACATTTATAAAAGGAATCTGTGTTCCAGGTACAACTAAAACGGTTACCTATGTGATGAAAAAAGTGAATATGTCAGCTGACATTGTTAGATAGCTGTTTGGTCAAGGAAACACATGGTACCTTTCATATATCTGTCTGTGCTACCATAATATAGAAAAATGCTGTTTTTGTCAGAAAATAAATATGATATCCTCACCTGTTTTATCTCCGCTGTGCCTAGTGCTGCCACCCTCTTCCTCCCCCTGCCATTCTAGTTTACCATGCAGAGATTATAGCCTCAGCAGTAGATGGCACAAGACACAGAAAACCAGTGACTTAGCAGGTAATTTCTGCAGGGAACTAAACAAAGGTGGCATGAAGAGCCAGAGTTAAAGCCCTGGACATGGCGGGGGTAAAACAGGATGCATACTACAGAAACTAAATAGGATATAGCATACTAAAGCAACTAATTGTGCCACTGTATCCTCTCACATCATTTCATTGTGCCACTTTACTCCCTTAAATAATTCAATGATCCACTGTCCCTGTACTGACCCACCATGTCGTAATGGATGGTGACACTGAAGGGGGGGGGGGTTTGTACTTCTAAAATCTGGAGCCACTTCTAAAATCGAGAGCCACAGATTGCAAAACTACAACTCCTACGATGATGTCTTCTGGTCAGATCTAGATGCTGTGTAATGCAGGCCTAGCTAATTGTCCTGCTCTGCATCACACAGTGCCGAGTGACAGGACGGGAAGCACAGGCATCCCCTCCCTTATAAGAGTTATCAAAAATGTATGGCTAGCTTAAAGTGACACTGTCACCCCCTTTGTGCATTCTGACATCTCTACACAGGTGTAAAGGGTAAATTTAGCGTTTTTCATACCTTATTTCATATCATACGTCATGGTGCTTGTTCAAGTAAAAAGTGTCCTTTTATCAACTGCAGATTGTATTAAGTGGACGTGGCATCGCGGCATTAGCGCCACTTAGCCCCGCCCACAGTGGCACTGTTGGTCCCGCCCCCTTGGCGCCCATTGGTTGGCCGATGTAAAGGGGTCTAGACCTTTTGGCCAGCCTGTTCCAATGGCTGGCGAGGGGGCGGGACCAACTTTTGTGTTGTGGGCGGGGCTAAGTGGCGCTAATGCCGCGAGGTCCCGCCCACTTAACTCAATCTGCAGTTGATAAAAGATGACTTTTTACTTGAACAAGCACCATGACGTATGATATAAAATAAGGTATGAAAAACGCTAAATTTACCCTTTACACCTGTGTAGAGATGTCAGAATGCACAAAGGGGGTTAAGGCCAGGGCTACAGTCAAGTAAAAAAGACCAGACTATTGTTGCAGAAGTAATTGATTTTACTTTTCAAGCTATAACTGCAGTTGTATGTACTGTGGCACTTTGTTTTACAGCGGATGCTATACTGACAAAATGGTTTGATAAAATAACCGTAATGTAGCAATGTGACAATTGTATTACCTGTGTAAATGAATGGGATTGTTGTTCAGTATAATAGACGTTCGGGGAGCTGCTGTATATAACAGCATAATGCCTGTCCAGCTCTACTTGACTGATAAACATGTCTGTTACACAGTAGTAATGTATATGTTGCAGTGAAATGATAGAATCAGGGATTTGATCAAATCAATAAGGGATTTAATCAAATCCCTGGAAATGACCGTTCCATCATTTCCCTAGGCATCTGATCGAATCCCTGACCCCTTTCAGGGAAATGATGGAATGAACTCTATCATCTTCCCCTGTGACATAGAATTCGCTTACCGTGTTGCCTCTCTGCTCCCCGTCCGCCTCCACCGCCTTTCTGCTCCCCGTTTTGCTCATTTTCCCTGCTACGTGCCTCCTGCTCCTCCGGCCTGTCCGCTCTGCGCCCGCCCCCAACGCTGTGTGCCGCTCCGCTCCCCGTCCGCCCCATCCTGCGACATGCCTTCTGCTCTCCCGGCCTGTCCGCTCCGCCGTCCACCCCAACGCCGTATGCCTGCTGGGGGGTGTGCCGCTCTGCTCCCCGTTTGCCTCCGGTCCTGTCCGCCCCGCCATCACATGTCTGCCGGGAGGTGTGCTGCTCTGCTCCCCCGTCCGCCTCCACCGCCGTGCCTGCCAGGAGTTCCCGTCCGCCCCAGCCGCCATATGCCTGCTGGGGAGGTGTGCCGCTCTGCTCCCCCGTCCGCCTCCGCCGCCAAACATGTAGCTGGGTGACTCCTCAATTGTTCATTGCATTTCCCTAAAAGGGGTCAGTCATTTGATCAAATCCCTAGGGAAATGATGGAACGGGGTGTTCATTCCATCATTTCCCAGGATTTGATAAAATCCCTGGATTCTATAATTTCACTGCAACATATATACTTTTAGGAAGGTCACTGTTTTACTTGCATTCATTGCAATTTTTTTTTTATACAAACTCATTCTTTTTCACGATAAAACACTTCTTTGCCTCTTTTAGTCTTCCTTTATAATTAGTTTTTCCTCTTGTGTGCAATAATTGCTCAAGATACAGCTGTATGGTAAAATCCTTTAGGGTACGTTCACACCTACCGGATCCGCAGTGGATTTGACGCGAAATACGCTGCAGATCCAGTACTGTGAATTTGAATGGGTTCCATACACGCAGCGGATCCACAATGTACGCAACGTACCCTTAAAGCAGGGGTGGGGAACCTTTTCCATGTCGAGGGCCGGTCGGGCATTAATAAAATCATTCGAGGGCCGCATACCGTGCGCGGCAGTTAGTAGCGGGGGTTTGCAGCACCCGGGGCAAGGCAAAGTATTGTTCCCCTAGTTCCCCTGCTATTGTAGTTAACCCCCAGTGATGCCCTGCTATTGTAGTTAACCCCCCCCAGTGACGCCCCTTGTAGTCTAGTTAACCCCCAAGTCATGTCCCTGGTAGCCTAGTTAACCCCCCCAGTGATGCCTCTGGTATGCCTAGTTAACCCCCATCAGTCATGTCCCAGGTGGCCTAGTTAACCCCCATCAGTCATGTCCCAGGTGGCCTAGTTAACCCCCATCAGGCATGTCCCTGGTGGCCTAGTTAACCTCCATCAGGCATGTCCCTGGTGGCCTAGTTAACCCCCATCAGGCATGTCCCTGGTGGCCTAGTTAACCCCATCAGGCATATCCCTGGTGGCCTAGTTAACCCCCATCAGGCATGTCCCTGGTGGCCTAGTTAACCCCCATCAGGCATGTCCCTGGTGGCCTAGTTAACCCCCATCAGGCATGTCCCTGGTGGCCTAGTTAACCCCCATCAGGCATGTCCCTGGTGGCCTAGTTAACCCCCATCAGGCATGTCCCTGGTGGCCTAGTTAATCCTCCATCAGGCATGTCCCTGGTGGCCTAGTTAACCCCCATCAGGCATGTCCCTGGTGGCCTAGTTAACCCCCAAATAAAAAAAATAAACATCCCACTCACCTTACCTCCGCTTCCACGCTGCCCATGTCCTCTTCTGTCCCAGGTCCTCTGTGCCGGTCTTCTCCTGCAGGCAGCGCGCGATGAAATGACGTCATCGCGCGCGGCCCGCAGGAGACTGAAGACACGCGCCGCTTTGCTGGGGAAGAAGCCGGCATAGACAGCATCCTCCTGTGTCCGGCAGCTGTCACAGACACCGGAGGATGCTGTGTCTGTCGGCTCCTTCCTCCTCCAGAGCGGCGCGCATCACAGGAGAGCTGCGGGCCGTGGGCCGCATCAGGAGGTCTCAGGGGCCGGATGCGGCCCGCGGGCCAGAGGTTCCCCACCCCTGCCTTAAAGTATAATAATCTCCTTTAAAATACCGGCTTACTCAATGATTTCTCATGCTGTACAATCTCTTCTGTTTTTTGTTTTTCTCTGTGATCCTCTCGCTTGATCAGCCCTTGAAAATGAATTGTATCACTATCCCAAGGCGTCTGTGCTCGATCGTCCAACGCTAGGCTTCCCTGCCAGCCGGATTGTCAACCCCAATAATTATGATGAGAAACCTGCATTGAAAAGTCGGCGGTTACTGGGCTCTCTTGTTGAAACAGGTGGCATCTCCATTGGAAGGCATCGGCACAATGACGGAACACGAAGCAGTTCCCCTGATTCAGATCTGGAGTTTGTAGCTAGCACCAAAGCACGAATCAGAGAACTTGAAAAAGAAGCAGAGTTTTTAGAGGAGGCGTATCGAAACTATCAGCATAGAGTCATTCACACCGCTTCAATTGAGAACTACCCACTGGCTGCCGGTATACCAAGCCGGGGTTACATAAGTTCTGTGCCTGCCGTACCACATCACAGAGTGACTTTTTTAGAGGACAACCTCACTCCACAACAGCATATTCTTTTAAACAAGCTAAAAACTGAGAAATATGAAGAGCGTCTGTCAGCTGAAGTAGATATTACACCACCACCACCACGGACCAAGAAGTCCTTGGCCCGTAGACTGTCGTCAACTCCTGTGCCAAAAGGCGAAAAGAGTCAAGAAAGAGTATCTCTGGAAGGTAATAGTAGGAATTAATATTCTTAAAAGGAATCCAGCAGGAGGTTAGGTGATCCTAATCTGCTGGTAGGTTCTAATAGAGCAGAGGACATACATTATGTTGGTGTGCTGCCATGTTATTTTAACTGGTGTTACTTTAACTTTTGTTAATATGTATATTAGGGCATACAGTGCAATGTGTGTGTGTGGGGAGGGGGGGGGGAGGGGTACACCCATCTGTCAGCCCTGGCAGAACACCTACTGATGTTCATCAGGCGCTCCGCAATGAACACCAGCCCACATTGACGTCCCTGCAGAGCGTCGCTGAATATTTATTAGTAGGTATTCCGCAGGAGCTGTTGGCCCAGAGAATTGGTCTAAAGGAGGGCTAAAGGACCACCCCCAGTGCTTTGAACAACTAAATTTGCATATCATGAAGTTATATAAATCTAACCTGCAGATAGCCCCTGGTGGGGCGCTGAGGATGAAGGTATGTTTCTTACCTTCATCCTTGGCGCTGTTCCCGTTCAGTTTTAATGTAATCCTGTATCCAGTAAGGCCTTTTGGAGCACTGCCCCGTCCCCAGCGTGCAAATCCAGCCCCCGCCAGGCCCATCCCTTCTGATGATTATCAGTGGGGCCAGCTAGATTGTCATTCTAGGGTCGGGGCAGTACTTCAAACGGCCTTACAGGACACAGGATTACATGAAAACTGCACATACCTTCATCCTCAGTGCCCTGTGCACAATAGGGAGCTATGGGTATTCCCATTGCATAAGGCTAGGATATGCCATCATGTTATGATTAGAGTCCAAAACCCATTGTGCAGAGGAATATCCCTGAAAACTTCTGCTTCCCTTTTCTTTTCTTTCTTTCACTATTCATAAAGTAATGGTAGATCCTAACAATATGACATCACTTTATCAGATCTAAATACCCCTTTAAATAATCATATATGCTGTACCTATATAAATGTATACTGCACTTGATTTGTAAATTATTATTTGAATGGTGTACTTCATATTTCTTTCATTATAGATGGTTCATATATTTCATCATCTCGCCACAGCGTTGATCATAGACTTTCACCTATTCCAAAAACTGCACATCTTTCTCAACTGAGCCATGATGTTGTAGATACTGCAGTGGGAGGTGAAGCAGAACAGCTCTCCAGGTATAGTATCACACCAATTTACTAATATAACGACATAACATAGGGCATATATGGAATGTGTTATTTTTCTTTGACTTTTTATTATGTGTATTTTTTGGAAGCTATAAGATTTTAAATTTTTTAGATGCCTATGGGGCACTCCAGCGAAAATCTTTTTCTTTTAAATCAGCTAGTTTCAGAAAGTTGTATAGATTTGTAATTTACTTCTATTTAAAAATCTCCAGTCTTCCAGTACTTGTCAGCTGCTGTATGTCCTGCAGGAAGTGTTGTATTCTTTCAGTCTGACACAGTGCGAAGCACTGGGGGAGAGAAGCACGGGGGAGAGAAGCACAGGAAAGAAGCAGGGGGGAGAAGTATGGTGGAGAGAAGCACAGGAGAGAAGCAGGAGGGAGAAGTATGGTGGAGAGAAGCACAGGAGAGAAGTAGGGGGGAGAAGTATGGTGGAGAGAAGCACAGGAGAGAAGCACAGGGGGGAGAAGAAAACAGGCCCAGGTTTCACACTGAGTGAGTATAAATACATTTAGAATCTATATTATTAACTATATGTATAATATGTACTGTTTTAGTGTCATGTTGTGCCATTTCGGTTGGTGGTGTGCCCCGGGATTTTTTAAGTATAAAAAGTGTGCCGCGGCTCAAAAAAGGTTGAAAATCACTGCTCTAGATAAAGACATTTGATAAGTGTTAATTTTTAGTAATTTTTATATCTCTCTAGTGTTTACAAGCCAGGAAAGGAAAGTTTGGATTTGTCCCACCATTCTGACCCTGAAAAGTTACATCCAGAAGACCTCAATTGTTCAGACTCCTCACTGCAAGGTAAGATCCCCTCCTATAGAAGGGTCACGGGTACAACAAACCAGAAAGTGGGAAGGAATTTGTGAGCAGCTACTGGAGATGAATCATTGTAATGTGTCCAGCTTTTCTGGCATAAAGATAAATACGTGACATCACACTGAACAAAGCGAGAAATCTGCTGAGTATAAAAACGACAGAACATAGTGTACTGAGATTTTATAAGCAGGACTCTGGAGAAGGTTATTCTGTAGCTGTCAGAAATGTACTGCTTCATATACAATGTATTCAATAAACTATTTAAAAGTAGTGAAAGGTCATCCTTGGTGTTCACCTATAGGGCTTACTAGACAAAATAAAAAGACATTGTCAGTACTAATATGGTACTGGGTTCATGATTTACCTACTGTAGTTATTGAAAGAGAGTAGAATAGAGACTTAAGTAATAATAATTATTTTAAGAGACTGTAGGCCTTTTAGTGGGTAGTACATGTAGGTAGTTGTGGAATATTACAGTAATAAGAGCTGCTTTGTTGTCCACATTCAGTAAAATTAAACAGATCTACATTTTTCAATTGATGGATCAACGTTTTTTTTTTCTAGCTTTGCTAACAAAAACAAACAAAGAAAAAAACACCCTCATACTCACCTTGGACTCTTGAGGTGTGTAGACTCTGGTGGAAGTGCTCAGGTGACAACCCTGAACACTCTTAGTAGGATGCTACACACACTGGCCTTAGTTGTCACATTAAGCATGCAAATTCATGTGATTGATGAGTATTTATTGGCTGCAACATCTTCCCAGGACACTGACCTTGTTCAAAAAGGGTTCTGGAGCCCTTAGTCCACATTCACACACCCATAGTGCAGTCCGTGGCCGCGGACCGCACCACCGTATGTGCATCCGTAGTACTCCGTTCACACATCATTACCCCAGCGATCCGTGCCGCAAAAAAATGGTCCGCATTACGACATGTCCGTTTTTTTGCAGCACGGATTGCGACACCGTATAAACGTACGGACTTGATTACTGTATTTTCTTGTTAACACTCTTCGTGACAGTACGCATGACATAGCATGCGGATGAAGGGTGAGAGATTTATTGCACCTGGCTGTTTTTTTCTATTTGAATTACATGTTTTGTGACTGATGATCTTTAATAACAAAAGTGTAAAGAAAATGAAGTGGTGCTGTCATTCACTAGAGAGCAGCAGTGACATTACTGAGAATGCTGTTACTGGAATAAAACGGCACACTGTAGTGGGGTGGTGCTCGTGGTTGGAACTGGTCCCAGTAGAAGAATGATCCCGGCACTAACCAGTGCTTAGTGTTCTTTTATTGGAGTATCACATAGTACAGGTACAACACAGGAGGACGCGGCGTTTCGGCTCATGGCCTTCATTAGCTAATGAGCTGATGAAGGCCACAAGCCAAAACGCTGCATAATAAAATATTAAATCGCCGGCCGCTTAGCCAATAAGTGCAAAGGTCGGAACAGAACGCAGAGCTGCAGACAGCGGTGAAGGCTTCCAGGGACAGCCAGGAACGTGATAAGGTGAGATAATATTTTATTATTTTACACTAAAAGCAAGGGCTGCATGGACATCACTATCCATGTTCGTGCAGCCCTTGCTAAGCGATTATTTGGCCGTGTAATAGGCCCAGTAAATGAGCAGCGATCTAGCAGATCGGCACTCATTTACAGTATTGATTGGGCCACTATCAGCCTGTGTAATAGCACCCTTTGACCCCCTTCAAATGTCAAGAAAATCTATCCTGACCCATAGGCTTCTATTGGGCACAGATACCCATACAGATTTTTCCTGGAGGGTGTCCTTACCGGAAAACAGGCCTGAATATATGACATGTCTTATATTTGTCTGGAATTCCAGATTTACTTCTTGGCAGCTCGAGCCAGCAGCAGCACCTGGGCAAGTGCTGCCGGGGCTGACTCTGTAATTGCCTTGGCCTTGTCGGTCACTCTTATATCCGGAGGCAGCATTATACCTTAGGCCAGAAGTGGCCACTCTCTCTCCTCCCTAGGGTTGTGGCTCACAAGTGACGTCACTCTTGCTCGCCAAGCCCGAAGACAGAGAGAAGACAGATGGGAGTAAAGCTATTTTTTTTCACTCCGTCTTTACGGTCAGGAAACACTGATGGTTTTCCAAAAAGGCTTCCTGATCATAAATACAGCCATGGACGTGTGAAGAGGGCACAAATATTTGTAAGGGGCTTGTTTAGGCCCTCTGAACATGATAGATGCTCTAAACTGAAGGTAGCCATGGGGACCTGCAGGGACCCAGACTCGCCCGCGCCAAATGTTGGAGCTACAATTAACAGAAGATGCAGGCAAATTTAGTTTAGTTTATTTCAGTCCCTTAAAGATAGTGATTGGAATCTAGAGAATTGTGTTCTTAGGTGTTTGAGACTGTAGTAGTATTAGGGAGTGCGGGGCCATCCACTTGTTTTGTGAGCATTTACCCAAACAACCGCTCAAACTGGGAGGGGCATCTATTGCCATTTATAATTATAGAGTATTAGCCAGGGCACCATAAAGCACTGTGGTGACATTACTGTGATGAGAATCTAACCACCAATAGACATATAGGAATTGGGAGGCAAGTTAGTAACTATGTGAGTCATGGGCTTCAAGATCGCTCCTTAGGCACTTTTGTTGTAGGGTGTGGAGACCAGACCTTGCAGGTAGTTGTGGCGGAGGATAGGGGTAAGGCTTTTGTGCAGAAGGTGTATACATTTTGAGATGTCTAAATTAAAGGAGTTGGCCACTTTATAGTAAAATTGTGCAGTGTACAGTAGTAGTAAGTGTACTGACTGCAGCTCCCTGTGTACCTCATAGAGCTAAAATCAGAATCCCCTCCTCCAGGCTGTGCTCCACTGCTGTATGGTGAGGCTGTCCATAAGATGGCTGACATGGAGGGGCATGTGACCATGACCAACCCCCAGTGTCCTCCATAGGCATTTACAGGCTCAGTATTGGAAGCTTAGGGGCGGGGCATGGTCACATACTCCCCCATGTCGGCCATCTCATGGACAGAATAACCACAGAGCAGGACAGCACAGCCTGGAGGAGGGGAGTCTGATTTTAGCTCTAGGAGGTACACAAGGAGCTGCAGTATAGACAGTGAGTACACCTACTAATACTGTACACTGAACAATTTTACTATAAAGTAAAATAGTTCAACTCCTTAACGACCGGACCAATTTTCATTTTTGCGTTTTTGCTTTTTCTTCCTTGTACTTAAAAGGCCATAGCCAATTGAATTTTTTCATTTAGAAACCCACATGAGCCCTTATTTTTTGTGCCACTAATTGTACTTTGTAATGACAGGCTTTATTTTTGCATAAAGTACACTGCAAAACCAGGAAAAAATTAAATGTGTGGTGAAATTGAAAAAAAATACGCTTTTTTTTTAAATTTGGGGGGTATTAGTTTTTTACACCGTTTGCTCTGGGGTAAAACTGTCTTGTTCTATATGTTCCTCAAGTCATTACAATTACAACGATATGTAACGTGTATAACTTTTATTTTATGTGATGGCTTGTAAAAAATTCAAACCATTGTTAACAAATATATGTTCCTTAAAATCGCTCCATTCCCATACTTATAGTGCTTTTATCCTTTGGTCTATGGGGCTGTGTGAGGTGTCTTTTTTGCGCCATGATGTGTTCTTTCTATCGGTACCTTGATTGCGCATATGCACAATTTTTCTGGATTTGATGCGACCAAAAATTTTGCACTTTGGAATTTTTGGGCGCTTACGCCTTTACTGTTCGAGATCAGAAATGAAATTAATTAATAGTTTGGGTGATTAGGCACGCGGCGATACCAAACATGTTTATTTATTTATTTTTCTTTATAAAATGGGAAAAGGGGGGGTAATTGAAACTTTTATTAGGGGAGGGGATTATTTATTAGTAATTAAACATTTTCTTCTTTTTTTTTTTTTTTTTTTTTTTACACTTATACTAGAAGCCGCATTAGGGGACTTCTAGCATAGGCACACTGATCTCTCATTGAGATGTATGCAGTATAGTAATACTGCATAGATCAATGAGATAGTCACTGTATCGCTTTTGGCTGCTGCAGCCGGAAACAATAGAGTGCGAGCTGGGATCAGCGCCTGGCCCTGGCCCAGGTCAGATGCGGGGATCGCTCCTCCGTGACCATGTTGTCGGGGGAGGCTGGGGGGCTACAAGCAGCACCAGGGATCGTGGCTGTTCAGAGTGGGGTCGCCGTGCGGCCCCCCTCTGAACTCCCTTAACGTCGTCAGGGCATAAATATACATCCGTGGTCAGACGGATGACGTACTTTTACGCCATCTCATCGCTAGGGGAGTTCAGAGGGCTGCTATCTGCAGCCCGGGACCGTGGCTATTAGTGGGCGCAGGCGATCGCCGCTCCCGCTAATTAGGACTGTTATATGCAGCTTTTTAAACATGATAGCTGCATTTGAAATTTTTCTGTACAGCCTTTCCTAGTGTCTAGTGGGGTGATCTCCCCCCCCCCGCCATGCAATCGCGGAGGGGGGATCCTTTCATCTTACTGCCCCCGGGACTCAGCGTCGAAATGACACAGATCCCGGCTCGGTATTCTATTGATCTGGTCTGCAGCAGATCAGACCAATAGAGCTCTTATCTCATTGATTGGTGCTGTATAAAGCATACTACACTGATCCCTATGAGGGATCATTGGAGCTATATGAAGTGCCCCAGAGGGACTTCTAATTACTGTACAAGTAAAAAAAAAAAAAAAAAGTGTTTCTATTAATGAAAAAAACCCTCCCCTAATAAAAGTCTGAATCACCCCCCTTTTCCCATTTTATAAATATAAATTTATATAATAAACATATTAAGTATTGCCGTGTGCGTAATTGCCCGAACTATTAAATTATCTCATTCTGGATGTCGTGCGGTAAACGGCATAAGTGCAAAAAACCCGCCAAAGTACAAAATAATGCATTTTTGGTCGCATCAAATCCAGAAAATTTTTAATAAAAAGCGAAGTTATGCGAGTTGCATATTGTTTTAATTGTACTGACTTGAGGAACATATATCATGTCAGTTTTACCATAGGACGAACAGCGTAACCCCCCCCCCCTCCAAAATACAAAGAATCGCATGTTTTTTTTGTTAAGTTCTTTTCAATTTCACCGCACATATCATTTTTTTGTGGTTTCGCAGTGTATTTTATGCATTCTGCAGTTGCAAAGTACAATTAGTGGTGCAAAAAAATAAGGGCTCATGTGGGTTTCTAGGTGAAAAAATACTAGTGCTATGGCCTTTTAAACAGGAGGAGGAAAAAACGAAAATTGGCTCCGTCATTAAGGGGTTAAGTGATCAATACTGACTATTTCTTTCTTTATTTTTTTACAACATTCCACAGTCTTGCTACATAATTAATGTTTGGCTCTCTCTAACGGGTGCATCTTTCTAAGTCACTGTAATCAACCATATAGTGTGCTTGTGCACAGTGAAAATCCAGTTACAGAAGGTCGATGAACTATTATTTATCTACAAATAATTTTATCTATGTTTATATTCCAGCTCCATAATAGTTTTGTTCGAAACAGGATAAACTCCACATTGTGTTAGTTCAGATTCCTGAGGATTTGGCGCTGATGTAACAGGATTGTGTGTTGTGTTACCATGGATGGGTACGTGTTGTACTACTCCCTTGGGACCAACAGAGGTCGCCTGCTGTCAGTACAATTTGACGATACGCAGGAGGAGTGGAACAATTCAGCACAATCGCTTATGTTTTATGTCAATGACCACAAAGATCTAACGGGGAACGTTTTCATAATCTAATGTCTCAAAGGACTGTAAACCTTAAGACAATTGCAGGAACCACAAATAAATTCACATCATCTGAGATCCATTCAGGGCTGTCAGTGTCCTAGTAAACAATGTATTACATGAAGGCATAATGTAAATCATTGTGCGCTGACAGATAACATAATAGGTTGGAGATTTCTCAACCACAGGGTTATGTAAGTCTTTCACTTAACAGCATAATGGAATAATTTACAAAACCGAAAGGTCTCTGAACACAGTGCTCTGCTGTATGTCATCTACTCATTCTCTGCACTAAGGGTTACCAATGCAATACACTGTTATAAATGTGATAAATAAGCATAATTTTCTTAAAAAATAATCTCATCTGATCTGAAGTTTTTTTTTTGTTTTTTTTAAATTATCAAGCCCAATGGGTAATAAGTGACTGAGCATGACCTAAAACCCTAAAAATCTAATAAGTTAAACCAGTTCTTTAAATAAAGCCATCTAGGAAACTATGATGTCAGGGATTCCTTATGTATATTTTGTATAAGCTAAAGCAAATGGTAATATGCAATATTCAAACCTATTTAGGCCCAAAAAAAGTCCCTTGCTTTTATAGTGTTACTGTCATTTTGACAAAACTTTGTAAAGAAACATGTTCAAAGTTTTGCTCTTTTGGGGCTGGGTGTTCAGATCCCTACTAATTGCTAGAGAGAAGTCAGCTGAGAGCTACTCTACCCATCTCACTGGAATATAAGGATCCATAGACCTTAAAGGGAACCAATAATGCAAAAATCGCTGTTTAAGCTATTGTGCTGTACTCAACAGATCCCTCGGGGGCACAGAGGTCAGACCCCCACAATCTCATACTTGTCCCCTATCTACAGGATAAATATTTTTAAATCGGACCACCCTTTAAATCAGGGGTGGGGAACTTCCGGCCCGCGGGCCGCATCCGGCCCCTGACACCTCCGGATGTGGCCCGCGGCTCCCCTGTGACATGCGCCGCTCTGGAGGAGAAGGAGCCGACACACACGGCATCCTCCTGTGTCTGTGACAGCTGCCAGGAGGATGCTGTGAGTGCCGGCTCCTTCCCCTCAGAGCGGTGCACATCTTCTGACTCCTGCCCTCCTGTGACGTGCGCCGCGCTGGTGAGGCAGGAGCTGGCACAGACACAGGAAGATGTGTTGTATGCCGGCTCCTGCCTCACCAGCGCGGCGCACGTCTTCTGACTCCTGCGGGCCGCGCGCGATGACGTCATTTCATCGCGCGCCGCCTGCAGGAGAAGACCGGCACAGAAGAGAGGAGGGAGAAGAGGACCTGGACAGCGTGGGAGCGGAGGAAAGGTGAGTGGGATGTCTATTTTTTTCATTTGGGGCAGACACTGGGGGTTAACTAGGCCACCAGGGACATGACTGGGGGGTTAACTAGGCCACAAGGGACATGACTGGGGGGTTAACTAGGCCACCAGGGACATGACTGGGGGGTTAACTAGGCCACCAGGGACATGACTGAGGGGTTAACTAGGCCACAAGGGACATGACTGAGGAGTTAACTAGGCCACCAGGGACATGACTGAGG
Organism: Dendropsophus ebraccatus; assembly: GCF_027789765.1. Taxonomy (NCBI): domain Eukaryota; kingdom Metazoa; phylum Chordata; class Amphibia; order Anura; family Hylidae; genus Dendropsophus; species Dendropsophus ebraccatus. The sequence goes on along the minus strand of NC_091458.1, from coordinate 115,864,308 downwards.
GGTTAACTAGGCTACCAGGGACATGACTGAGGGGTTAACTAGGCCACCAGGGACATGACTGAGGAGTTAACTAGGCCACCAGGGACATGACTGAGGAGTTAACTAGGCTACCAGGGACATGACTGGGGGGTTAACTAGGCCACCAGGGACATGACTGGGGGGGTTAACTAGGCCACCAGGGACATGACTGGGGGGGTTAACTAGGCCACCAGGGACATGACTGGGGGGTTAACTAGGCTACCAGGGACATGACTGGGGGGTTAACTAGGCCACCAGGGACATGACTGGGGGGTTAACTAGGCTACCAGGGACATGACTGGGGGGGTTAACTAGGCCACCAGGGACATGACTGAGGGGTTAACTAGGCCACCAGGGACATGACTGAGGAGTTAACTAGGCTACCAGGGACATGACTGAGGAGTTAACTAGGCCACCAGGGACATGACTGAGGAGTTAACTAGGCTACCAGGGACGTGACTGAGGGGTTAACTAGGCTACCAGGGACGTGACTGAGGAGTTAACTAGGCTACCAGGGACATGACTGGGGGGGTTAACTAGGCCACCAGGGACATGACTGGGGAGTTAACTAGGCCACCAGGGACATGACTGGGGGGGTTAACTAGGCCACCAGGGACATGACTGGGGGGTTAACTAGGCTACCAGGGACATGACTGGGGGGTTAACTAGGCCACCAGGGACATGACTGGGGGGTTAACTAGGCTACCAGGGACATGACTGGGGGGGTTAACTAGGCCACCAGGGACATGACTGCGGGGTTAACTAGGCCACCAGGGACATGACTGAGGAGTTAACTAGGCCACCAGGGACATGACTGAGGAGTTAACTAGGCCACCAGGGACATGACTGAGGAGTTAACTAGGCCACCAGGGACATGACTGGGGGGTTAACTAGGCTACCAGGGACATGACTGGGGGGTTAACTAGGCCACCAGGGACATGACTGGGGGGTTAACTAGGCTACCAGGGACATGACTGGGGGGGGTTAACTAGGCCACCAGGGACATGACTGAGGGGTTAACTAGGCCACCAGGGACATGACTGAGGAGTTAACTAGGCCACCAGGGACATGACTGAGGAGTTAACTAGGCTACCAGGGACGTGACTGAGGGGTTAACTAGGCTACCAGGGACATGACTGAGGAGTTAACTAGGCTACCAGGGACATGACTGGGGGGGTTAACTAGGCCACGAGGGACATGACTGGGGGGTTAACTAGGCCACCAGGGACATGACTGAGGAGTTAACTAGGCCACCAGGGGCATCACTAAGGATTCAAATCAGGTACAAGGGGCATCACAGAGGGTTAACTACAATAGCAGGGGCATTAGGGGAACAATACTTTGCCTTGTTCGGGTGCTGCAAACCCCCGCTACTAACTGCCACACATGGTATAACATTGATTGCGGCCCTCGAATGATTTTATTAAGGCCCGACCGGCCCTCGACATGGAAAAGGTTCCCCACCCCTGCTTTAAATCGACACTGTAGCAACCAACCCCCCCCCCCCAAACCGTTGGTACCGTCCCTCTGATGAGAGTAAATCCCTATTACACCAACAGATATCTGACAGATTATTGCAGCCAAAGGCAGGAACGGACTGTAGACAGAGAGGAGGTCATAAAGAAAAGACTGAGATTTCTCCTCTTTTCAAATCCATTTCTTGCTTTGGCTGTAACAATCTGTCAGCTATCTGTTGGTGTAATAGGGCCCTTAGACCTTCCCGGCTGTGTCTTTTTAAAATGTTCCCGGTGCCTTGTTTAGAGCAAAAAAAGATTTTTTAAATCTACAGCAGCTAGGCGTGGCCTAGAGTGTCTGTGCCCTAGGCCTGCGACACTGCTCCTTTCTTCCTCCCCACCCTCCTCATTAGGAACGTCTCTGGACAGGATATCTCCTACTCATTGCTTGTCTAAACACTGCACATGTGCTGCTTTGGATCATTAAGACACATGTGCACTGCTTAGACAAGTGATGAATAGGAGAAATCCTGCCGGGGTATTCCTAATGATGAGGAAGAAATAATAGGCATAGCAGGCCTAGGGCACAGACATTCTAGGCCACATTGACTCGGCTGCTGCAGATGAAAAGATTATTTTTTTTAACCTAACCAAGGCACCGGGCACATCTTAAAATACACAACTGGAAATGGACGGTACCAGCAGTTTGGGGTATTGGGTTGGTGGATACAGTGTACGCTTTAGGGTGCGTTCACATGTACAGGATCTGCAGCAGATTTGATGCTGTGTTTAGTTATTTATTACATTGATATCTGTGCCATCAAATCTGCCAAGGATCTGCACCATCAAATCTGCTGCTGATCCTGTACGTGTGAGTGCACCCTTAAAGGTTTTTAACACGTGTTGATCATATCCAGAATTGGTTATGGAAGAATCTCCATGTAGCAATCTTCTGTCAGCATTGCATCTTATTTAATTGAAAAACCTACTAATACTAAGTCATATTAAATAGATAGTAAGGCATAAAGCAAAGTGTCTGTTGAATAGACCTATTCCCATTGTTCACCTGCTATTCTTCCAGCAGCTTGGTTTCTCTACTCCTCTGCAGTAGCGCGGTGGCAGCACTGCTAATTAAGAGGTTAAAAGAAACGTCTTTTCTGCCTCCATAGAATGGAGCCTAATGCTACATAGTGTGTGAACTCTGTGATTCCCAGACAGTTCTGCCAGGCCCGGCACTACAAGATAATGGGATCATTGTTAAACTTTCCCCCTCCTCTTTCCCGCAGACCAGGAGGACATACCAGAGCAGCTTGAAAGTGACTTGTCTCATCCATCTGGAGACTCTGTCCATGACATTGGTGTCACTGGAGATGTACAAGTGGCAGCTTATTCAGTGCCTGACTCGTGTAAGTTAAGTGGGCTTTCTTTTCATACAACATCAGCTTTACTATCAGCTTTTATGTAGAATAATTATTATTCTGTGATCTGTAAAATTTGCTCTTTATGTATTTCTGTGACATTAAGTTGTTCGCACATAATAAAATATATAACATGAGAATGTATGTGAATATGACAGGTACACTCTATTCTCCATTTGTACCTTGTTTTTGATACTAAAATTCTAATGTCCCATTTATATTACAATTCCAGCTTTACATAAAACCTGAACATGGCTGAATACATTTAATACTAATAGCCCTATCCTCCTATGTCACATCCACAGGGTTCTGGGTGGTCACCTGCCCCCTTTTGGCTATGGTGACCATGATGAGGACGATATTGGGTTAACAGCAGCACTAGTTTGAGTAGAGTTAGGTCATAGGGATAAGTTCCAAAGGAAAGATATGGCTGGGTTCACACTTTTTTTTTGCAATACGGATGAGTTTTTTTTTTTTAACGGACACAAAAATGAGGTCGACTACGTTTTTGTGTATGTTAAAAAAACATCAGTTTTGATCCGTTTTTTTTATAATTGAATTTAATGGAAAAACTGATGCACACACATGCATGCGTTTTTACCATGTTTTTTGTTTTGTTTTTTTAAATGGATTGCAAAAACGTAGTGTGAACCCAGCCTAATGGCCCTATTTCACGGGTCGTCTAGAGGAGCAAACAAGCGCTCTCAGCGCTCGTTTGCTCCTCGTTCCCCGCTCGCTGCCGCGGGTGAGTGCGGGAGGGGCGGCGGGGACCTGCGTGGGGGCCCATAGGATATAGCAGCGTCTGCTGCCGCCGCTCCTATTCTACGGAGCGACGGCAGCAGATCGTTGCTGTATCAGTCGCTTGTTTTTTAACATGTTGAAAAACAAGCGACTGCAACGATCAGCCGACATGAACGATGTCGGCTGATCGTTGCACTCTATTCCACGGGACGATTATCGTCCGTAGCGGCCGATATCTGCTGAATACGGACGATAATCGTTCCGTGGAATAGGGCCTAACACTGAGTGTTCTACACATAGGAATTATTACTATTACCTCTCCCTTCCCCCTGGACCCCAAGGCAGGAGAAAAGGATTTGATAGAATATTTCAGTTGAGTTTGCCATATTGCTTGCAGAAATTGCTGTGGCCATGGCAGGAAGCATTGGGAAAGAGATTCTTGACTGTATAACTATATATCATCTACAAGCGCAGCCAGCAGCCTGTAGCGTCCCAGTAATAGCTGCAGATCACACAATATGATGGAGATCTGCGTTGTCACACAATACATGGAGATTGTTGATATGCGACAACTGAGGCAAATTCAGGTTGATATCTCACTATGCAGTGAGGGAAGAAATGGCTTCTGCATTACTACACCATATTGATCATTACACACAGACGTGTCCATATGGAATCAGACAGGAAGTTCCAGCTTTGTTGTTCAGCTTTTAACAATAAAATTGTCCATAAGTGTCGGCTGAATGATTATCGCAATACTTGTCATTACAATAGTCCCCATATACCAATGGTGGGTGCCACTTGTGTTCAGGAGAAACTGGAGAATGTGACAGGGGAGAACCCGGCTTGTCACATATTAACAAGCTGAAACCGCATATCAGAGATGGAAGTGGGACAAGTCTGAATCTATTTCCTACCATGGTGGGTGGTGGAAGTATCTGCATGTATTTACAGATTTTACACAAGATTTTACACAACTCTTCGCAGCCTGTATATATATCCAAGAGAATTATCATTAAAAGGTTATACCGGTATAAAATTCGTTCAAATCAAGTGGTTCCAGCAAGTGCCAAAGATTTGTAATTTACTTCTATTAGAAAATCCTAAGTCTTCCAGTACTTAACAGGTGCTGTATGTCCTGCAGGAAGTGGAATACACCACTTCCTGCAGGATATACAGCAGCTGATAAGTAATTGAAGACTTGAGATTTTTAATAGAAATAAATTACAGATCTCTGGCTTTTGCTGGACCAGTTGATTTGAAAGAAATAAAAAATTGTGACCCCCTTGAAGTAAAACTATTACCCCAGCATATATAACTTTCTAAATAGTGATGGCTTCAGTATGTTTTTGCTTGGCTTACCCCTGACAGGAAGCCAAGTGGTTCTTTCATTTTCAATATGGTACGGTCTCCCTTTCTTCCGAGACACATCATCATCATCTAGTTACTCAGGAGGCATGGCTGGACCTCGCCTTTGAGCTGTAGCCTCACCCCCCCTACATCATCACCAAGTCATATACACATATATTTATTGGGACATTTAGGGGAAATTGAAGTGTGTTTGCAGCATGCTGCCTTGTGCAGAACAATGACACAGGCAGAAAAGCAGATAGGGAATACAGCAACTTTTGCAAACTTAAGGCTCTATTACACAGAGCTATAATCTGCCCAATCAGGCGGATGCGGCAGATTATTGCTCCTTGTCAATACAATATCTAGCCGAAGAAACAATCGCCTTATTGTTGACTTACAACATGTTGAAAAACCATCAGCCGCTGACCACGCTTTGTGACATGTAATAGTGAAGGGCGGCCAACGGCTGACAATTGTGTTAAAAAAAACAACAACTTACTTGTCCACACTCCCGAAGTTCTTCTAGCTTCTGCCTGTTCCCTGCAGCTGCAGCTGGAACTTTACAGCTGGTCTCTGAAGTGACAGACTGCTCAGCCAATCACTGGCTGCGGCGCAGTCCTGTCTTGGTCAGTGATTGGCTAGAAGGACACCGAGGAGAGTATAGAGGTAAGTAAAAAAAAAATATATATTTTCTATATACAGCAAGGGCTGCACAGACATCGCTAACTATGTCCATGCAGCCCATGTTACACAATGGTCCAGTCATGTAATATGCTCTGTAAAATTATTTGGAATATTGGGCCATGTAATACTGCCCTTACTGTGTGGAAAGAGAGTCTGCTGGGTAGAGGGATGTTTTGAAGCAGCTCTGAGCAGGGAACTTTTCTGGTTTCATAACTGGGGGAGACCGGTAAGCAATGCTAAATGTTTCTGCAGATTATTATTATTATCATTATTATTATTTTATTTTTATATATATATTTTTTTAATTTTTTCTCTTCAGAATACTACTTTAAGCTGTCAAGTAAAATATATGCTACAGTATAAACTTTCTTTTTAGTGAGTAGTACAGAGAAAAGTGACATTTCAAACCAAGGCTTGGACAGGAGTAAGCTGATGGACCCCCAGGGAAATAAGGAAGATGACCCCCAGGAATATAAGGATTATGACCCCCAGGAACATAAGGAAGAATCGGTTCCACACAGCTCAGAAGTACAAGAGAAAGTAGATCATCAGCCAGAGGTAATGTCATTCTCTATAATGTCACCTAATCGTAATCCTAAAGCTGCATGAACAACAGGTAAATCCAATGGCCAATTATATTGTTGTCTAATTGAAAGGATGTTTGAGTTGTTACATAGAATGTCACATTGACAACAGTATGGTGGCAGTCCATTAAAGTATTGATCTTTAGAAGGATTGTTCAGATGTCCTATTTGCAGATTTAGACATTAATGAGTAAGTCCCCCTTCCAGGAGCCCATTCCACGAGCTGGATTGCAGAACTACTGCAAAACGCAGCTCCTGCATGGGCGCTATTTAATATCTGATGGAAATAAGTGGTGGAATGCACCTTCTCTACAGCAGCAACAGGTGTAAAGTCGCTGCAGGTTAGGCCCCTATTACACAGGGTGATTTTTAGCCAAACAGGGCCACATTGCCCAGTGATCACCTTGTTCGACACGTCAAATCTTTGAGCGGACAACTGATTGAGCATCAGAATATCATTGAGTCAATGGGACAGGCAGAACTTCAAGCAGAGTCTGCTGCGTGGCCCCCGCTTGAAATTTCCGTGCAAATTCCGTAGTGTGCACATACCCATACAGAATACAGACCAACTTTATGAAGGTCAGTGAGTCCTTTCTATTGTGATTTTTAAATCCAGCACCACCTGCAGACAGCAAGTCTTCTATGTGTATAGAAATGCACCTGGAGCATAGTAGCCAGCTGTTTTTTCTAAATTTCTTATCAGTTGATAAGCCATAATTGTAATAGTTTTAGTAGTAACATCTATATGGTGGCTTTTGTGTTATAAGGCCTTTGCAGCAGAGCCGAAACTGTTACGTGATGTTCAAGAAGAAACGAAGCCAGAAGAAGTCAATCCCTTGGCCAGGTACATGCAATTGCTCCTTCAGAACAGAAATGAGGAGCAATCTGAGAAGGTAAGCTATTCTTAAAGGCTATTATATCAGAAGTTATTATTGGGGGGGGATTGAGACAAAAGGATCAAAAGCCCTTAAATGCCAAAATTGGCAAAGTGATAGTTGCTGCATCAGATTACTTTCTGCATCAGATCTGCAACTGATTTTAAATACATCGATTTAGTGCATTTTCTGCATCAGATCTACAGCATGTGAACATGCTCTATGATATTCACTGCTAAAGTTTCAGTATGGATTTGCATCTGTACATGACAGCAGATTGTGGTTTTGCCTTAAAATCCATCATTAGTTATCTATCCATCGTCCCTTCAGTCTTCCTGTATACATTGGATTGCAATGACTTCCTCTTCCATGGAGAGCTGAATGTGAAGCAGAGAAATGATGAAACTGCTGTTTGTACTGTATAGTGTAAATATGAACTTGTGTCCTTTCCAGAAAGCAGTGAGGTCTTTTAAGCACTGCTGTCTGAGTATTCTAATATTGTGGGGCTTCTTCTAGGCGACAAAAGAAATCTTTGAAGATTTGTCTGTAGAGGAGAAGCTGTCTAATGAAAGGTAAGTAATATTGAGGACAGTGCCAAGCAAGAGGCTTACATCCTATTATTAGTTCACATAAAGGGCTCATTGACATTCACCATATTTCCGTTTTCCTTTATCCCTGCTATGAAAAACTCCCGTTTGTCTCCCCTTAAAATTCGACAAGAACATTAATCACAGATTAGGCCATCTAAAAACATTCAACATGCGAGCCTTAGTGTATTTCTATATGATCAGCCCCAGATTTGATCTAAATAACAGAATGAAATCTGCTGCTGATCCTGTACGTGTGAATGCAGCCTAATGCGTTCAATTCTGTGCCGGATCCTGTACGTGTGAAAGCATTAGGGTGCATTCACACTTTCAAATCTGCACCATCTAATCTGCTGCAGATCCTGTATCTGCCGCAGATCCACAGTAGATTTCGTGGCCCAGATTTGATTTGCTTTAAATCTGCAACTTCACACCTAAAGGATCTGGTGCAGATTTGAAGTTGCAGATTCAAAGCAAATCAAATCTGGGCCATGAAATCTACTGCAGATTCAAATCCATCTAGTGCCATCTAATCTGCTGCAGATCCTGGCCGTGTGAATGCACCCTTAATAGTTTTTATATACTTATTGTCAATAATAAGATAGAGCTGATATGTTATTTTGACAATATTATTTATTTTATATTTATATTATTTTATATAGTTATAGCTTTTTGTATTGACACTATTATTTAAAGGGAACATAACATGGTGAAAATGCATGTTTTAAAGCAGAATATGCTGAGAATATTAATATACTGAACAGTTTTCTACAAAACTACAGTATATAACACTGTTGATATAAATCCATGTAACGCTTACAACACTTTCTGCTCCTTCCAGCTTCTCTAGCATGCTAGCTCCTCACCTTTTCGAAGCAAATATACCATCCGGTACATAGTGTTTGGGTTTTTTTTTCCCTTACCTTAACCGGCGTGGGGATCCCGGTAGTGCTGTCCTTTTTATGAAATGCTGCCCGCTTCCCGTGCTTGGCACTAGTCTTTTCTCGAGCATCAGCCTGGCTCAGAGCACTGGGGGCAGGCCCACCACCCCCTGGTGTGACGAAACCCCCTCCCCTCTGTGACGCAGCTCCAGTAGAATAAATGGAGCCGCGCCACAGAGGGGAGGGGGGATATGGTTACACTGGGGGGGCGGCGTGCCTGACCCCAATGTTCTGAGCCATGCCAGTGCTCAGGAAAAGACAGGTGCCGAGCATGGGAACAGGGCAGCATTTCATAAAAAGGACAGCACCAAACTATGTACCTGATGCTACATTCACTTTAAGGGCAGGTAAACACTGAAGTTCTGATTACCCATTAGTGCCTTTTGCCATAGACTGTTTAAAGCACCTATATAATAAGGTTCACAAATGTTCTGTGGATCTATGGTTGGCTGAAGGATAGATATTAGGGGGTTGTTGTTAATGGTGTATATTCTGAGCAGAGACTGGTTATAAGTGGTGTCCCACAAGGGTCTGTTCTGGGTCCTATTCTTTTTAATATGTTTGTAAGTGACATAGGAGATGGCACTATCGGTTTGGTGCATACAATATCTCTTTAAGGGTCGTATTACTAGACCCAATGACTAGTGGGTAAGGTTTGTCTGTTTGCTGATGACACAAATATGTGCAATAGGGTTGATATTCCTGAAGGTGGCCGTAATATGGAAAATTATTTAAATTTACTGATCTTTCAATCGTTTTGACCACTAGTAAAGTCCTATAGGAAAGGTTGTCAACTGAATATGTCCACTCACTTTTAAAGCATACCTATGGTTTTAAAATCCTGCATTGTTTTGTTAGATTAACCCTTCAGAGTGGTGACAAGGTGATTTTAGTGTTCACACTGCAATTATTAGGGCCATGAAAGAATATGCACTGGACTGAACAGGCGGGCACTATGCTGGACTGATTTTTTTTTTTTTTTTTTTTTTTTTTTTTACACACTACTAGATGGCATGTGGAGTGTTAATGGTTTGCATCCTGTTATGTGAGCAGCAGAGTAGAGGGTTAAACTAAGCTGTTACTGTTGCATTTTTTGGCAAGGTGTATTTACACTGCAGTCCTGTGGACATTCAACAGTAGGTGCATTGACATTTACACAAGGAACGGTGTTCTGATCTTTGAGTAGACTAGTGAGAAAGATGCCTTGATTTACCTTTGAGGAACAGAGTTGATCATTTTAAGCCTGAAAATGTGTTGAGCTTGCAGGTATGCATCCCAAGCTTTCTTGTTCTCTCTCTCACATAGTAAACACAACCCCCATTTCCTGTTTTTTGTCCCACTTTGTTACTAGGGAAAAATTTCCCCTGACAACAGGCAATGGGACAGCAAAGAAAGCGAGTTACCTAGTGACCAACACTTTAGAGTTATATTTGGTTAATGAAATCAGTTACTCAAAAATGTTAGGAATCGCATAGGAGGGAAGTGGAAGGAAGTTGTTTAAAATCTGTGATCACCGTGGCACTGTTGTTTCAATGACTAGATACGAATGATTCAAACAGAACTATCAATCTGCTCAGCTCCTCCTGCCCTGTATATATTTTTTCCCAATTGTAATTATGTTTTTTATGTGATCTATAAGGACACAATTCAGACATAAAGCCTGATAGTTAAATCTTGCTAGGTCTCTTTATTTTAGACCGTTCTTGATTCTGTTCTAAATAACGTGGTTCTACAGTACAGGAACTTGCTTGCATGGAAATATCCTCTCAGTCTGGACAATGGACCGCCACCCCTTATTTTCTTTATTCAACCCTTATAAATAGATTTTCCAAGATTTCACTTTTTTTCCAATTCCTGCATCTAGCACCACTCCAATGTATAAGTGACCCAATTGTGAGGTTAACCATGCATGGTTCTGTCTATTAAGATAATTTCTCTTTTTTAGCATTACAGCTCACTCCATCGGGGAAGCAGACGATGACTCCTGGTAAACAGTCATTTCCTCTCTCCAAGATGAATCCAAGTCCTTTGAATTTTGACACTAATCATTTGTGTGACCAGCACAGCATGTTTTTATTTGATGTGGAAATTTCGTCAGGGGCCAATTCTTATAACTGAATTTGTTGAATCTCTTTTCTGATGTCTTTAACCCCTCCGTGTACTCATGACTGGGACTGATGAAATAGTATCCTAGCATTCGAAGTGGAAGGATTTGTTCTAGATTTTTAATGCCTTGGATGATTTTAGAAATGTTGTGAATTATTTATTATCTAACTGGTCTCATTGTTTGGGATGTGTGGCCCTTACTGAACAAAGAGACCATTTCTGTGAAAGGTATAATTTGTCTCTAGATAAAATAAATTTATTTAATTTTCTTTAAACAACAGTGTGGTTTTTTTTTTTTAACTTAAGGCTTAGGTCTCACCTGTTATGGGGTACAGTCTGCCTGTACACACAGCTGTCAATGGAAGATTGGGTTGCCATAGAAATGTCCTAAGCATCTGAATTACGTGCACAAGCCCTATTAGGACCAACTCACAGACACTTCCTCGGCAACCTGAACTTTCATCAGCAGCTGCATATGCACAGACTGGACTGACAGGTATGCTGTAGCTTTGTTATATATTTACCAAATGGGTTGCTTACTTTACTGACGAAAGTAACTTTCAGCTAAACCTAAGGTTGCTGGATGGCACTGGAATGCCAAAAGATTAAGGCACCATGCACACACTAAAGTCATAGGCATAGAACTGTAGGGCATGTTCACAAAGAAAATAGCCATGTGGTTGTTTTGCTGCGAAACCACATTGATTCACGTGGCAAACACACACTGTGGCACAGTCTTCCCCCCATTACCTTTAATGGAAGACCAAGTACTGTTAAGACCCAATGACTAGTGTAAGAGTGCTGATCTGCTAAATTGGCGCTCACGTTCTGAGCCTATTACATGGCTCAATAATTGTGCAGCAGTGGCTGCACAGATATTGTTAGGGATGTTAGAGCATCCCACACTTGGTGTATCCTCTAGCTTTTGCCCACAGCTTCCGCTCGCGCTTCTGAGCTGGTCTAAGAGGTAACAGGCTGCTCAGCCAATCACTGGCAGAGACAGGACAGGGCCGTGGTCAGTGATTGGCTAAGTGGCCTGTCACTTGAAAGACCGATTCAGAAGGGCAAGCGGCAGCTGTAGGTAGAAGCTTTAAGGACACTGGGTGAGCCTGGGCAGGTAAGAATAAAATCTATAAGAAAGAATAAAAGCCATCTTAAACCACACGATCAGCCGATGACAGTTGTCATCAGCTGATTGTTGTCTTTATTACACTAAGATAATCTGCCAAATTGGCCTGATTGGCAGATTATCAATCCATGTAATAGGTTCCTAAGGAGGCATCCAACTATGATTCTTTAAAAGTTTTTCAAATACATAATCTTTGACATACTTTCAGTTCAACCTGTCTAGAATGTTTTCTCCAGAGGCAAAGATCCCTTCAAGAGGCATACAACAGTTACAGTATCTAAGAAAGACAGAGTGCTCTACACACCTCCTTTCCCATGGTTGAAGGCATTTTAATATACATTCATGAAGCCTACCATGTAGCCATGTTTTCTAGGACTCCCTAGGGCTGCATTCAACCTCAGCAGCCACTGCTAATCAAATGCCACACCCTCGGGTTCGTATGAACCTGGGCATGCTCAATGTTTGCTCAACTCAAAAGGGGTACTCCAGGAGGCAGGCGGATTTTCCATATCGCCGGGGAAGGGGTCAATGAAGACTGTCACTTACCTCCCTGGCTCCAGCACTAGGACTTGCATTCATGGTGCTCCGGCTGCTCATAAGTACCCTTTGAAGCCTGAGCAGCATGATGCAGGCCCTAGGGAAGAAAGTGGACACCATTGTCTTAATATACCCCCTTCCCTGGCGATACTGAAAAAAAGGCCTTCTGTATGGCGTACCCCTTTTTAATGTCAGTTTTATATATCATTTCTAAGTAAGCTTTACAGAAGTCTAGTACCAAACATGCTTTGACAAATGAAACGTGACATCACAGAACCAGGAGTTTTATCTACAAATATTTATTATAACACTTGGATATAACTACAGGAAGCCCTTGGCACTGATAGAAAATATTGATTCACTGTTAGGTTACAAAAATTTATACATAGCAAAAGGTAAATGCTTTTTTTACATAAAAATAATTACACTAAACAGGATCTCAAAAAGGAAACTTTAGTCAACTACACGGAATAGAAAAAAAATTAAGACATTGCCTTCGTTATCCATACATTAGGACACTGGGCTAGAACAATCACCTGCATTGCAGTAGAAAGAATTACAAGTTTTCCATGCATTGGCTTCAACAAAAAGCTAGGCTATTATGGTAACATTTTCTCTAGATACAATATACGCCTCAATTTTGAAATTGCCAAAAAAACAAAAACAAATGTCCTCTCAGGATCAAAACAAAATACCTGAACACTGTCTGTTAACATTTTAACAATTAGTAATATCTCAAGGTCAAGTAGACTGGACATTATTAGCTATATATGTACCGTCTACAGTTCACATTTGTATGGATTTTTTTTGTTTTTTGTTTCTTTTCACTATTTTTTTTTTTTTCCTTTTTTCTTATTTTGGAAGTGCAACTGTCAAAACAAAAAAAAATAATCACAATCAACTACAGAAATAGGAATGACCTACAGCAACAATGTAATACTATATATTCAATGCACCACTGTCATTTCTTGTTGATCATCATTACCTAAGACTAATACTATTAATTGAGATGTGTTCACTTGGACCCATCATCTAAATACAAAATGCAGACAGTCATTTCATTAGCTGTACAAGTACTCCCCCTTAGTTCACCATGAAACTAGTCACCTTTTTAAGGTGTTTACATGACTAGACTTGAGGTCCCCCGTGTGCTCTTCTGAGTTGGCCAAAAATTAGCTCTGAATCTTTTGGCAAAAAAGTTAGGACCTACAATCTGGTCATATGAATGAAGCCTTAAGCAATTTAAATCTAATACTTTAGTATTGGCTTAGCTTACAAACTGTCTCTATAGTTTGTAGATGACTGGTGCACTATATTTATAAAAGAAAGGGAAAAAAAACTGAACCGAACATAAGTGTCCCTGATGCTCAGTAGATGTTTATGACCTTTCTTGAGCATTCTAGAAAGGATCAGTATTATATGTACAAATGTTTTCGGACCACTAATTCGTTTTTAAAATGGCAACACTTTATAGAAATCTAACATGTACCTGAATATAATGGAAATAAACATGATAGATGCAAATACTTGATATAAGAACCAAGTATGAACCCATTTACTCTACACCTGTTCCCGCTATTTAGGAAAAGAGTATTCCACTCGGGGAGAAAAAACACTGATACCTTATAAAGTGCTTCATTTTAAAACGCCTGAGATCAAAAGTATTTGGGGGGGCTATAGAAAGAATATTTTTTAGCTGCAGTTTTAAAACCGTAAAAAAAAATAGCGCCCGGTAGTTCGTTCAGGTTTCTTTTGCTGGTACACATCTGCATTAATCGATTAATCGTAAGGGCTACTGTTTTTTTTTTCATGCCGTATCAATCTTAAGGTTTTATGTGTAAGAATTGAGCTGTTCTTTTGACCGTGACTGGATGTCTTGAAGCTCTTGTTCTTCTTTAGCTTTAATGTCTTGGTAGGCCTGCATTTTGCTTGCATCCTTTAAGTAGGCCCAATTAGAAGCCAGAATCATGAGGAAGTGGATCTGCAAGAGAAGGGTGAGCACGATGGCTAGTAAACGTGTCAAGAGGCAAAGCAAGCAGGTTATTAGAGAAACTAGTAGTAGTAGTATAATAATAATAAATAAGAGTTAATAGGCTTTGTATCCCTGTAGTGAACATTAATAACTTGATATTTAGGCATGCACTTCATTTATTATAGTTTGAAAAACAAAAAGGGGTGAGGACAGCAACTAAGGAAGTTAGGAAGCCAGGAGTAAAAATTAATTGGAGATAACGTCTTTTGCCATATGGTTAAAGCAAAAAACTCCTCAAAAACAAGAAAGGGCTACAGTCTGATTTTATTTTAAATGTATATAAAAGTGATATAGTATCAGACAGACATGTACATAAGTAAGGAGGACTCATAGCACATGAGAACAGAAATGATGGAAGGCGCCTGAAATATTCTTCAGCTATTAAACAACCTGTGGAGGTAAAAAAACGTATAGACAGAAGCATGCAGGCCACAAATTAGTGTTTATTGCCACTTTATTCAACTACAAAAATAGGTTATAAAAATGAATTTATTGCTAGTGCTTATATTCTTCTTTCAAACTTCCATGTCATGTATCCAGTGATAATAATGTCACACAGTACTTTCTCCTCTGCACTATTTCCTGCCACACATCACTTCCTTGTGTCGTCCTCGCTCGGCCAGCCAGGCCTCCAATTATTGGCATATCAAATCATTGGTCTTCAATCTAGTGCTCACAGGCCTAACAGCCTCACTTTTGTCTGAGATCTGGCTAATAAATAATCATCTGTTACCAACAATTATTTCAACTGTACAAGTGCATTTTGCAAAAAATAAAAAAAATATATAAAATCCTACAATTAATTTGGGGCGATTAAGGGCAAATTAGCTCTGTTATTAGTTAGTTAATAGTTTGTACAAAAATACATATTCTGTATATGTAGCTGAGGCAGTAATGAAGCTCCGTCTGCCCTGATCATCCAACATAGTGTGGAGAAATGTACCGCATTGTAAGATGTTGGACAAGCAGAGAAGGCACGCGTTACAGACATCATCCAGCAGATGTCAAGTGAATGTGCTTTGCTTTAAGTAACAGAATTTAGCCAGATCTCGTGGTTGTGTTTTACATACAATATATTTTTAATATTATTTCACTTATGATGCTAGTGAGTGACACTTGCTATATACAAAATGGAAAAAAAAACATAATAATCATAGAAAATTGTAAATGCTAGACTGTTTTTTTTTGTGTTTTTTTTTAGTCCAGAGTGTCAGTGGTAGTTTAAGCTACAACAATGCAGTCTTTCTTATGCCGTGACTAAAACAGATTAGAATTTAGTGCAGCAATCCTCCCGACTCTTAAACTTCAAAACGGCATAGTTATATGTGGTTGCCATCATGTAGATCAGCTGGTGGAAAAGAACAAAATAAAAAGGAGTGTAAGATATGGCACGGTAATGCCGCATGCAGCCTCGGAAATCACTCACTTAAAAGTCTTAATTTTTAGAAGATGATAGAAGGTTGGGATTTATGCCTCCATGATAGAGTTGGTAGGATTAAAGGCACACTCAAAGTTTTCCTTAAAGGGAAGCTGTCATCACTCAGATGCTGCCCAAACCACAGGTAGCATAAAACAGGGACAGGCTCTCTTATAAAACAATAGTGTACGTGATACTCTAACACACTGCAGCGTTTTAGAGAAATCGTAGTTATAAAACCATCCAGGAATGGGGCTCCAAGTCGTCAAGACGGTCCCCAGTAGCTTCTTACTACATCAACCTTGATTGATAGAGCTCTGTCTGTTTAGGTATAGGAAAGGAACTATCAATGAAGGCCAGCAGGGTAGGAAGAAGCCATAGGAGATAAGACTGGTAATTTGCCACCCCACTAGGTTTCCCCAAAAATAAAACTTAATATAAGTTTTATATTAAGTTTTGTTCCCAAAGAGGCACTCTGTCTTTTCACGGGGTGTCTTATTTCTTGGGAGCGGCACAGGAGGGAGACAGAGGGGTGAGCGACATGGGACAATCTTGGGATGAGAGGGGGCGAGTGGTGGCGGGTAGTGGTGGACGGCCTACCTTTCGGGGGCTGCCTTAATTTGGGCTACTTGGTAGATTAGTTGGGGCGTCTTATGTAAGGAGGATGCCTTATTTTCAAAGAAACACGGTTCACGGTAGTGAACTATACACCATTATAATAAGGGAGCTTGTCCCTGTTGTATGCTACCCATGGTTTCAGCAGCATAAAATAGATGACCGGCTCCCTGAAATTGCTGTACACTATCTGACACGCTGAACTGAAGGATTTTTCTAAGGTTTGGTCATAGAACTCAATACTTTGGATAATAGTTCACGTATCCATGTTGTGGACGCTTCGCTATACAATGGCTGACTTAATATAGACTACAACGCTTGAGTTCAAAACAAAAAAGGACACAAAGACAATAGAGTGACAAAATTTGTGAGTTTTCAGGATTTATCTAATCTTTACAAATAAGTCCCATTTTAATGCGGTCAACTCGAATGTGCTTCCATTAGACCACAGGGAGACTAGTGAAGCACTCCCATCCTTTTTTTTTTACCCATATAATACACTCATCACCACATCTGTTTCATCCCAGCTCTGCAGCGTCTATACATTACTGTAGGGTCATGTGGTGGATGAGTCACCATCAAACTGCATCCTCTCCCTTTCAAATCTGCAATAAGTCCTATGATGCATCAGCACAGCATAACATGGACAGCTAGTGCCATTTGTGCCTGCGGAGAGGGAAGGGCAATTATCCTCATCTCTATATCCTATAGCTCACAGTGATAAATTTGGGCCTATGGCTCTAAAAATAATAATAAAAAGCTTAGAGAGGACAAGTATACAGTAAAGAAGGCTGAACTTTTACTGAATCCATTCTAGCTAAGAGCTGCATAATAGTCAGTAACTAACCGAAGTTTTTGTCTACCGCTATGAAGAACTTGTGTGGAACAGTCCAGCTTCATCACACTGGTGTTTTTGGCCGAGATGGTGGCCACTTTGAGAGCAGAGAAGCACATGTAACGTGGGTTACCATGAGATCACATGACCCAACTGAAGGAGCGAACTCCAGGAATTCTCAGATGGAAAAAAAATAGGCTATACTAAATTAGGCAATACTAGCTGCGTAATAAATTGGGGGGAAAAAAAAAAAATCAGGGAGTGCTTCTCTAACATCACCAGAGTCAACTGGATTTACATGGTAAATTAAGTTGAATGGCTGTATTAACATTATGTTTTGCTGGCAGACTATATAATACTGTTTTTGTATCTAATGTTTTCCTACCTGTATTACTGTGTGGACAGTATCATGAAAGAGTTTAACAATTGAAACATAAGAATACAGAGAACTGGTAAACAATGAAACATAGGCAACCCATGGGCATTTTTCTGGGCTTTGTGGAATACCTACACTGGTATGAATCTATCATGTGTCCATAATCACCACCACTAGTCCAAACAAGACACAACAGGGGTATATTAATTCCTACCCAGAAATGCATGGCTTGTACATAACAGGTCTGGGGGGGGGGGGGGGGGGAGGTTGGAAAAGGTACTGATCCAGCCACATCATGTGTATTTTTGGGCAGGAATCTCATTTTTATGTGGTGCTCAGTTTCTATGAAATGAACCTCCAGCACCCAGAGCACCTTGAACACTTAAATAGCTTTATCTGTGGGCTGAAGTAAAGCCTTAATATGTATAAAAACAATAACTTGTTACCTTAAAGAAAAACTACAGACATTCACTCATACTTACCAGTGCAATAACAGTAGCACCTGCCCCAGCACAGGCCACAATAAAAAGATGGTAGGACATGTAGAACTAGAAAGGAAATGAGAGAACCAAATCAAGAATAAGTATAAGGCTAGGTTTATCTGCTGTACATTTGGTATATTAATAAGCAATTCAACTAGAGGGCAATTTACAGTCATACGATGACTACAGCCCAATAAACATCATGGAGTTATAATTAGAGATAAGCGAATCTCGAGCATGTGCTATTTGATTACCGGTGGCTGCAGAAGTTAGATGAACCATGTTTTCCAGGACTCCCCTAGGGCTGCATTCAACTTCTCCAGCCACCGGTAATCAAATTCCACATGCTCGAGATTCACTCATCTCTAATTATAACTCCATGATGGGTTATAGTCTTGGGCTGTAAAACTAAAGGGGGAGTCTCAGCACAGTTTATTAGTTTAGGCTAGCCTACACATGGGTATGCAAAAGTTTAATCCTCTGAGACCTTCTATATCACTGGCTATGGGCTGCAGCCAGGAGTAAAGCCACTTGTATGCTCTTGAAAATGCGGAAGGGAAACTATGTGCATGCAGGACCACTACAATGAGCAGCACTGCTGGCTATGTTGTTTGGCCACATAGATCACACAAACTTTCATAGGAGATTTGTGAGAACATTTCTGGTGATGGAGAAGATCCATATGAATGGATAAGTGCTTGTAGTGAGACATCCCCTTTATTTTGTTTATCCCAAAATGCTAATTCCATCTTATTTTTCCCATAATGGATTCCAGAATAGATACCTCATTGGTACTGCAGATGTTTCCCAGTGCTGTTCCACAAGCTTTTCCAGGCAAGGCGTTCCATGGAATTATACCTGTATAGGCAGACAATTAATTATATCATCTTACTGCAGAAAAAATAACGTGTATGCATCTTCTCTACTCTTGATCCATTGATCATTCTTGCATACATAAACATACAGTCAACATTAGTGACTATACTGGGAGGCCCCCCTTGGCAACAGGTTTCCTCTACAGGAGGAAGATCTGGCTATTCTGGTATTTTGAGACTGGCAACTTAGGCTCCACAGACCCTGTTTTTGAGGTCAGTGATTGTTGTGTTTTGTTCAACATAAGTGACCTAAAGAATTATATTTTAATACTTCCAGTAATGTTCCTCTATTGAATTTCTTCTCATCTAGGTTGTCGGGTCTCGATCATAATTCCGATCTTTAACCCTCCAACACTACAACATTTCTTAGCTCGGTACTCCGTGTAATTAAGATAAAGTATTACTTGGATTTGTCTTCACTGATTATAGAGCCAGATGCTGGAACATGTTCTTTTTTCTTATCTATTTCTATTTTCTGTTTGTAATTTTTTTTTAAAGCTTACTTGTAGCACATTATGGAGGCTGCCATCTTGCCAAAGCTGTGTTTAACAACATTTGGTGACATGCTTTACGGCAAGACTCATGGACATATTGGGCTGTACTGTACTGTCTGTGTTGTTATAGTAGGCAGGGCTGGGAATTATCTGGACAGAACAGGAAGTCCTCACTACAACCATAATACACTGAGCAAGTATCTGCTGAATGAGATAGATAACACCACGTGTAAGGATGGGTTCACATTGCTTTTTTGCAGTCTGTTTAAGGTTAACAAAAAAAGAAAAGCAAAACAGATAGGGGGAAATTTATCAAACATGGTGTAAAGTGAAACTGGCTCAGTTGCCCCTAGCAACCAATCAGATTCCACCTTTCATTTTCCAAAGAGTCTGTGAGGAATGAAAAGTGGAATCTGATTTGGTTGCTAGGGGCAACTCGGCCAGTTTCACTTTACACCATGTTTGATAAATCTCCCCCATAGTTAGTTTCTTTTTAGTGTACACAAAAACGGCTGATCAGCTGATCGGGGTCTTTAAACAGGTTTTAAAATAATTGACCATTTAATAGGTCCTGCGTTGGCCAACGGCCGATTTCAGCAAGGGCTGCAACGACACTATTAGGCTGCATTGACACGTTCCGTTTTCTGCACAGAACACGGACGTGAAATGCATGTAACAGACTTCTCCCCGCCCGGGCAGAATCTGTGATAAGATGCTGGGAGCGGGGGAACTGTATTCATATGCGTCGTGCTGTAATGACACCGCCGCGCAGATGATTCATTACAGTGTGGCACATATGAATACAGTTCCCCCGCTCCCAACATCTTATCACAGATGCTGCCCGGGCGGGGGTGAAGTCCTTTACATGCATTCCACGTCAGTGTTCCGTGCAGAACACGGAACGTGTTAATGCGGCCTAAATGTTAAAAGGGGTACTCCAGCGAAAATATTTTTCTTTCATATAAACTGTTTTGAGAAAGTTATATAGATTTGTAGTTTAGTTCTATTCAAAAATCTCAAGTCTTCCCATACTTAACAGCTGCTGTTTGCCCTGCAAAAATGTTTTCTTTTTAGTCTCACACAGTGCTCTCTGCTGGCATCTCTGTCCAAGACAGGAACTGCCCAGAGCAGGAAAGGTTTTCTATGGGGATTTACTGCTGCTCTGGACAGTTCCTGTCTTGGCCAGAGATGTCAGCACAGAGCACCGTGTGAGACTGAAAAGAAAACATTTCCTGCAGGACATACATCAGCTGATAAGTATGGGAAGACTTGATATTTTTAAACAGAAGTAAATTACAAATCTATATAAGCTTTCTGAAACCAGTTGTTATGAAAGAAAAACAATTTTTGCTGGACAACCCCTTTAAGGCCAGAAAATACTCTGACAACAGGGAAGAAAGGTTTCTGCTATCCTAAAATATGAATGATGGGAACCCCTTATTCACAAAGACAGTGAGGATAAAGATGGAATAAAATATTCAGCTGTATAGAAACCTACAATTCTTTGTCTCCTGTTTATTTTAACTATACTCATATGTGACTACAGGGCTGCTTTAAGTAGCCTTCTAAAGATCCCCCAGGGAAAGCTGGAACATAAAATGAAAACAACATACCATACTGCCGGATGTCCACACATATCTGTTCCGCAGTAGTAGTATAATTTACTGGCAGCTCTTTGAGAACTTCACAAGATGACCAGATGTTGTAAAACATGAAAACGGGAACAGCAGAAAAGCCGAACACTCCAAGCCAGGCCACCCCCAAGATGTAGGTAAGAAACACAAACTGGTACCAGAAGGGGAAGAATGAAAAATAGAAGACAAAAGATCAACCAACATCCTAAAACACAGTTTAACCTAGCCCACATTTTAAACTCACTAATCCACACTAGTAGGTGTTCTAGACTATGTTGTACATCAGATCCATACAGTCAACAATGGACCCATCTGACTTAAAGGGGTTATCCAGTGCTACAAAAACATGGTCACTTTCCTTCGAAGACAGCACCACTCTTGTCTCCAGTTTGGGTGAGGTTTTGAAACTCCGTTCCATTAAAGTGAATCGAGCTTAATGGCAAACCCCACCTGAACTGGAGACAAGAGTGGGGATGTCTCTGGAAGAAAGTGGCCATGCTTTTGTTGCGCTGGATAACCCCTTTAACATGGGATCCAAAAGGGATTTCAGCCATGTTCCCATCATTTCATAGCAAGAATATGTTGCATATCACATTATTTTAGCCTTTAAAATCAACTAGACTGCAACAGAGGCTATAAAATAATTCTTTAGTTCTTTATAGTGAAAGACTGAATTAAAATAAAATGTTATTATGCTTTTAGATATCAACCATGGTACACCGACGTGTTTAGATACACAGAAATATCAATTGTTATACATGATACAAACACATTAAACAATGGTATGGTAGCAACCATTTGGTCAACAGTAGAAAAGAGCGAATTTACCGTAATAATGAAGCGACTTTTTTCGTTACATCGGCAATATGCTTATTTGCCTGCTAATTTAACTCAGTGCCTCGGCAGGCTGGAAAACTGGATCCAGCTTTTCCTGCTACTCGGAGAGGCGCAATGTAGAGTTAAAGGGCAGCAGGCAAATAAGCAGTTTGCTGAGGCAACGAAACAAGTTACTTCATTATTACTGTATATGTCCTCATATCTAGTCAACAGCTATCCATTATGTCTGTTCTAGGTGAGAGGACACATCATATCCCAAGACATTTCCAAACATTTCAGAATCTGCCAGCTATTCTATATATGCCCCTATGTTCCCTTTTTCTGGCATATACTGTCATTATAACTTTAGCTTTCCTGTGGAGTAACCTGACAGTCAGGACTGTATTTTAGTTATATAACAGTAAGGTCTCATTTCCACTTTTACCATGAAACAGTCCCCAAAATGTCCAATTTCTTACCATTCCACTGATGCATCGGCCACAGGCTGTGGTCTTAAATTCGCTGTGCATTTCCTTTACTGCGCTGGTAGTGTAGAAACCCTCTGCCAGCAGAATGATTCCATAGAGGAAAAAGAAGGAGGCAATTCCGTAGATGACATACTGCATTAACTGGATTCTGCAAAAGGATGCACAGCTTTATTTCATTCAGCTTCACAGTAGGTAGGTAATACATCATCTTTTTACAATCATACTTTATTAAAGCCAAGGCTTATTTACTGCGTACAATGCTGGTGCATGGGCAATTTAAAACACAATGGGGGACATTTATGAAATGTCCGCCCGAGGCGTACGCCAGGGAGAAGGTGCAGATTTGCCCCTTCTCCTTGGCGTATGCCTGGCGTATGCCCCGCTGCGGGCGGGCTGTGGGAGCTTGAGGGGGCCTCCTCCCACGCCTCACTTATGATATACACCTGCTCTCAGGCGTAAATCATGATCCAAATCTACACCTGCTGGAAGATTTAGTACGCCGGGCGTAGGTTCGGGCCCCCAGACAGCCGGATTCACCAAGAGGTGTGCGTCTCTAAGTGAATCCTGTTGGTGAAAAAGGGGGCGGGCCTAATATAAGACCGGCGTACTTGTACACCGGTCCTCATGAATCCCCCCCCCCCCCCCCAAAGAGGTTGCAATATTTGTGATATAACTAGCACAGGGAACTTCACCAAGTCAAAGGCCATGACACTGGGATATTTCAGACTAGAACTTTTAGGTTTTCCTTTATTGCAAACCTCTTGATAGCTAATTTGCAAGCTTGCACCTAGTACAATACTTGAAAAGGAGAATCTGGCAAAAACTTTTTAATAAAGTATTGTATTGCCCCCCAAAACTTATACAAATCACCTATATACACTTATTACGGTAAATGCTTATAAAAGTGCTTTTGTTCCCTGCACTTACTACTGCATCAAGGCTTCACTTCCTGGATAAAATAGTGATGTCACTTCCTGGATAACATGGTGATGTCCGACCTGACTCCCAGAGCTGTGCGGGCTGTGGCTGCTGGAGAGGATGATGGCAGGGGGACACTGAGGGACACAGGGCACAGGAGGGACACTGAGCATCCCTCTGCCATCATCCTCTCCAGCAGCCACAGCCCGCAAAGCCCTGGGAGTCGGGTCGTGACATCACCATTTCATCCAGGAAGTGAAGCTTTGATGCAGTAGTAAGTGCAGGGAAAAAAAGCACTTTATATGCAATTCCCATAAGTGTATATTGGGGATTTGTATAAATTTTGGGAGGCAATACCATATTTTAATAAAAATTTTCGCCGGACTTTTTTAATTTTACAAGGTCATGTCTTTCCCTGTAATACATGCTGGATAGGTGCTGCTGCCTTTGCAACTATATGAATACTGTACTACCCCCCACCCCCCCTATCCCCCCCACACACACACACTTTTCCTTATTGAGAACATACTAGGTCAATATTCTCCCCTCCTTTCCCCTACATTCTGATTCTAACCAACTTTTGTGAAGCAGTGTGTTGTTAAATCTACACCACAAGCAGCATGACACCCAGCTACCCGGCTTATATAGGTGCTAAAACAGGTTCACTTTAAAAAGGAGCTGAGCTGCAGTTACCCATCTCTACAGCTACTCAGCCAACGGAGACAAACTACTGATTGTCACTACAATCAGTGACTGATGAGCTATCCTGTCAATAAGGCTGGGTTCACACTATGTTTTTGTAAACCTTTTTCCATCCATTTTCCTTCCATTATTAAAAAAAAAAAGAAAAAAAAAAAAGGATCAAAATACCTTTTTTTTTTTTTTTTTTTAAACGTACACAAAAAACGTGGTCGACCACATTTTTGTGTACGTTAAAAAAAAGCAGATGTCTTTATTTTTTTTGTATAATGGAAGTCTATAGAAAAGCGGATGCACAAGAGTGCATCCGTTTTTTTTGTAAAAACAGATGGAAAAAAATAACGGATTGAAAAACCTAGTATAAACCCTGCCTAACAAGCTATTTTGGCTTGTTTAGCCCTTTAATTTTCAATTTAAAGGGAACCCATACTATGTTGCTCCCTGCTGAGGATAGCATAATTTAGGAGCAAACCCACTGGGGGAGATTTATTAAACATGGTGTAAAGTGAAACCGGCTCAGTTGCCCCTGAATCAGATTCCACTTTTTATACCCCACAGCCTTTTTCGAAAATAAAAGGTGGAATCTGATTGGTTACTAGGGGCAACTGAGCCAGTTTCACTTTACACCATGTTTGATAAATCTCCCCCGCTGTTTTCAGTGGTCTGTTTCTCATCCCGGTGTGTGAAATAGTAGACCTCCCTTACATTGTAAAGCACCATGAGAGAGGATTCTGCCATAGTCATCAGGTGTCACTGTCCCCACCTGCCTGCCAGGCATTGAGGCAGGGAAAAGCCTATCACAGGCAGGGACATCTCTCATCTCTCAGTGCCTGCCATACGCTGCAGGTTTTACATAATGCCAATTTTACTATTCTGCATACAATGGGACAGGCAACAGACTGCTGGAAGCAGTGTCTATATTATACTGCCCTCAGTGGGGGCAACATAACATGGGTGACAGGTTCCCTTTAAGAAGCAAACCATCAATAAAAATAGCAGAGTGCAGTGATGTCTATACTCAAAGCAACCCAAGAGCAGCACAAGCTTACATAGTATTTCTTCCAGTGCAGTGTAAGGCAGGGGTCCGTACAGCCATAAGCAGCAGTCTCCCTCCAACCATTGATTGACAGCTTTATCCCCATTACTGCGCATAAGGAAAAATCTGTCAATCAGCAGCAGAGGGAGCCTGCATCTCATAGATACATCAAACTTCTGCCTCAAGGCACCCGCAGCAACACATACAATGTAAGACTGTCTCCTATGTATTATTATAGTGTCATTTAACCAGTGTGTCATTGCTGCTGTCAGAGAGGCAAACATGAAGCAGGTGGCAGGTTCGCTTTTAGTTCTCTAATAGTCTTGTAGAGGAAGATTTAATGCGATCCTTTCACAAAGTGTCTAGGCTGGGCTATCACAGGAAAAGTTACCATCCGACATGACATTACAACGTAGATCACAGGGTGTCCGTGTAAGCAGCAGTTCCAAATCACAGTAAAAAAATCCTATGTCTCCAGTGTTTTTCCATAGTAAGAATGTTCACTGCAAGTCCTGGTGTCCTGGTGTATATCAGATAGGGATCAATAAACCTGTCCATTGTGACACTGTTTTCCTTCAATAGTGTTTACAACAGTTGAAGTGAAATACTAGAGGTATGAGAGTTGTGTAAAGAGAGCTAGGTTTCCAGGACTTTATATTATGCAGTCCCTGTAATATGGACCTGCCACATTAATAGTCAAGTTAATAGGGTACAATTTAGTTCTCAAGGAATCATTCCTTCTAAGAAAATAACTAAACCCTGCAACTTATGCTTAAAAGGGGTAGTTCACCAAATCGTTTTTTTTTCTTTAAAATCAACTGGTGCCAGAGATTTGTAATTTACTTCTAATCAAAAAACCTCCAGTCTTCCAGTACTTATCAGCTGCTGTATGTCCTTCAGGAAGTGGTGTATCATTTGCAGTCTGACAGTGCTCTCTGCTGCCTCCTCTGTCCATGTCAGGAACTCTCAAGAGCAGACGCAAATCCCCATAGAAAACCTCTACTGCTCTCCAGACTGGGGAAAAAAAACACTTCCTGTAGGACATACAGTAGCTGATAAGTGCTGGAAGACATGAGATTTGTTAAAAGAAGTAAATTACAAATCTCTGGCATCAGTTGATTTGAAAGAAATCTTCTTTTGTGAACAACCACTTCAAAAGGGTCTCTTAAGGTAACAGAATTGTGGTCATAGCATTCTGCTACTACTTTGGACCAGAATAAAAATGGCCACATATATAACACAATGGCTACCGCATCTATAAAGCGTTGGACACCCATGACACTACTGTAGAACACTGGTTGTAATCTATGCTGTAACCTTCATAGCATTTGGAGTGGTAGACATACTTACACTTCAGTAAGAAGAGCATGATCACTGGGATTTGAGGAGAAGTGCTGTTCAAGGATGGATACAGTGCCAGTGAGGGCCACGTGACCACAGCCGCAGAAGAGGGCCACTCCAGAAAAGCATAGGATGGTTGCCACCAGCGAAGCATATGGAACTCCTCCCAAGCACTTAATGCAGCATTCAAAGCAACCTGCACATAGAGAGAGGTAAGGGTTAGTAAGCCTGGTGACCACAAGTGCATCGAGAAGCTAGTGCTGCAGCTGTACATGGTCTACCCCTGCTAACAAAAAACTAGGTCATAAGTACAAAAGACACAAAGTATAGATCGAGATAAATTCTAAAAATCCTTGAAAAAGTCCAACAGGATGAGTACAGATATACACTCCCAGTCAGGTCATCCACATGTTTAAATTGCCTTTTGTGTTTATGGAAAGCAGTAGAAGGCGCTTTCATTTCCCACCACATAAATCTAGCAAACAAGCATGCAAGATGTCCGCATGGCTTCATCAGCACAAAATCCTTCATTATACAAGAGGTGGTGGCAGACAAAGCCAAACAAAGTGGCAGAACACTGTGTGCAGGCTGACATTAATATTCTGCCTGCCGGGCCTCAGAAGATGAACTTTCTTCTGGGATCTTCACACTGGAAATCTCACAGTCCCTAATGGATTTAGAAGAACAATGCAATTATCTATTCCAACGCAGCTCTAAAAACAATTCCAAAATACTATAGAGAGGAAATAGCAGCAACTTCTGATATACAATGTTACAATATGGCAAGTTCTCTTGAGAAGCAGCTTTGATAGTTTCATAAATGCTTCTCATTTTGGATGTTCTGTGGCAATAGGGGCGATTTGTTGGGATCGATCCGTTATCAATTACGGCTTAATACACAAAATGGTACAAGTACTAAGTGTATGGCTGGAGTTTGTGAAAATATGAAGGGAAAAGGGGGGGGGGGCATAATTGAAACCTTTAAGTATGTTAAAGGACTAAATAAGGTTCAAGAGGAAAGTGTTTTTAGTAAAAAACTGAGCTCAAGAACAAGAGGACGCGGTGAGAGGTTAGTTGGGGGAAAGATCAGAAGCAATGTGAGAAAATATTATTTTACTGAAAGAGTAGTAGATACCTGGAACAAACTTCCAGCAGAGGTGGTTGGTAAATCTACAATAACAGAATTTAAACATGCCTGGTATAAACATACATCTATCCTAAGATAATAAGAAAGAAAATACTAAAAGGGCAGATTAGATGGACCCAGTGGTCTTTTTCTGCCGACAATCTTCTATGTTGTTTCTATGACATTTAATTTATTTTATTAAATTATACGATTCACATCTTATCTTCTTCTAAATATCTGTTTTATGCCAATGGGACCTACAAAAAGTGAAGTTAGATAAGATGCAACAGTAGCGTAAGAACAATAGAGTAAGATAGTACGAATTGTATTTTATAAAAAAGCCTATGGTTCAAAGCATCCAGCATCCAAACACATTACCCACGTATAGGTTTATGAGGTATTGGGCGTTCTAATAAAACATTCATAAATTGCAGAACGAGACAATGCCCATAGGCAATAGTGACACTTGTTTCCGGAATAAATAAACAATGGCAAACAGCCCTTTTTTCTGGAAGGTCAAGGGTTGGTCGATGATGTATTGAATTCAATGTTTAAGAGGGTCTGTAACTCTCATTAACAGGCACTAAACTCAGACAACAAGCAACTCAGAGGCGGCACCATGATGGATACACCATTGCTTTTTTTCAAGGACTGTCTGTGACAATTAGATCAATAGGGACCTGTCTGTGTCACCCATTAAGCTGTGAAAATTGACAACATAAACAAGCGCCACTGACCTTGATTTCATGTACTGTCCATGAAAAAAAAAAAAAAGTCAACCATTGTCAACTGTAGATGACTTTTAGTATGCTTTAGTGTCGGAATACAATTACCCACAATCTCTGGGTTATAGAATGAACGCATACACAGACTTTCATATTATATACTATGGTTAATGGAACTTTCTGGAATACTCTGCCTATTAATAACAAAATAAAAAAAATGGATTCTTTAGAACTAGTAAACTGCTAAGTACAATAAAGAATCAGACATTGATAAACATACAAACTAATAAATAACAAAATAAGTTTATTAAGGAAGAACTCCAATGCCAAGTGGGTACAATTTGCCAGATTAAGCATCGGCAGATACCACAGAACAGCTCTTAGTCATGTCTACAATACATGTCTGTCTTCCAATATGTAGGTTTCTACACATCCTTTACATGATAGCCTTATCTAGCTTCAACAGCTGAGTAGTGTCCGTCCCTATATGGGTCATGTAAATATAAGTTTTCTAAAGCAAATATTTTACCATGGGAAGCAGTTCATATCCAATGGCAGCAGAGATGACCCCCCTCCCCCCCAAGTTGTCACATCGTTCCTTCTCATGCACTGTAAGGGAACTTTACCAATTGTCTAAACAACTGCTTCAAATACAAAGCATATGTTGCCTGAGACACATGGTTCTATTTGTTGATGGGTGTTGCTAAGTATTCTACCAGCCTTACCCAGCTGTTTTACCAGTGAATGTTTTACCTTGATTTTTCCTTTTTTTTTTACCTGATTGGTGATTTCCAAATCGGTTTCTATTTTCTGATTGCAATGTTTTTTTAATTTTATTTTAGTACATTGTTATGAGGGCTGCCATTTTCCTACACTGCAATAGCATGTATACGCTTTACATCAAGCCCCATTGACATAGGTGCAATAGAGAGACCCTATGCAAATGAGGCTTCTGGGCATACTCTGTGACCTGTGCAGAGATCATGCTCTGTGACCTGTGCAGGGGATGGTTGAACTTCAGCTATTGTGAATGGTGGTAGATCTTCAGTTATCAATATACTGGTGTCTTCTTTCACTGTACCCCAGTGTGATAAGGAGGACACTGCTGGAACATGTTCTCTACATACAGGAAATCTCATCTTAGCTTTGTGGTCAAAATGAAAACTGCAAGATTTCAAGATTTTGCAATATGGATGGAAAACAAGAAAAAAACAAAAAAACACCAAAACTTAAAAAAATAAGTTTAACATAAAAACTCTAATTTAAAAAGGTTGTTTTGTGATGACACATTCCCAGGACTGGATGTTTCAAAAGAGCAAAATATAAAAAATATAGAAATCATAGCTAAGAAAGTTAAGTGCTTCTCAAACTTTTTCTACTGGTGTCTTACCCAACAAACCAAAGCAATGCCTGGGCCTCACCAGACTAACCAAAGCAATGCCTGGGCCTCACCAGACTAACCAATGCAATGCCTGGGCCTCACCAGACTAACCAAAGCAATGCCTGGGCCTCACCAGACTAACCAAAGCAATGCATGGGCCTCACCAGACTAACCAAAGCAATGCCTGGGCCTCACCAGACTAACCAAAGCAATGCCCGGGCCTCACCAGACTAACCAAAGCAATGCCCGGGCCTCACCAGACTGACCAAGAGGATGCCCGGGCCTCACCAGACTGACCAAGAGGATGCCCGGGCCTCACCAGACTGACCAAGAGGATGCCCGGGCCTCACCAGACTGACCAAGAGGATGCCCGGGCCTCACCAGACTGACCAAGAGGATGCCCGGGCCTCACCAGACTGACCAAGAGGATGCCTGAGCCTCACCATCTGTGGAAGTCATTTTAAAAACTAAAAATAATGCCAGGTCTATCTTTCACTTGTGCACTAAGCTCTATATACCAATAAAAGAAGCACAAAACAACTTAATAATGTTGCTAAAATTGAGATTTTTGCAAACAGCAAAAGGACTGTGCAGATCACAGTCACTTTTGTGAAAACTGCCTCCCCAGCTCACCAACAACTCGGGGGCACCTCACCGATGAGGCCAGCCTCACAGTTTGAGAAGCACTGGTCTAGGCTACCGGCCACCACACACACAAACATACACACACAAATGATCAGCGGTTTGCTGCTGCTGGACGCTTCTAGTACACAGAGCCACAGACAGTCATTATCCTTTTTTTTTTCTTAAAACATGCTGAAAGACAATGATCAGCTGACATCAAGCATGCCGGTTGATCGATGACTTTTAGTATGACCTTTTACACCTTTTATCCGCTAGAACAGCCGGTAAGCATCCAAGTGTGGCCAATACCCATTTGGTAAAATAGTGCCATTTTGGCGCAGCTCTCTTCTATGGGCCACCCCTCCTGCTGCTCCCCCACTGCTTGATGCTGATGCATGTAATAGCCCCGGCAGTGAGCGGGGAACAAGGTACAATTAAGCACTGACCCAACAGGCCAGCAGTCGCCTGTAATAGGGCCCTTTGTGACCATCTAGAAGAACATGCAAGAAAATTACATTTTAATTAAAAACAAACAAAAAAAGCTACATCGAGTCCAAGCATGATATAATATAAATCACTGAGCTGCATTTAGGACTGATATAATCCATAGATTACCAGCACACAATAGGGGATTAACTGATAGGACTGGAAAGTTAGTGAGATGACAAAGAGACAAAGCGAGCAGCTAAGCTACTGGACAATCTAGAGACAGATGTGGGTCAGCTCAGCTTGTTAAAAGGGAATATCTTCCATATGGTACAAGGGATACTTTTTATTCATTAATTTTGTCTATGAGTCTATATGGAGTGTCTGGTGGTCTAAAATCTACAACTTGCATGGTAACAATAATCCATTTCAAGGAATGTCGTCCACGTCAAACTATAGCCCATTCTGGCCCCCATACTCATGCATGAGCCAAGGGGGTGGGCACGCAGGACACACATCATATGAGCCCTTATTTTTTGGCGACACCAATTGTACTTTGCAATGGCAAAGTACAATTGGCAAAGTACCGTGCAACATCAGGACCAATCTTGCCATTGGATGACAAATATTTACTGCAGTTTTTTCGAAATAACAGACATTACTTGCTGTTAAATGATGGCCATCCACTAAATTTCAACAGTGTCTGAACATAGCCTGTGTTTTCAATCCACTCCTGGTTTTGGATGAAAAATACTGAGCAGAATACTGTGTGTGAACATAGCTTGAATGAGAAAATCTAAAATTTCTATATACACCTGTGCATTGATGTTGAGGTAGATGACTGACATCTTTCCTGCTTCTCTTTAACTTACTGCAGTTCTGTTTTCTTCTGTTTAGGTGTTAGTGCCGACTTTCATTTGGATTGTCTACACATAAATCCCATGTCAGCCATTTCTTACAGTTTTCACAAACATGGACTCTGGTTTTCTCCCAATAGTTTTTTGCCTTGTTGCATATTTTCCATTTTTAAGCAATTTTGCTTTGAATTTTCTATCCTGACAGGTTGACATCTTCCTTGGTCCACCCATATGTTTTCTTTGATTGGCCATGATTTGGAAAGACACAGCCCTGTCTCTATAAGGTATTACAGCTGACAATGCATATTAGAGCAAAAACCAAGCTACGAGCAGGAAAGAAGTACCCGTAAAGCTCAGGCACGATTTTGTGAAGGCACTGATCTAAGGGTCCTAAAACTTCTGCTGCACTAAAAGCTTTGAAAAGTTTGAAACAACCAGGATTGTTCCTAGAGTCATCCACCCCACCAATCAGGAGGACAGGGTCTTGGTAAGAGAGGTGACCAAGAATCCAATGATCACTCTGGCTGAGATCCAAAGATCTTGTGTGCAGATGGGAAGAGAACTCCAGAAAATATCAATCGCTGCAGCACTCCACCAATCTGGGTTTTATGAGTGACCAGAACGACCACTGAGAAACAAAACTCTTTTTGGCCTCAATTCTAAGTTTCAAGTTTGAACGAAACCAAGTGCTACTCATCACCTACCAAATATGGCGGTGGTAGCAACATGTAAGGGGGTTTTTCAGTGACTGGGACTGGTCAGGGTTGAGGAAAAGCTGAATTAAGGAAAAACCTAAAAAACCTGATTCAGAGTGCTCTGGACATCAGAATGGGCCGAAGGTCCACCTTCCACCAGGACAATTGCCCGTGAACACACAGCCAAGAAACCACAGGGGTGGCATAGGGGTTACTCTGTAAATATTCTTGTTTGGCTGTCTACCTATGGTTCCTATCCAACCTGACAGAGCTTTAGAAGATCTGCATAGAAAAATAGCAGAAAATCCCCAAATCCATGTGTTCAAACCTTGTGACATATAATATGAAAAAGTGAAAAGAGACTGAAGACTCGAATGCACTGTACACCAAATCCTACAGCTGACTGAGAACTAAGAGCTTTTGCCGAATTATTTGGTATATATGTTGAAGGGGTTTCCTAATCCTTTTCATTGTTTCAACTGACAACAGTTCTGGCCATGTTTGATTCCAATTAGCCAGTCCCAAGGCTTGGCAAGGTCTTTATACTCTATGTACTTTGCAAATGACTAGGGGTTCCAGCATTGTTTCCTGTAAAATACAGATTACTAATTAAAATAATTTCCTTTCATTTGTTTGAGGTATGTTTCATGAATCTGGAATTTTTAGGTATTAAACATAGCTTTGTGTCATATCAGATTTGTAAATTTACTGAAAAGGCTGGATGACTAGGCCCTAATTGTTTAGTTCATATTTTTTTCAGGGGTTGTAGACCTAGCAAAATAGCTCCTTCGCTTCACATTATTAGAACTAAGCAAAAAAAACAAAAAACACCTTAAAAATTACATAAATGGGAGCATAATAATTCATATTTCAATAGAGATCAAAATGGCATTAACTGAAATGTTTAAAATGCAAACATAGGGCAGCATTGGACCTTAAAGGGAACCCGCCAGCTGTAATTCAGGTTACAAACTGTTGACACTGTTAGATAGCTGGTACATCAGGGAGACACATGGTACTTTTCATATATCCAGCTGTGCTTCCAGGATGTAGAGAAAAAGTTTTTTCCAAGCTCCTGATCTGCTGCAAGCTACAACTCCTTTCTCTCTGCTTGATTGACACATGGAAGCTGGGTCTGTATGGAAGGGGGAGCAAGGAGGTGTTACAGCTTGCTGCACCTTAGTAGCTCAGGAAAGCCTCTTTGACTCTTTTTACTATAGAAAAAATAATTTTCTACATTGTTGATGCATAGATGGATATATAATAGTCACATGGGGGAGATTTATTAAACATGGTGTAAAGTGAAACTGGCTCAGTTACCACTAGCAACCAATCAGATTCCACCTTTCATTTTCCAAAGAGTCTGGTTGCTAGGGGCAACTGAGCCAGTTTCACTTTACACCATGTTTGATAAATCTCCCCCATGTTTCTCCTGGCCCAAACAGCCATCTAGCATCTTGGCACGTGAATTGTAGCAGGCAGATTCCCTTTTAAAGGGAACGTACCACCATAATTTTCCACTAATAAAAATTAGATACTGAAAGTAATTTAAATTTGTTTGTATTGTCAGATTGTGGATTTGTTTTTTTTTTCTTATTTCCCTCACTAGATCATAAAAAATGCTTAAAAACACAAAGAGGGAGATTGATCAAAGGGTGTAAACTATAAACTGGTGTAAACTGCCCATAGCAACCAATCAGAGCTCAGCTTTCAGCCCTGGTAAAATAAAAAGCTGAGCTGTGATTGGTTGCTGTGGGCAGTTTACACCAGTGTGTAT
Organism: Dendropsophus ebraccatus; assembly: GCF_027789765.1. NCBI lineage: Eukaryota > Metazoa > Chordata > Amphibia > Anura > Hylidae > Dendropsophus > Dendropsophus ebraccatus. Next base: position 115,830,212 of record NC_091458.1, on the reverse strand, counting down.
TTTACACCCTTTGATAAATCTCCTTCAAAAAACTTCATTTAAACAGCTCATTTTCTGAACATACTTTCCCTGTTCCATATCTTTCTCTGTCTGTACAAGGCCCTACATGACCTACCATACCTAGAAAAGCATAATAATATGCTATATGGCTGCTGCCTGAATACAGATTTTGTGCCAGTGGACAAAGCGTGAACACACAGAAGCCACAATTACACAATTCATGCATCCCAGCAAGCATGGCTTATACCGCTCTATAGTCTTCAAAAGCTCCAGATTAGATATTTTACCATTTGCTGATACCCTTGCCTTTAATACAGCCATCTGGTGTCTAGCAAATGGTAGAAAATCTGTTTTGAGGACTGAAACCTTAAATTGCAGGGTTTTGCTGAATTATTATATTTTATAGACTTTAGGAAAATGCAGAATAGGTTTTTCTTTATTTGTTAAGGGAAATTCCATCTGACTAATATTTCATATTCTGTAAGTGGGTCACTGTACCATTCATTGCCACTTCATAAAATAAGGCAGTGTTTCCACAGCGGATAACACAGGACAATAGACCTCGTTCTCTGCCTGTACACAATGTTACTAGTTCATGGTTGGAAACCTCTGACCTAATTGTATGAAAAAGTAGGGGAGCCACACAATACTACTAATGCCCTTTATTTATATTGTGGCAACACATTCAGCAGTGTGAATAAGGAGAATATAGAAGGAACGTGAAGAATACCAAATCAAAATTCAGTAGTTAACAGTCCACCTGGTTTACACATATATAATGTTCTTGTAAATTATAAACTACAAGCATTAATCGTATCCATACTATTAACAGACTATTACTTATTCAGTATAAGTATAGATAGTGTGGATCAGATTGACTATATAAAAGAGTAGGGCAATATAGGACTGATGACTATGAGCAGCTAATGGTTTGTCCGTTATTCTGTGCAGGCCCAGAGCACAGACATACAGTATTATGGGTCCCAATGATCACCTACCCTTTCTCTGCCTAATCCACTTACTGATCGATCTTATTTGATTCCCTAGATTGCCATCTGCTTTTACTTAGCAGCCACTTTGGATACAATTACTTTAAAACTACTGACAAAAGCCTCTCCCTATATTACTATTAATTAGTGTATAGACAGTGAAATAACGGAGCATTATTAGCGGGGGGAGGACACATCAATTCATAACATCTTTGTTCCTGCAGACTTTCCCCATTCTGCACTTTGTAAATGGCCAAAAATTCTAACAGATACCAGGGATGAAATAGTCTGAACCAAAACCAGGTGTTTGACTGCAAAGACATGATTCATCCTAATGCTGTTATGAAGTCTACTTAAGAGTTCCTGAAATATATAACATTCCACTACTAAATCATCCGGGTTTGATACTATACAGAATGAATCAAACATTCATCATACGAAAACTACACTATGTCACCTAAGCCCCTGAACACATTATACTAGGCCCCTCATCGGCCAAAAGTATCATTCAGCATGCTGGATGTATACACAAGGCTAAACGCTCAAAATGTGTCTTGTAGTAAAATGGCAGAAAATCAAAAAGACATCTTTCAGAGAGCCTCCCTTTGGGATATGTAATCTTGCATTTCTTTGCTAAAAAGATCTGGTGCGACAGGATGGAATAATAAAAGCCAGGACACAACAGCTGTCCCTGGTGACTCGCACCATCTGCTAACCCCTTTCCAACCCCTCTTAAGTGCACCACTCCTCTCTACCGTACAGTGGTTTGTCAGTGTAGTGCTGCTTAATACCAGTTTGTTCAACTCCGGGGAAAAGAATAATGACCCAAATATACCCATAAAAAAAACAAAACACAAAAAAAACATGACTACCAACAAAGCTCAAATGCCAATCGCACCAACAATGGTATTCCTGTATGTAGTTTATTTGGATCTCAACTAAAGCCTGGCCAAACTCCTTCAGAGACATTTATTAGATCAGAAGATACAGAATCATCCCATACCGCTAAAGTACTAATAATCTTATATGGCCTGGAGGAGAGGAAGTGAATGGCTAATTATAAACTTGAATGTTGTGCCAAGACAACACATCTTCTGTATCCTAACATAAAAGACAAACAAATTCTGCAAAAAAATTTGTATGTACTGTAGTTTGTGTAATGTAAGTTTTTTTTAATTCGTTTTATAAATCTAAATACAAACTGTGACCCAAGATGGTGGACTAAAAGATGAAACACACACACTATCTATATCTATATCTATATATGCATGCACACACACACACACACACACATACATACACAATATGTCACTGATTATATTTAGAATACAAATAACTTTCCCAAAGAGAGATTGGAGATAGAGAGATATTATATATATTTATTTATTTTTTATATATATATTTTTTATTTTAATGCCATCAGTGCACTATCCAGGAAACAGCACAGCACTACTTGCCTAAGCTGCCAAGGGTTCATGTCAAGGCCAGTGTCCCAAAAAGCTTTGGGAAATTTGTGTTCACGTTTATTGCACAGGCCAGTTTTTCGTGTTGTGTGTGAATTTATAGCTCCAAATTGTAATGTGTGATATAATTCAGATTGCCTTAGGGGGGAAATAAAAGAAGTTTTAGAAAAATTAGGACTAAATTTAAAATAGACTGACATTATCAGAGCGAGGAATTTAAAATGAGGGGGGGGGGGATGTAAAAAAAAAAAAAAGAAATGAGGTGCAGAGGTCGAAAATAACCCTGAATATAAACTACGTAGTACAAACACATCAATGTCTCTTGCTTTCAAAGACCATTTTGTCCAAAGCATCACCAGAACCCTTTTGTTCACCACAGCAGAATAAAAACATTTTTGTCCTCAGGCTTGTGAGCAGCCGTCACCATGGAAACAAGTTAATAACGGCCCAGCGACTCGCTCAGTGCTGCCTGTGATCCTGGCTGCAAATGTAACACATTCACAGAAGGAGGGCTGGCTAAAACAAGGGCCAACATTATTAAGGGAATCAGCAGCATTTAATATATATTTAATAACCAACAGCAGCTTTCAGCTATGCCGCCCGGCAGTGTTTACATGGAAAACAGGGTGAGAGGTGGGGACATGGTCTGTCCAGTAGACACCAGCCCATAAAGACCCGGCTTACTAAGTGATCTTGCTTAAGGGCCAGGCTCATGTATCTTCCCCATTTTGGTTTGATTAGGAACCATATCATGGACTCTGTATAGTAATCCCATTTCCAGGGAACATCCTATGAGTTTTGGCAGAGGTGTAAGGTTTAATTGCTTTACTGGGCAGAAAGCCAGCATGGCTTCAGCTAGGTCACTGGTCAAACCACTGGCTGGAAGTTTCTCTCATTCTAAATTTGTAAAATAAGGAAAACCACAATTACGAAAAGGCTGCAATAAGGCAATGCAAACCTATAGCGTCCTGAAATAGCTAAATTCACTATATAATGTGGTTTAATAAAACTGCCCAGTTCTAGTTTGTTTCCTAGAAAGCCATTGTACAGTTCTCCTCTGTGATATTTTTCAACATAAAAATTGGGAAGTCCGTAATCTATATTCTAAACCATACTTACTAGTCACCTTTGCACCATAGCTAAATGCAGCAAATATTCCCAAGCAGGGGCAGATCATTACTATTGCTACGTTTTATTATTTTATTATTTCTTTTGTTATATATGCTTTTGAGATATTCTTTATATTGAAGCTTGGACAAGGGACTTGGTAGCTAAGGGTTTACTAGATTGTACAAGCAAGGAAAGCAAAAAGGGTGTACACATTAGTTGTCTTTCAGAGCTTTTCTTGGGGGTTGGGTGGGAGACATCTTTAGCACTCCCCACCCCATGGTTGTGAAAGTTCTCAAGTACTATTGTCTCTTGAGGTTCTCAGGAAGTGAGACAAGAAGAACTTTTCATATGCAAAGCTGGGAAACTAGTGCACTCCAGAACTGGGGCGGAGGGGGTAGCATATTATGTTGAACCAAAAACAGAGCTTTGCCCTCAGTATGTCATGCAGAAATGGAGGTCACACAGCAAAGTAAATATAAGGTCGACTCTGACTACACCTTACAAAAATGTAATGAAGGACTGGTTTGAGAATCATCCATGGCTACATATAACTAATAGTAACTATTCTGATAATAGAGTTCACCTAACTAATGCGAATGCCATCCTGTATTATCAGTCGGTAAGTGAGATTTGCTCATAATGGAGAAGAAATCAAACTGTACCACAGTTTGGTTTTAACTCTACGTAGGTCATTTCATCTAACATTAGTTAAATTTAGAACATTTATAGTTATAAACCTTATGCTTTTTTATCATTTTTTTACGTTTATTTATAACATTTTGAGTAATCATAATGTCTCAATTTACTTTATATTGCAAACCAATTCCTTCAGCTTCTACACCAATATCCTATCTGCATAGTAACCTCGAGGAGGACAAACTTCATATTTAGAACGGCCGCGATCAGACCGAACAGTTCACATTAGGTTATGATGTTTTCCAATCATGATACTCTTATCACAAACTAAGCTGACCTGTGATCCTCACGTCCCAACTTGGGATGACTGGTTTCAGCCAGATGCTGCCTAGATCCTGGGTTTGCACAGAAATAATGCGAAGCATCAAGTCATGAACATATCATTACAGTAATGAACAAATCCTGGGTTTACATGGCGCTCAGCTGATGAACAGAAAACAAAAAGTAACTATTTATAACCAATAAAGAAAAATTTCCACAAGCAGATGACAATAACAAAAAAGTACACGTACTATATGTACTACGATGACAAGTACTATGAAGATTAGCATAGAAAGATGCATCTTAGAATATCTAAGTGCTCAACAAGCAACTCTATTTTAACAAATATAATAAGTAGAAAAATCAGTCATCTGTAAAAGACCAAGTGTAGCTTGGAATATACTCTAGATTGACACTAGTGAACAGCAGTAGCTATTGACTGCTGCACTGCATGTGAACTCTCCATCTAGCCCATCTCTTTATTTACCTCCAGTACCCAAGGGACTCATACTGCCGCTCATTGTTGGCACTTGCTGTGGCCTTGAACTCCCGTACATCCAGTGGTACCTGCCAATTTCCATCTCTTGTCTGCTGCTGTTCACTGCCAATTTTAGGTAGTAAAAAAGTCAGTCTTCTCCTGCATATTATTCCAAGTCAATTCCACATTTTAGTTATTCTACCAAAACTATTGAATGGAAGTTAGCCACAGACATCAACGTTCCTTTTGCTAGAGATGAGAATCTACATGACACAACGTATTAGAGAGTATGACAGGAAAATCTATTAAGATTTGATAATGGTTAGGAAACTTGGAAGAGAAAAGAAACAAATAAAGTGGCTTTGTAATGATTGCAGTAACATTATCTACGGGATATACAATAGTCATCTAAACATGGCCATGTGTGGGCCCATTTATAACCATATAAACATGATGCTGCTGACAAATAAAGGATTCATGGTAGGTATAGATAGCTCAAGTTGCTTATTTCTTGGTTATCCCTAAGAACACACAGTGTTTTGGCCAAGGATGATTAGGCTTTGCTCAGTGTCAAAATAAAAAAAAAAAAAAAGATAATCAAATCCAAACATTCAAAATTTTACATTGAAATTTTAAGGCCCCTCATATCCGTAGTAGATCAGAAAAAGTTCCAATGTAGAAATTTGGCACGACCATTAAATCTTATATTGACAGCAATTGTAAGCTAGTCACGTGGCAGGAAGTTACACAATTAACTTATGTTCAAAACTACAGCACATCTATGTGATTCAAATGACCATGAAGATCCACAATTCAAAAACAAGGTCTAGACACATGACTCTTCATACACCCAAGCAGTCAAAACAGTTGGCTGTACACAACATAGCTGTTAGGGGAAGAAGCATTTAGCTGACAGCTATATCTCATGATCCCCCATACACACACCCACCAGGGAGTGTGCATGTGTTCTGAATAAGGAGTGGGAAGAAAGCCACTGCTTATGGTACTGGCTTATCCACTAGAGAAGAAATCAAAACATGCCAGCTCTTGTCAGGTTGGCCGCTACCGCTAAATTTGGCGGGTGCCACCAACACATGTCTATTGTGTAAGGTTGGCTTAACCTGTCTGTATGAGAAGAGTGAGCACAGTCCACTAGGATTGTCATCATCATCCGTTGTTTTTATGTAAAATAACTACGATCATTATATATTGCCAAACTTCGAGAACGTTCAGGTTCATCCAAACCCGAACTCTTGGCATTTGATAACAGGTGGCCGATGTTGGATGCAGCCCTAGGGAGTCCTGGAAAACCTTAATACAGCCTATGGTCATCAAATGCAGAGATTTCGGGTTCTTGTACTTGAAGTTCTCCCATTTCTAATGATCTGACTGGGCATTGGGTTTGGGATTGATGGTATTAGTGAAATACTCCTGACAATGTCTGAAGGATTTTTTGGAAGGATTAATGTCTCACAAACCATCGTCTGAATCGTACATTCTCAGATACTCTTCACAATTATTGGCTATGGTTTTGTCAGCCGATTCGGGGTGCACATGGTTGATCATCTTGAGACCCCATGATGGCTTATAACAGGTTTTGCAGTTAAAGCAAATGTACCATCAGGCCCAGCCTGAAACACTTGTGGAGGGCCGATCCACCACCAGTGGGAGGAACCCCCCCACCCCTCTATGATGCGGCTCAATTAGAATCAATGTGTCCGTATCATAGAAGGGCGGGGGGTTCCTCCCACTGGGGGTGGATCACCTGCCTTCAGTGCTTCAGCCCGGGCCTGATGGTACATTCAATTTAACCATCAGTACATTCGCTTTAAGTTTTGCACATGGATAGAACAGTGAAGGCTTGGGAAAGCCGGTGCCGCAGTCCTTTTTTGAACTGCAGCCTGGTTCCTGCATACAGCGCCATTCTATTCTGGCACATTGGCCAAGGGGGAAACACTGGAGGCGGGCAAGCCCATCCCCAGTGGGAGGAAACACCTTCCACTATATAATGCTGTTCTATCCATGTGCAAAGCTTAAAGTGAATGTACTAATGGTACATTCGCTTAAACTTATGGTCAAACTGCACAATGCTCCTACTTGGGTACAGGGCTGTATTAGATTATTTTTTCCTATAAAGTTTTTGGCTTTAAGGGTAGCTTCACACATACCGGATCTGCAACGGATTTCACGCTGCAAGTTTGCAGCAAAATCTGCAGCTGATCCTGGTAGTGTGAAAGTCTATGGGGTTACATATCCACAGTGGAATTATCATTCCACTGTGGATATGTAACCTGTCCCCTTTAACCGCCTGCAGCCCAGAGCATACATTTCCTGCTCGGCAACACGGTTGTGTGTAAGGCTCCCGTGCCGTGCACTGATTGCCTGATGGGAAGCAACTGGAGCTAGAAGCCTCACACACAGCCGTGGTGCCAAGAAGGTAATGTATGCTCCGGGCCGGGGGCTGCGGGTGGCGGGGGTTAAAGGGGTTGGGTTTAATACCCGCAGCTGAATTAAAAATTGGGTATGTGACCCATTCAACTTCTCACTACCAGGATCCGCAGCGTTTGGCTGCAAACTTGCAGTGTGAAATCCGCTGCGGATCCAGTTAGTGTGAAGCTACCCTTAGAGGAGTTCTGTGGAACAACTAACTACATATTATGTGCTGGTTGTGCTGGAGAACTTTTGAAGTTCAAGGCTGAGATTTTTCATTCAAACTTTTGTATGGTCACCATTATGTCAATGAAATAAAAGGCAAACAGCCGTAAACACAGATATCATTCATGGAAATCACTCCATGAGAAAAAGAACTCATTTTGCCAATGTCCTAATAAAGACCTAAACAGCATCAAAGCTTTGATGCTATTTGGATGGTAAAGCCAGACTAAAGCCTAAGCAGATCAAAAGATTCTGCTGGAATATTGGGCTAGAAAGAGAAATTCTTGTTATTTTTGGCATCTACCTTTACTAGTGACTGACCCTCAGGAAACAGTGCTTCAAATGAATTATATTACTGAATGCCTTGCACTTAGCGGCTAGACTTCTTTTAAGGAAGATTTAAAAAGAAAAAAAAAAACAATTAGTTAAACTAAAGGAAATACTAAGTATGTTATACGCTGATTACATTTATTTAATTTTTTAAATAAAAAATAAAAAAATAAAAAGAACACAACCAGCTCTATCAGTATATTAAATACACAAGGCCCACTTAAAAGGGAAATTCTAGTAAACACAGAATTTTTAATGTTAGCAGTTGCCTAGCAATAGGCAGAATGATCATGCTGTATCTGCATACTATGTCCACATCCAGCATGGCATGATAAAGCCATGTTTTCATGCAAATTGTACAAAAGTTGTGTGTGGCCCCACCAAGGGATACAGCCAATGCAAGTGCTCTGCTTTCAGGCCACATTTACCACCTGTTGTGAAACCTATACCGGGGCGATATGGCTTGATCAATTCATATTCCAACATCCTGAAGTTGTTTTTTTAAAATAGGCTTAGCAGCATTAGTATCCGCCATAGGTGTGATGTGCAGCCGCTCCTCTCTCTCCATGTCGGATTTTGTATTTATCTCCCCTTTCTGGGCAGCTGGCACTCCCCTTTAATAGACCCATGTGACCTAAGTGAGCAGAGCATATACCTGTGCTCACACAACAGTACCTCCATGTTTTTCCCATTCTGTCTGCAGCAGTTTTTGGCGAGTGTAATACCTTATCCATACTTGTGTTGTTTGGGGGCAGCCTTCCTCGCCGGTGGTGCTGGCTGGGACTTTTTGGGGGTGGCATTTTGGGTCTGGTCCTGTGACATGGGGGTTGCAGGGCCACTCCATGGCCTCCCTTCCCTGCATGTGCTTTTCGGGGGTGGCGGTCACTGACTGACACGGTGTGGAGTTAGCGTAGGGACCCGTGTGAACCAGGAGACCTGCACGTTTGTACACGGGGCGATATGGCTTGATCAATTCATATTACAACAACCTGAAGTTGGTTTTTTAAAATAGGCTTAGCAGCATTAGTATCAGCCATAGGTGTGATGTGCAGCCGCTCCTCTATCTCCATGTCGGATTCTATATTGCATAACTCATGATGTGCATTGAACATGAATGGATAAATAAGTAAATATAAATTCCTGTCTGCTTCAAAATATATTAACAGGATTTCAGGGTAAAATTTACTGATGATGTATCCTCATACACAGTAAAACAGAACAGGAAGCAGGCATCTCCACACATATAGTAGTGGTCAAGTTGGGTCACTGCAGCTCAGTTCCCTATAAATTTAAAGGGGATATCAAGGATTAGAAGAAAAAAAAAAAAAAAAAAAACAGCTAGCTACTTTCTTACAAAAACTGCTCCACCTATCCTCAGGTTGTGTGTGGAATTGCAATTCAGCTCCATTTACTTCAATAGAATGGAGCTGTAAAATCACACCCAAACTGGGGACAAGAGTTTCTAAAAGAAAGTGGCCATGTTTTTCCTAAGCCTGGATGCCTGGATAATCCCTTTAACCCTGAATGACCACTATACTATGTACAGAGCTATTTGCTTCCGGTTGTATTTCACTGTGTATGGTGGCCCAGCAGAAGGCAAACCACTGAGGTGTTGGCACCCCACCCATCTGATATTGATGAATTATGCTGATACTAAGTCATCAGATTTTGTCCATAAGACCCCTTTAATCTCTGGAGTTAATCTCAGTTTTGTTTTTATGTTGTTTTTTTAGGTCTTTACATAGAGTCCTAATGTTATCATAGCCTTACCATTGGGTAATGTAACAAAGCATGCCATATTGATGAGTAATGTAGCACCAATTCACTATTGAAATTCTCGCTATAACAGTTAGCAGTTAGATGGCTGATGTGAAATGTCTACTACTACACAATATCAGAAAATGTGTTATTTTCGCGAGGCCTGACATCTCCCATCTGATGACATCACTAGACAAAGTGCCTCTTGAAACAGAAATCTCTGACTACACCCACACTAGTTTTTTTCCCAAATTGCTTCTAGAATGGTCTATGGAGGCATTTCACGGTGCTGAACATTTTCTAGCATTCACAGATTCCATAAAACAATTCACTCCTGTTCAACACTATAGCAGCAAAGTCAAAGTTCAACAATAGCATGAAAGCTTGCTCACCATGCCAAACCTAGCCGTCATGTTGTCCACAATTCTCAATCTCTCACATACTGGAAAGATTTTGTTGATCAACCATACATTACTTATAGTCAACCAGTTTGGTTTCAGTTACCGTATCAATCAAGCTGGATGTTAAAGTTTTCCAGAATTGGTTGAATACTAGTTTAAAATGGTATGTATTATGGCAACTAGATGGATGCTTGCCTTGAGGAAACCATGTTTCCCGAAAGGATCAGTACTTGGTATAACCCATCATTTCTAGCCTCTATATTTTCCACAAAACAAGATGCACACTCTGCAACACGGTTATGTCTGTAGTTCGACAAATCACATGCATGGTGGGGGGAGAAAAGAAGATTTGTTGCAGAAAATGTCACAGTTATATAAGATATACAAAACTCATGACAGTCATATGTCCTTATTAAAAGACATTACGTAGTTATAGTCGCCTTTGGCAGTACAACTGCTGCTTCAGTCTTGATCATGAGCAACCTACTATGCAACAAAAAGCAAAAAAAAAAAAAAAAATCAAAATAAAATAAACTGCTTGCTTAGTGACAGCAGCAGCAAAAACATATCAAAAACTGTCCAAAAGTCCAATAAATTATCTGGTCAAACAGCATAAACCAAACGGAACTCAACATTTTCCACAAACAACGCGTCATGTCAACATAGTGCACAGCTGTGGGAACCTACAGATCACTGATAACATGGCGCTTATAGGATTAAAGATGTATGTCATGATGCATTTCCAATTCATCAGCTGTCATCATACTATCTCCGTAATATCTACATACTTGGGTCAAATATTATATAAAGGATTTCCCATGAAAGATTTCATTTATTTGACATAAATAGGTTAAAAAAGGGTATTCATGTATGCCAATGTATTTTGCTTCTTACATATCTAAATCGATGCATGTGTACGTTGGGACACCAGATATTTTAATATCATATTGAACTATTCATTGTGGCACCTGAAAAGACAAGACAATTCTATACGGTCGATATGACGTTATTTCTTTTAATAAGGATCAGAGAGGGAACACATCCCTTTGAGTTGCTAAGAAACCACTTCACTATTGAGAAGGGCTGTACTTGTATGTATGCTTCAACTGACTCCAGAATAATGGTGACTGTGCTCAGAAAAATGAACGTAGCCTCAAACTGCTGTATTCTAAGTGGAAGAGGATTTTTTGTTGTTGTTAAACATTTTGCATATATAGAGTATATAAAAATAAAATAAAAATAATAAAAACATGGCTGTGTGAATATATATATATTATATATATATAAAATTTTATTTTTTCTTACTACACATTTAAATGAACATATGGAACTATATCACAAATGTGGTTACATTGAGTATAAAGCTATCTGCAATCAAACAATCCACATTATTTGCAGAAGCCTTACGGGAAAAAAAAAAGAGATTAAAAGGAAAAACACAGACACATAGGATGAGGTAAACCTAGTAGAGTGCCAGCGAAAGACCTAACACAAGAAATCTGTGGGTACCTTTTCTCTCTTGGCTTTGTTCTGTTGTTTCCTCTGCTGCAGTTTCCATGGCTGGCTTCATCCCATACACCAAAAATGCCTTTTAATTCCCCCACCAACAAACACTTTCTTGTGTCTTCCTGTGCCGTGGATTTGTCTCCCTGCCTCTTTACAGCTGCAGTGATTGAGTGCTTCTGTTTCGCACTACACTAGATCACAGCCTACTCCAAGATGCAGAGTTGTCAGCTCCAATTCTGCTCTCTCTACTGGTCCTCCACCACTTCTGCCAGAAAACAGTCATACGTCATGCAGGATCCCTTGCTAGAAAATGGCCATTCTGTTCTTGATTGTACCCAGACTTTCTGAATTCTGAAGCCAGTGTGAAAAAAAAAAAAAAAAATGCCACTCCCCCCTTTCTAGTGCTCAACCACTCTTTTCTCGTCTCCTCCAAAGCCCCCCTTGTGCAATGCTAATGACTACACATCATTTAGGGATACACACGTGATCCCTCCTCTGAAGTTGGACTATTGCCTACAATTAAGTGCTTATCTGACAATGCTACAACCTATTATAGAGGCCATTTTCTGGCTTTGCTGTTTGATTCATGCCATATGCCCTTTACTCCTTTACACAAGGCACACCGCACTGGCCATAGAGAAGCCGGTTTTCTACTTATTGTACGTAATTAGGTTCTACATTGCCAATGCCTTCACGCCACAGGCAATCTGATAGCTGCAGGCATGCATTCCAATATAGGGAACATTAGAAGCCACAGAGACATCAACAGGTTAAACATTTAAAAAAAACAAAACAAAACACTAAAACGTAATCTTTAGAAATAAAAAAAGATTTCAATTGCACACACTGATGGTTACTATAAAAACCATTTAAAGGAACAAAACGGTCCTTGCCAATGGTCCTTGCGTTTTTTTTAAGCCTGACTTTTAGAGTATGTTTTTTGAGGAGATAATTACAGCTATTAATAATTGTGTTAAAAATTGTGTGAACATGCCATGAAGAAGTCAATTAAATGATCTGCTATTTGCAACTGCTATTTGCACAAGGGATGTTTTAAACGTGACCATTACTGACCTGAACAGGCTTATACCAGCATGTGTAATAGAGACAGCCTTTGCTTGGATTATCAATTTTTTTAACCCATTGCCCATCCCCCCACCAGCTTTAGCTGTATACTAGGATTTCTAAAACAGTTATAGGGCAGCTCAGTCCATCTAATAAGGTCCTTATGGTGTGTTTAGAGAGATTTATCTGACAAATTTTTGACACCAAAGCCAGAAATGGATTTGAGAGGAGGAGAAACCTCAGTCTTTCCTTTATGACCTGTTCTCTGTTTATGGTCTGTTCCCGGCTTTGGCTTCAAAAATCTCTCAAATCAATCACTCTGTCTAAACAAACCATTAGACCAGGATATAGAGAAGGTCGTTTCCCATAGGTGCCAAACACAAAACTATACATTTTTTTATCTATCATGTGCTGCATGTAAACAAGGGGGATCATATATCTACTGAGGGTCTATAAAAAAAAAAAAAAAAAAAAAAAAAATGCCTTTTATATAAATACATTGGGGGAGATTTATCAAACATTGTGTAAATGAAACTGGCTCAGTTGCCCCTAGCAACCAATCAGATTCCATCTTTCATTCCTCACAGACTCTTTGGAAAATGAAAGGTGGAATCTGATTGGTTGCTAGGGGCAACTGAGCCAGTTTCACTTTATACCATGTTTGATAAATCTCCCCCACTGTCCATATTAGAGATTGGCCGGGATTAGTTTCAGTTCTTGTGGGGTCGACACCACAGAACCAAGAAAGCAGCTGTGAGTGGCAGTGACCTAGAGCTTTGAAGTAGGTGAGTAGGACTTCTTTCTTTGTTGTTCTTTTTTTTCAGGGGATAGACATCCCCTTTAAGCTCCAGGAAAGGGCATCTACTGCCTAAGGGCTCTATTACATAGAGCGATAATTGGCCAAATCAGGCGGATTCGGCCGATTATCGCTCTGTGTAATGGAGACAATGATTAGCTGATGAAATGATTATCAGCTGATTGTTGGTTTAGGTTTGGACCTAAAATCATACGGCACAAACCACGCTCGCTATATGTAATAGCGGCGCACTGAGCAAACATCTGATACCTTACCTCTCTGCGCTCAGACACTGATGCCGGGACTGGTGAGCTGCTGAGCATAGGAGAGAAGGCTAGGAGCAGAGAGAGGCAAGATATCAGGTGTTTGGGCAAAGGCTACATGGACATTGCTAATGATGTCCATACAGTCCTTAATGCCCGTCTAATAGGTCCAGTAAACGAGCACCCATCAGATGGGTGCTCGTTCACGAAAATGATCCGAAGTCGGCATGTGTAATAGTAGCCTAATGGTGGTTTTACACGGAGCAATAATTCGCCTGATCGCACGATTTTGAATGAACAATGTTTTTTTAGAACGATCAGCGTTTAGATGTAACGATACATCGTACGGAAAAATAGTTATGCGATCGCTTAAGCCTATCTCACACATAGGTGAAATCATTGAAAGAATGTCTATACGGAACGATCTGCGAATTTTTTGCGAACAATCAATGACGATTTGAGAACATGTTGAAAGATCAAAATGAACGATTTCTTGCTCGTCGCTAGATCATTTGCTGCGTTTACACGTACGATTATCATTCGAATTTGCATGATAACGAACGAATTCGAATGATAAATCGTTCAGTGAAAAACCACCATTAGACTGTCCCTCAAACAGGTTCAGAGAGAAATACACTTATATGGCAGCCAAACAGAAACTAGCTATAGATCTGCCACACTGGTACCAGAGACACTAGGCTTCAATAGTCTACAGGCTGCCCTGGGCCAAGTCTTTACAAGAATGGGCAACCTTCATTTTTATTAACCTCATCCCAAATGTCTGTTTTAGGCTAGATCTCTACGGTGACCTGAAATTTTCTGGGACTGTGACCCAACAACTGCCAGAAACTCATCTCCGATTCTATTCACTTTCATTAGTTGCCTTACGATACTGTCATTTTTGCAGTCTTTGACGTGACCAAAATCCTAAATTTCTTAGGGATTTGCCAACCTTCTTTTAATATCGTACCTCTCCTACATGATACCTTCATAACATACCTGTCATTTCATTAGGAAACTAAACTAAACTTACTTTGCTAGCTGGAGGTGTAGTCAGAAATGTCAGAGGGCTGTTATTACTATTTTACTAAAGTTTTCTGCCAAGTTGTTAAAAATGCCAATGCTAGATTCTGTGCATTTCAGATTGTAAACGTAGGCTGTACGCCACTGGGTGCACATGTGCTATGTAAATAGTCGGCAGCTTAGGATCCTGTGGCTTACTTACTAGTGTCTCGGCTTAGGGTTCAGACCAAGGCGCTTTAAACATGTAGAATACACAAAGGATGTCAGCACAATTTAAAAAAAACACACACATAACAGTGCATGAGTAGGTTGGGAAAATCACACGCTACATAAAAAATTCATTGGGGTTTCTGTTTCTTTTATTGTGCACATATGGCAAGTATGATTAAGCAGATTGCCGCAGACTACAGTGCAGCGATTGGAAAACACGGCCTTACTGTGCAGACTATCAAATCGGGAGAGAAATGTACACTGGAAATTGTAATCACAAGTCACAAGATGTGAGAACACCTGTGTATTAGATCCCAGGCCAGGGCTAAACAATACAAATGATATAATTACATATTTTTATCCTGTCAAGCAAAGAGCCCATTAAAAACCCTCAAGCAATCAAACAGATGGCACATCGAGCCACAGAGTTTCTGTGGGTGTACAACAGAGCGCTTGAAAAAGATCTGAGGTTGCTGAAGGACTGTGGGCCAAACAGCTGAAGGAAAGAAGAAAAGAGGAGAAGCTAAAATGTATAGAAAGGGTGCATGTAATTCGCTTATAAAAGTGCGGCAATCATACTGTCTTGTATAAAGGTCTTTAAAGCGAATGTACCTCTATAACTACTCAATTAGGATTTCCATATGACCTGATTGGCGGCACTGTGCACATTATAAAAGTGCTGTCTGTTCCTCTCATAGTCGCCCAGTTCCCAAGATCTCCTCTGGTTTGTACTTATGCAAATGTCCAGTTTAGTGCACTGGAAGGGGGTACATTTCCCTTGTGCACAGATATCCCTCAGAGGGGAGGATATATCGGTGCACTAGTGAGGCTGGGGCCCAGTTCAATAAAACTGGACATTTGCATGAGTACAAACCAGAGAAGATCTCAGGGACCGGGCAACAATGGTAGGAACAGGTTGCACCACCTTTTCCAGTCAAAAAATTATGGTAATGAAAAAAAAAAAAAAAAAAAAGGCCAATAACGAGACTCCAGATAAGTTGGAGACAGCTTGATTTAGAATTTTAGAACTTTAGTGACGTCCACCCGCTCAAAGAAGTCAGGACAATATATAAGCCTGAGAAGGAGCAACAAAGTACTAACTGGGATTTTTTTTTTGTGTTTTAATAATTCAATATTTTTCCCCTCAATATTAAGCAAGTCCACATTTTCTTTTCCATTTGATCTGGAAACGCATATGCCAATAACTAAAATAATTTACTTTGGTTTGAGGAATGTTTCCTGAAGAAAGAATGTTCCGTGATTAGAGACTGAGGAATAGGTGATGAATAGAGATGAGCGAACCGGGTTCGGGTTCGAGTCGATCCGAACACGAACTTTTGGTATTTGATTAGCTGGGGCTGCTGACCTTGGATAAAGCTCTAAGGTTGTCTGGAAAACATGGATACAGCCAATGACTATATCCATGATTTCCACATAGCCTTAGGGCTTTATCCAACTTCAGCAGCCACCGCTAATCAAATGCCAAAAGTTCGGGTTCGGATCGACTCTAGCATGCTCAAGGTTCGCTCATCTCTAGTGATGAAGTGAAGAGGAAAGTTTTCTTCCTGAAATTTCCTTTTGCTCTGGTGCAATAGATGAGGAATAGGTGCGGAATTCGAACAGAAGTTCAAAGCCCCAACAACTTCTATGGGATTTCTCTAGCGAAATCCAGCCAAAGAATTGACATGTCAATTGTTTGGGCAGAAAGTGAATTCAGGACGGGATATTCCACACATTTATTCTGTGGAATCCAATTGAACACAATATTTACATATATTTTACAGGCAGAATACGCATAAAATTAAGTGCAGATTTAGCGTGAAATTCCTTGCCTATCCCTCAGTGTGAACAAAACCTTAAGAATTTTTTTTCTTTCATGTGTGTAATACATTTGAAACCTGCAATGTAATACACAGCACATACATGCAGAAGGATATGTTAACCACAGTCCAATCCTTATAGCAACACATAGCTTCTGAACCGATTTACTCTGTTACATTGCAACTCTTCCGGTTATGTGCAGCTTGGAAGTAGTTAAAAATGAGCCAGTAAAAGGATGACTTTGTGGAGCAGAAGCAGGTCTGGGCAATCATATTAGTCTTGATCCTACAGTAGAGGAGTTTGGGTGTCCAGAGTCAGGCCAGTGGAAGGTGCAATGGTTGCAGGGCCATTCCATGGCCTCCCTTCCCAGTTTGTGCACGCTTTGCGGGGTTAGCGGTTGCTGACCGACAAAGTGTGGAGTTAGTGTAGGGACCCATGTGAACCAGGAGACCGGCACGTGGTACATGGGGCAATATGGTTTGATCAAATTATATACCAACATCCTGGCGTTGGTTTTAAAATATAGCCGAGTGGCATTAATGTCAGCCATAGGTATGATGTGCAACAGCTCCTTTCTCTCCACGCCGGAAGGTGCCATACAATGCATCTGTCACCCATAGGCTCCAGTGTTAATATTCATATACAGCGTGGTATACATTTTCTTAACTAGATTCCATAAGAGGTGATCAGACATACCGGGTCCCTTAGAGACCATGAGGGCTTTTTGGCCTACATCTGGATAATGGACTATTATAGATACATTTAACAAGGAACTGTCCCAGAGTACAGGCTGTGCGTCCACTATAAACAGGTTATAAAGTGGTGATTCCATAATTTATACCAAAGCTAAACCCAGTACTCTAGATGTAGTCTCTACACAATGGGATTAAAATCTCCCTCTTCCCATTGGTTATACCTCTATCTAACATGCTTTCCAGTCTGGCTACACTTATTGTGAGGCTGTCAGAAATCACTACCCTTAAATCCTTCTTTTCTTAAGTCTTTAGTAATACAGAGCTGCTTCTCCCCAAGTTCATTATTTTACATTTGGAAAATGTGAACTGCACTTTCCACTATTTTCCATGTCTGACACCTCCAGGAATATCGACCATATTATACACTTTTCCATCACTGCCAAACAGGAATATTTTATGATCTACCAAATCAACTCCTTCTAAACAGTTATGGAAAAATGTGACCTTTTATAGCTCTTTGCACTATCTTTCTAAATTATCCACTTACAATCTTAAAGCAAACAGGATGTTCAAGCTTAAGGAGTCAGCAGAATTTCATGGAAATTGAAAACTAATGTGAGAAAATCTACATTCAGAGTCAACTGCTCCTCACACAGTCTACAACCAAATACGTCTTCTAAGAGACAAAGGTATACAAACACACAAGGACTGGATACGTATATATAAGCTATGTATAAAATGTACTTCACTATTTAAAATAGATCTGTTAGGTTTCACAGGACAGGATAGATCTGAGAGTGCCTGCTTCCCCTGCCCACACAGGCAGATTGACAGCTTTCCTTGTATACAATGATCCAGGCAAAGCTGTTAAACAGATTGTGTGTGCCAAGTCAATCTTAGGTTTTTTTTTTGGTTTTTTTTTCCACACAAGCATATCAGTGCACTGAAAAAACACCATAAAAAAGCTGCTGTAAAACTGCAACACATTAAAACACATCGAGTTTTTTTTTTGTCTTTCAAAAATAGGCCTCAATACTTATTTCTCACAGAAAAGCTATTAATGGGAGTCAATGGTAAAATGTAATAGGACACACACAGTATTGGGCTTTACGTGCTAAAAGATGCATGAGAAGATGCCTACACCACAAAAACCTAAGAAACCTAGTTTCTGTGGGGATATCCTACATTACATCAGTCATACAGCTATTGATCCAGACTCTTTGGCAACACTCTTGCATAGGAGCACACAAGTTTAGTGCAAAGGGATAAGCTACTGGAATCACTTTTGTCTGGCTGTTCATTCACATAGCAGATCTACAGTATGCTGGTAGAGATAAAGGGTGGTAAAGGGTAAAAAACTTCCAGTAGTACTCAAGTCGACATGGCTTCACAAGCTTCCATGTGAACACAAAAAAAAAAAAAAAAATCACCCACACAGCATTTCACCCTTTATCCTCTATAAACCAACATCTTATTTCATTACCACTTCTACAAATATACACATAC
Source organism: Dendropsophus ebraccatus (assembly GCF_027789765.1). Taxonomy (NCBI): domain Eukaryota; kingdom Metazoa; phylum Chordata; class Amphibia; order Anura; family Hylidae; genus Dendropsophus; species Dendropsophus ebraccatus. Next base: position 115,811,186 of record NC_091458.1, on the reverse strand, counting down.
ATCACAGCCTGTCACTATAGCATAGCATGGCAGTCTCTGTTAGTGGCTCAAGCAAAGAGTGGTGAAAGAAATCACTGCTTGCTGTGGAGAGGCTTCTGAGCTCTGCTATAGTGAAAGGCAGCTTTCTCCTGGACACTGTATAGTTTAATAAAACTATACAGTACCTGGGTCAATAGCGCTGTTTTGCAGCACTTGATTGGAGTTGCGGAGCGGGATGGCATTGCAGTTGCTGAGATGAACAATGTTCAATGGAAATTGATATATAAAGAAAAAAAAAAAAAAGGTACAAATTCACTTTAATTAACTTCACGAAAACAATGTATTAACAAAAACAAACAAAACAAAAAAAACCTTTGAGTCCCTGGAGTACCCCTTTTGCAGTGCAGTGGCACTTCTGGTAAGGTATTTTCGGTGCCAGATTCATCAGTTGAATGCACAGTGCTGTAAAACTTTGCTTTTTAAATATACCCATATTTATCACATACTGCATAAGCAACTTTAATGTTGCCATAGTTACAGTGGGGTCCCAATCAGTTTACAGTTTGGGGCTGGGTTCACACTATGTATATTTGAGGCTGTATTTGGTCCTCATGTCAGGTCCTCATAGCAACCAAAACCAGGAGTGGATTGAAAACACAGAAAGGCTATGTTCACATAATGTTGTAATTGAGTGGATGGCCGCCATATAACTGTAAATAACTTCCATTATTTCAATACAACAGCCGTTGTTTTAAAATAACAGCACATATTTGCCATTAAATGGCGGCCATCCACTCAATTACAACATTATGTGAACAGAGCCTTTCTGTGTTTTCAATCCACTCCTTGTTTTGGTTGCTATACAGCCTCAAATATACGTAGTGTGAACATAGCCTAAGGCTGCGTTCACACTACGTATATTTCAGTCAGTATTGCAACCAAAACCAGGAGTGGATTAAAAACACAGAAATGATCTGTTCACACAATGTTGAAATTGAGTGGATGGCCGCCATTTAATGGCAAATATTTGCTGTTATTTTAAAACAACGGCTGTTGTATTGAAATAATGGCAGTTATTTACTGTTATATGGCGGCCATCCACTCAATTTCAACATTGTGTGAACAGATCCTTTGTGTGTTTTTAATCCACTCCTGGTTTTGGTTGCAATATGAGGACCACAATACTGACTGAAATATACATAGTGTGAACCCAGCCTAAGGGTACGTTTACACTTACTGGATCCGCAGCTGATTTTCTGCTGCGGATCCGCAGCGGATCTGCAGATTTCATTTAAATAACTGAACACAGCATCAAATCTGCACCATCAAATCTGCTGCGGATCCTGTAGGTGTGAACGCACCCTTAGGGTAGCTTCACACATAACGGAAACTCGCTGCAACTCTCCTCCTGTTAGTTTCAATAGGATTACATACTCGCAGTGGAATTGTCATCCCGCTGCGAATATGTGAGTGGCAGCCCTCATAAACCCCTGCAACCTGTTGCACACATTACCGGTTATTGCTCCGGCTTGTTCTGAGGCTCCCGGCGTCTGGACGTCCCGCTCAGCCAATCAGTCCCTCCGCAGCTACTGATTGGATACGCCCAGATGCCGGGAGGCGCAGAACAAGCTGGAGCGCGGACTGGGTAATGTATGCACCGGGCTGCAGGGGTTTAAGAGGACCGCCACTTACATATTCATTGTCATCCCACTGCGAGTATGTAATCCTATTGAAACTAACAGGTGGGGAATCGCAGCGGATTTCGCAGCCTCTAATACTCACCTTACCATCCTTATTGATATCATTTCTCAACCAATGTGTTTTGTAAGTTTTACGATCCTTTTGGTAAGATTTCTCTAACGTTGAAGCATCCAGCACATTCCACTGTTATACCGTCAGACGGAAATATGCAATGAAAACAGAAAATATGTGCACAGAAAAGGACAATTCTTTTCATTTCTTGTATCTATTTTATATAAAACATGTGAAAAACAGACTTCAGGCTGTTTATGGGCACACAAGATATCCATATTTACAGTTTTCCACCGTCGCCTACTATATTTAATAGAGGTTTTTACTGTCCACCCAAATGCTTTCCCAACTGGCCAACACAAGGCACATAACAGGTAGAAATAGGGGAAGACAACAAAATGAGCTGAATACAAAGGATTCTTTGAGGAGATTCCCTTGTTCTCAAGAGCTTAATCCACCCAGCATGTCCTGGACACTGAGGTTCAGCTATTCAACAAGCAATTAACTTGGCCATGAACAGTTTTCAGGGCGACGGATGAACGCTATTGTGGAGAGTACAAGATGGAAAGAATTTTTGTGAAATGTAATAAAAATAGATTATTGTCCTAAAGTAAGAAATTTCAGTATCAATAATAACCACATATGTCTCAAACGTTCTACGGCACAAAGATTCGGAATGTATTTTTAGAGGAAAAAAAATTGCATGGCTACATAGGAATTATGCTAATGAAACATGTTCAGCTGCCAGGAAAAAAAAAAAAAAAAAACCTGTTTTCATGGCAACAAGATTCTTTTAAATCTGTATCTGTATCTGCATCATTATCTCATTCTACAGAAAACGGCAGGGATATTTATAACCTGAAGGAAATGTACATGCACAATATTTCTTTCTTATAACTACAGTGACTATATATTATGCAATTACAATTTTATTTACTGTAGTTTTTATGTGAATGTGCTTTTAAAAAACTCACTTAGTGGATTTCTGAGTCACTGTCGCAATCTACTAATATTTAAAAGGTCTGTGTCACATGGCATTGGCACTAGCGTTGAGTGGAGAGGCCAAACTGTTCTAGTTCTGCAATGTTTTTCGAACCAAAACGTTTGTCACTTGACTCCCTGCGGCAGCAAAAGTTGGATGTAGCCCTAGGGAGTCCTATGGCTGTATCCATATGTTCCAGGTCTCCCTAGGGCAAAATCTAACCTCTGAAGCTGCAGGGAGTCAAATGCCAAGTGTTTGGGTTCAGAGAATGTTGCTGAAACCAAACAGTTGGGCCTCTCCACTTGAACTCCTAAAGGGGTGTCCTGAGACTAATTTTGATATTGAAGTGCTAGCTATTTAGTCAAGGTCAGACTACCCAGCTAAATCAGCTAAAAGTAAGAGCTGCACCGGAGAGCCACCTCCCACTTAATGGTTTACCCAGTCACAACGCCATGCCATTGGTTGTGGCTGAGCCTGGTACTGCAACACAGAAACAACCAAATGTATGGTGCTGTGCCTGGAAAAACAAGAAAAACTATGCTATGGATGTCTCCATAGCATACCATTTAAAGCGACTATGTACCCAAAATCTGACCCCCCCCCCCCCCCCCCCCCCAACAGCTGTACCATTGGATATCTGCTTTTAATCCAAGATCTGCCCTGGGGTCCGTTCTGCAGGTGATGTAGTTATTTTCCTAAATAACTTTTAAACTTGTAGCACTCTGTCAGACTGGCGTTGCCTAGAGTTTGCAGTGTTCAATGTTGCAGTGTTCAGACAAGTGATGGATAAGAGAAATCCTCCCCAGGCCATTCCTAATGATGAGAGGGTGAGGAGGAGGGAAGGAGAGGCGGTGCAAGGTTAGGGCACACACACTCTAGGCCACGCCGGTTTGACACAGGGCTGCAAGTTTAAAAGTTTTTTAGGACAATAACTGCATCACCTGCCAAACGGACCCCAGGACAGATATTGGATTAAAAGCAGCTATCCGAAGGTACAAGATGTTGTGGGGGGGGAGTTTGTGGGTACAGATCAGCTTTAAATCACCAGATCAATTTTTTTTGTACAGCTGTATAGGCATACAAGTATCAGATAAGAAATTAAATACTTACATAACCCTTAAAAATATTGTAAAACTGCCAGAATATGGACCAAATCTTTAGGTCTAAGTCAGTATTGTGCCTTGAAAGAGGGCTGCAAAAAAAAGTTCTGCCTTAACTTTGGCTGAAATTTACAGAGCACATCACGAAACATAGACGTCTTCTGGAAGCAATTACCGAATTTTATCTTTAGTTCTTGGAAAGACACACAGGAAACATACTTCTAATGCTTAAAAAATATCAGCTGTGAAAGGCAAAAGATTATAGCTATATCTATGGAGAAACCCACTCACATGGCATAGCTTGATGGAGTTCTGGAAAATGATTATGAAAATGCATTTATTGATATAAAAAAAAAAAAAAAAAAAAAAGAATATTTTCTCACGCTTGCACAATCCTCTTTCACTCAATTTCAGTTTTGTTAGGTGAATCTTGGCAGTTTCTGCACAAGCTGGCAGCAGGACATCGGGGTACTAAATGTAGATGTGTTAAACCACATAGCAACTGATACTATGGAAAGGGATTCACTGATACTGCATAGGAGGTGTCTAAATTCATACATGACAAATACATTATTACATGTACAACATAACATTACTACAGCAGGGGAAAAAAAAAAACATGATGACATGGGAATCATACCTAAAAGAGAAGCTTAGGAAGATACAAAAATCTAGGAAAGCTGGGGGTGCTTACAAAAACAAGCTCCTTTAAACTTTCATTGTTTTTTTTTTTTTTTTTTTTGGGGGGGGGGGGGGCTAGATCTTTATAGAATAGTAAAATTATTGGAAGTAGGCCAACTTCACCCTCTCCTATTACAGGATTTGTGTACAGTGCTTGTTAGGCTCAGGTGAAGATTCTCCATAGTGGACTATATATATGGAGCTGGGGTGTTAAAGCGACTCTGTACCCACAATCTGTCCCCCCCAAACCACTTGTACCTTCAGATAGCTGGTTTTAATCCAAGATCTGTCCTGGGGTCCGTTCGGCAGGGGATGCAGTTATTTTCATAAAAAACAACTTTTAATCCGGCAGCGCTGTGTCTAACGGCTGGGGCTTACATTTGTATATGCATTAGGCTGGCACCACCTCTCCGTCCTTTCTCCCCACCCTCCTCATCATTAGGAATGATCCAGGAACATTTACTGCCGTTTGAGCTTTGCACAGGTGTATTAACGATCCAGCCCATGTTCATTATGCACACAGGTGGGGAATAGGAAGCAATCTTCCTGGAGCATTCCTAATGATGAGGAGGGTGGGGAGGAACTACAGAGAGGGTGTGCCAGCCTAATGCATATACAAATGTAAGCCCCGGCCGTTAGACACAGCGCTGCAGGATTAAAAGCTGTTTTTATGACAATAACTGCATCCCCTGCCGAACGGACCCCAGGACAGATCTTGGATTAAAAGCAGCTATCCGAAGGTACAAGTGGTTTGGGGGGGTCAGATGGTGGGTACAGAGTCGCTTTAAACTCGTAGCCTGGACAGTCAAAACCTAAGCTTTGGCTGTCCAGGCATGATGGGAATCGTACTTTTACAAAAGCTGGAGAGCCACAGTTGGACACCGGTGATATAGAAACTTGATACCTGGTCAGCAGCACCAATGGAGTCTGATATGCCTGTAGAAGGTGGATGCACGCTGGTAGGCCCACAATCCCTTAGTGGGTACACGTAACTTGTATTAAGAAGGACGGTCCAAAAGAATCCAGTGATAATCTTCAATACTTTATTGAGTAATCCAGCTTACATGAATACAACTTTTCAACCCCTACTTTTTTGTCAAATATACTTGACAGAGACCCCAGTAGTGGTCGAAACATTGTATTCATGTAAACTGGATTACTCGATAAAGTATTGAAGATTATTACTGGTTGCTGTTGGACCTTCTCTATACAACCAGTCCACAATTCGTATAGATTGGATTAGAGGTGCAAAAAAGCCTCATAAGCCTGGTGTGGGAAAATCTGACCATTTAGCTGCCATATAATGACAGTAAGAGCCAACATCTATACCCCTCCCTGCCCTCCTGTACCTTGGAGACGGCAAATGGATAAAAAAAAAAAAAAAAAAATCAAGAAGCAACATTGCTGGGAACACTAGGCCCGCACAAGCCAGTTGTCAATGTGGTAACCTTACCGCAACCTACTGCTTAAACCCCAAAGAGTCAGAAGGATTGTGAGATATGATCTATAGATATATGTAGGGAATCTAGAACATAGTAAAGTACTGGGTGCTGTGCAATGTCAAACAGAATGTATTGCCTAGATTTTTCTTTTACTGATTAGATCCAGATATTGGAAAATGTTCCTTCTCTCTAATCTGTTTATATTTTCTAATAGTATTTTTTAGTTTATTCTTAGAACATTGTTACACCTGAGCTGCTTTTAACATTTAGTGAAATGCTTTACAGCAGGCCTCATGGACATAGACACAATGAATATCTCCAGACCCTATTCCTGGTATGGGACACACTTGTAAGCATGCTTAGTAACCTCTGTGACCATTATCTACTTTTCAGTGATGAATGCAAAAAGGGTGTAATAATGTTTAACACATTATGTACAATTGCACATTTGCCCAATAGTCTTAAAAATAAAACATATGTTCTCGATGACTGGGTGGACATAAACAGCAGAAGACCCCTGTACAATAATTTCCTTGCTGCATAACTTATCTGAATTAGAACCTATGACACAAAAGGCAATAAAACAAAAACACTGCTCGTTCTGGCCACTGCCTGATTACTCAATATTTTAATAAGAATATGGATCAGAGCAGAGAACAGGGCTTGGACAGCCTTGCAGTTCTTATCACGAATGTCGGTTGCAGCAGAGTGGCCAGTGTAACTCCTTACTGCTGCCACTCAATGTTAAATGGCATATAAATGAGAAATTATATAAGTTATATTACAAAGTAATGCCATTTTATTAAAGATATATATATATATATATATATATATATATTATTTTTTTTTTCTTCCCCTCATTCTTCCCCTCTAGAGTCCTGTTTTAAATGGTCACTGTCATAAAAAAAAAATTGACAGTTATCAGGGACATTTCAAAAGTTTTGGTCACCAATGAGGAGAGGAAGCTGGGAGAAGAGCACGGTAGCATCACTCCGCGGCTTGCAGCAAATCTTAATCTAAGCAGCTCCATTATAAGTTTATGGGGCTGGAAAGAGATGATAACAATGGGGAAGGTCAGCTCCTCCATTCTCCTGATCATGGGGGTCTCAGCCGCTAGACCAGCAGTCCATGTGACATGTCTTTTTTTTTTTCTTTTTAAACGACTGGTAATGCTTTCGCTTTTATAAAAGGTACATGAACATTTTTACCACAATGACTTTACAACAGTACAGAGAAAATATCCCAATATGAAAGGCAAGCTACTTTTCTTTTATATTAAGCCTAAACATAATGAATGCAGTACCATCAGCTGCATGTCAACTACTGTCCCGTAACTAGCAGACCATGACCAAGTGATGTGTGCATTCTACTCCCAGAAGGGATAATGAAACCAGTGGGAGCTCCTCCATTATTTACAGGTCTGGTGGGGTTTGCAGTCTGAAGCAAAGCACTATTAGGCACAATTACCATGGGCCCCACTGTGCTTTCTGCTGGGAAAGAGCATGTCAGTCAAGCTGGATTTCCAGTGTGTTAAATATCCACGGACAATATTACAGCAACAGTATATGCAAGCTCAGGTATAGATACATTTTGTAAAATAAAAAAAAAATAAAAAAATAAATGTAGAATGATAACGCAAAAGCGTTACAATTTTTATTTTAATATGTTAAAACAGCCTGTTGGTCGAATAGGCAGATTATTCTAAAACCTCATGTTAACTGCTAAGACTGTCTCCTTGCCAAGTAGCACCTGGAAGGTCAGTGACTTACATGCCGAAATACAAACAAAACAAGCTGCCTGCTGTCAGAATGGGCTTTTCCCTTTCTATGTAGGTGATGCAATTCTACTATTACATTAATAGGAAAGCTTGTCAGCATGACAGGGGTAGCTGGTGTTTATAAAAGATGGCCACAACCATGAGATATAGATTGGTCAAGCATTTAGTCTATACTATTCCAATTAACTTGCATTCTAAAGCAGACCCAGGAATAGCAACAAGAAAGGAGGCGTCTGGACATCCCACTCAGCCAATCAGTGCGTTGCCCTGCTGAAAACCCCAAAGCAGGCCGGAACATGGACCAGTAATGGCCTTTTATAAACTGGCAGCAGGATGACAATCATGCTGCGAGCATATAATCTCATTGAAAGTGAAAGGAAAGGATCCGCAGCGGATCCGTGACGTGTGAACCCACCCTAAAAGGTAAAACAAGGTTTCCCGCTGCTCTGCGCAGCTGTTGCTTGTATAAATACCTACTGCTGTATGTCCATAGTGCTACATAGCAAACCCCAACCTCCTTTAGCTTCTCAGAGGCGCTCAGTGCTTACACAAAAGTGTGCAAACCTAATTTATCATTAGAACTAAGTAATGTAAAGGATAAGAAGCCCTGTGTGGGGTAGAGAAAACTATTTGTATAGCTAGAGGTATAACCAGTAGGAAGAAGGAGATTGTGATCCCGCTGTATAGAGCTCTGGTGAGGCCACATCTGGAATACTGTGCCCAGTTCTGGAGACCTCACCTTGATAAAAATAGAACGGGTCCAAAGACAGGCTACAAAAATGGTGGAGGGTGTCCGTTATAAAAACCATAATTAAGGATATAAATCTGTATAGTCTGGAGGAAAGAATTGAAAGTGGGGACATGATCGAAACCTTTAAATAAGGTTCAGGAAGGAAGGGTTTTGAATAAAAAACTGAACAGAAGGAAAAGATTATATAATCTAGTTGGGAAAGGATTAGAAGCAATATAAGAAAATATTACTTTACTGAACGAATAGTAGATGCTTGGAACAAACTTCCAACAGAAGTGGTAGGCAAATCTACAGTAAGTGAATGTAAATCTGCCTAGGATAAACATAAATCTCTCCTAAGATAATAAGGGATATACTAAAAGGGCGGACTAGATGGACCAAGTGGTCTTTTTCTGCTGACAATCTTCTAAATATCTATTACTGGCAAACAGCTCATCCCTACTCCTGACCCTTGAAATGAAGAGAAATATCTGTGCACCAAGGAGGGGGCTCTCAGGTGCTTAATAACAGCACTAACATTGCCTTGTCACCACTCTGAAGGGTTAATACAACAAAACCATACTGATTTTTAATAAAAAAGTCTTTTGCTATGACACCTTACACTTTGCATAGAGATGAGCGAAGCGCTTATCTAAACATAGTGAATCACTTTTTTTGAGCAGCGCTTGACTCATCAAGCAGACTGCCTTTCAGCGCTGCCCCGCTACCTGACGCTCCTCCAAGGATGCCAGGAAAAGCTGGATCCAATCCTGGGAAACTTCTCCTAGTTTCCCAGAATTGGATCTAGCTTTTCCCTGGCACCAAGGGTGGAGCGGCAGGAACCGAGCATCGCTGACAGGCAGTCGGCTTGATGAGTGGAGCTTTGATCCTCTCAAACTTTAAGGACTCTTGAACATGAGTGAAATCAGCTTCGGTCACTCTATCCATCATGTGCCAACACTCTTAAGTGACAATATTAAGATGGTAGATTTTTAATTTAGTTTAATACAATTACCACCTTTTCCAAGAGTGTATAGGTGGCAGATCTAAAAAATTAACTGTAATTTAGACTATTTTAGAATACTATATATTGATTTTGTGGGACTTGCTATACATTAAAATGCATGCAATTAATTCTTCTGCCTTTAGTCAGAATTTACTGAATTATTAACTTCATCAATGTCTCGGGAGATATCATTGAAACCATGACACAACTACTTTTACTACATTTCCATTTCACCTAGACACAGGCTACGGCTGCCGACAATTAACCCATAGATTGGTCTATTTTGAAATCAGGTCTTTAATTAAAAGACTTTAAGATCAAAGCCATTGTAATTTCATAAGAATTTATTCCACACCCATAGACGTATTACACAACTTACTTTTAGCCAAATGTTTTTCACTGTAGGGGAAACTGCCTAAAAGTATTAAACATGAGATGTTAACATGACATTTCGAAATCTCCTTTTTTAACAACTAATTTTGGAAACTGTGAATTAAGAACAATATTGTATCCACTTTTAATAAAATATGCATGAAGTATTTTCCCAAGTGGATTTCATAATGTACTAGAAACCACTGAAGAAGACCTCAGGGGCATCAGAGTCTGGAAAAGCATGGGTTCTAATTGAACACTAGGTCATACTCGCTTATTAATTCCTCGCTTTGGTCCCCAGATTAGCATGTAACGTCCTTATCACATGCATGAGGTATGCAAACACCAGTCAGGTTCAAATCCACTCATGCTCTCTTCATATAACAGTATCATTGTGAACACCTTAGTCCATACATTTTTAAGATGACAAGTATGTTAGTTTACCTCTGTGGAGACCAGTCATTTCTAATAGCTCATCTACCGTGCTTCACCGAAAATAAAAACACCCTCCTAAAATAAAAGACTCCAGCAACTCTGCCATATAGCCTAAAGTAAGGAATCTCCCCAAAAAATAAGGCACCCCCTACTCTAAACTGGGCACCCCCAAAAATTAAAGGTGCCACCCCCCACCGCCGCCCAGCACTCACCTAATCCCCTTGTGTACCTCCAAAACTGGCACCGCCCCCCACACGTCACACCACCGCACGTTCCGCCACATGCTTGACCTGCCACTGACCCACCGCTGATGCACTCTTGGTAAGTATTCCAGGGAGGTCATCTTATTTCTTTCCCCCTGGCTGGGAGGGGATGAAGGAAAGAAATAAGACACCCCCCGAAAATAAGACATAGGGGGACATTTATCAAACTGGTGTAAAGTAGAATTGTCTCAGTTGCCCTTAGCAACCAGATTCCACCTTTCATTCCACACATTCTTTTCAAAATGAAAGGTGGAATCTGATTGGTTGCTAGAGGCAACTAAGACAATTCTACCTCACACCAGTTTGATAAATCTCCCCCATAGTGTCTGTTTTTGAGGGGAAAAAATATAAGACACCGTCTAATTTTCAGGGAAACACGGTATCATAGAAAGAGAAAAGTCCCTGAAAGTGGGATAAAAAAAAGCTACACTGTTACATGCATAGGAGAGTACAATCTCTTGAATGTACTACTATCAGCAGTGTTGTTAGTGTAAGTTATTGAGTTATAATATATTAAACAGTATAGCCAAAATATATTAAATCTGAAAGTCAACCTACAAATATGAATCCCATGGACTGGACACAATATCACGTACGCAATATTATCACGTACTTCCAAAAATTCAAACTAATTACCCACAATATCATGATAACGCTGCTATAACAAAAAAAAAATCATTTCCAATCAGTCCGACATACTATACAAACAAAAGAATGATAAGTACTATTACATGATCCCACAAGTGATCTCTGCGCAGCTGGTCAATATTAGCTAATGCACAGTACAAATGGGACAACTGTCAGTCATAATGCATCTACTAAGACGTGCTGTTCTAGTGTCTAGACCACAGCTGTGCAGATTTTATTTTTTTACTCTTTGCTTTTTTGTGGCTCCCAGATTTCCTGGCCGTCTTCATAGGCTTTAATGGAAAAAGATTTTAACAAGATCCAGCTTTGACTCTCCATAAAAACCTTATCGTGAAAAGGAACCCCCCCTCCTCCTGCAGGAATTTTCCAGTAGCCCATCATACCACAAATGTGAGTATTTGCATGGAAGGTAATCAAATATAACATGTGCATAGCTAATGGTGCAAGAGACACATATACACATTTATATGGGGCAATATACTGTGAATAAATGAACATGAATACTAATCTATCAGGTATCCAGAACAATGTGTGCTATGGGTTGTACAGTGAACCCAAGCAGCCTAATGGGATGTTAGCCACCTCTGCTGCTCATAAACCATGGTACAATATAGGTTACTTAATCTCTATGATGCATACGGGATATTCCTAATTGTTTAAAGGAACAGCTGGAAAACCAAAACTTGTCTGTCAGATTCTCAAACAATCTCCCAGCAGGCGACATATTTGTTCTTTTTAGGAAAACAAAAGTAGACTTCTAAAACGCAGATCAACTGTCACAATCAATTCCACCTCTTTTTTCCCAGTTAAAAAAAAAATGTATGACATGACGACAATTCAATAGGGTACCAGCCAGTCACAATATAAACAAATATTAATTGGAAAAACCAATAACAAGGAAATCAAAGATACAAGCTGTAAACATATGTGAAACAAAAAGTGTACTATAAAGTGGAAAAAGGATAAAGCGAGTGGCCAGCATGCCCTGTACTCTCAGACAGAACACTCATTTTTAGGCCAAGTGCTGTAATAAAGCTAAGAAGACAGAAGAGCAGTTATCCCATATGCAAAGTGTCAACTGATTATGCTTTCCATTTGCATATATGCCCCCACCTCTGGGCATTGCCTAAGGCCTTCTCATTGTGCTCATTCAAACTTCATTCCCCAGGGATGCATAAACACAAAAATTAATGGCAAATTTATGAGATGAGGACTATAATTCTGTTCATTATATTTTTGGCGCAAAGTGGACACTGACAAATTATGATTTCACTTTTAGAAAGATTAAAATATAACTAATAAAAAATGCATTAATAATAAAAATTTATTTATATAGTGGCAACATATTTTGCGTCACTTTACAATTCACAATTTACATCACTTAAGCATGACATCCACCAGCATCAGGCAGTGTTCACAAGCTGTGGTTTTACTGCTATTCTTCTAAAATTACACCAAAAATTGTGCCTACTACCATTGTGTGATAACAGCCTTATCATACATTCACTCGAATAAGATTTATTATTATTATATATTTATTAATAGTCGCACAGGTCTTACTAAATGTGGGGCACCTGTGGCTGTCAGTGTGCTGGAGACCAAACTTTATGCCAGCCACTTGACATGAAGTGAAAAAAATGGTGTTTTAAGGTTTAAACAGAAGTTAAAACATGGCTGCCAATTGCAGGGAACAGGAACAGTTGCGGTGGCAAAGGAACAGGGAGACTTAAAAGCCCAGGAGGTGTTCTTCGGCAGGGTAAAAGGTCTAGGCAAGTCCAGCCCATGTCACCCTTCTCACTTTTTTTTACCCACCTGCTTCATTTGACTTTCAGCCACTAGATAAAGAGTACACGAGCTGGGCTTGCCTGGACTTTTACCCTGCTGGGCCTTCGAGCCTCATTGACATTTTAAAGGGGTTACCCAGAATTAGGGAAAAACATCAATGGAAGTAAACTTCAATGGAGCTACAAAATCACACCTAAACTGAGGACTAGATTGATTGGTCATGTTTTTCTGTGCCTGGATAACCCCTTTAACAAAAAGGCTTATAGGTTAGTGCTGTAAGAGACTATGGAGATATAAAAAAGTATATGTCTAGAATTCTGATAAATCCTATCTACGTTCATACTAATTTATATTCCGATCTTCCTCTTAAAATATCTGCTTTAAAATAGCATATTAATAACAAAAGTAGTCATTTTTTTCAGCAACCAGGAGCTTTTCCAAACAAGTTAGACCTTGATCTTACAGTTTTGATATTTCCAACCCCCAAATTATAAGTCATTTAACCTCATTTTCCTCCATTGTTTGTCTGCTCTGTGATCAGTGAGAAAAGCTTTAAGGCACTATCCCATGAATCATTTTCATACCTGAAAGTCCTGAAATGCAACTACTAGATGTATTAAAGTAATTTAAAGTGTTTCTTTAACAAATAAAAATGATTTATTTTTATTTACTGCTTCCATCTGGGTTCCTTGGTGCTGTTGCTTCTGGGGGTTGGGCCCTGGACAGAATGACTTACCTTCTTTCCCTGGCAGCTGGTAATATGGTCCCTACTCACCACCCCTGCAGAAGGAGGCTTCTCAACTATATTTCTACATTACTGCGGAGGATCTGCTCCTTCTTTGACAGACAGAGCAGAAGTATTTCTGTTGGCTGCTCTTCAACGTCCAGGGGAACATTACAAGGGTCCCAGTAATACACTTTAGTAGTGTCAGGCACAGAATTGGCAAACACTCATTTATTCATGAACAGCAACTATGACTGCAAAATCCAAATCAGTTTCCATATTGTGAATTTCATGACAGATAAGGATTTACTTCAAGTTACTAATAAAAGAGAAATTGTACATTTTAAAAACTTTAAAAGGTAGCCTGTCATCCTGACTGCCGGGGTGAAGCCCACCCGACCCCCCGGTCGAGCCCCTTATACTTACCCCTTCCTCGAAGTCCTGGACCCCGTCCCACTGCTGAAAAGTCCTCGTCGGAAGCCATGCGCACGTATGCTCACCGATGCCCACAGAGAATGACTGCTCCAGTGGCAGGAGGGGGTCCGAGATCGGGACTTCGAGAGGGGGATGAGCACATAGCCTCACTTACATAGTATGAATGTGGAGGCCATGTCCCTACGACGGGATCTTAGCAGGGAAAGGTGGCCGCCTTGTTACATTCACGGCCGTGAATAACGTTCATGATAATTATTAGTGGCAGTGATTATAACGAGGCAGCCGTCTTTCTCTGCTATGTTCCCGAAGTGGGAACATAGCCTAAATATCAAAGAAATTTATCAAAGTGGAAATAGCATAGATATTTCACTTTTTAGGATCTATACAATCAATATAATAATTAATAGAGGGACAACCCCTGTATAATCGCAAGGGGAAAAAAATTATATATATCATTTTCTGGATATATATTATATGCTCTTGAAGATATTACTCTCCTGCCCCCATGTTCTCCACCCACACTTTTAAGTGTTTACAATTATAAAGATTTCTTGCTTTGCCAGAACACTAGACCAGACATGCATGATGAGAATTACGAAGGCATAAGCTAAAACTTACCAAAACGATTATTACCTCTCAATTAAAAAAAAAAAATTGTTAACTTGCAAAAGATAAAATGTTCACCAGCAACACCTCTGAAGCAAGATAATACAAACGGAAAAATCGACAGAAATGAACAAGTAAAAAGGGGAAAAAAAAAAATCTTGAAAAGGAACACTATAGCACCATATAGTAGGAGAGTAGTTTCACATATGCCAAGTTTGTACCTTGACAGAACATTGGTAATAACATACAATGAGTTATTGTTACTGACCATATCCAAAATCCCAGTCATAAAAACAGCGGCAAACCTTGGGACCTAGTACAGCCAGAACAATTGTGGTTCAAATGCAATTTAAGATTGAAAACCAAATAAAATGACTAAATAAATTTTAAATGGGGAACCTTATAACCTCTGGAAAAAGACCTAGATTTTTAAGACAGTGGTGTAGCAACCAACAAAGTTCAAAGAGGTAGCATTTTTTCCACTGACCACCAGATACTGGACAACGACAAACATGAACCATCAATTGACTCAGATGATACAAATAACCCCAGCATGTTAATGGACCACCTTTAAAGCTAGATTTAGTCCTGGGTACGTTGGCATCCCTGAGCAGCTCTTCTGGAATGTACCCATTTATCTCGCAGGGCTGACTCCATAGGGGCCATAAAATTGAATGGGGGTGCGGCAGTGCTCCTTGGGATGAGTCAGCATCTTTTTTTTATTTTTTTAAAGGATGCTGGCATATAACTAGGATGCGCTGCATTAATGTAGCATCCCTCACCTCTAGGGTCCCATGGAAACCTAGACTTGCTTGCCAAACATGTTTATAACATTATCGGACACTATTCACCATATAGAAAAGCTTCAGTGAATTACACAAATACTAATTTATGTCACTCAGCCTCCCGCCATACAGTGGAATGGTGAACATGGAGCATAACACCCTAAAGTTACACAACAGTTAAGAAAATGAGCCCCTGACTAGTTCAGTAATCGCTGGATACAAACCATTCTCTATACCACAAGCTGCCAGATACTGGCTGCCATACAAATGTTATATGTCCTAGGGATCAAGGAATGAATGATTGACCACCGGCTAGCGCTACATGCTGAATGTTTTCACAGATAGTACTACATTCATAAGTGGTAGCAATCAGTGTGATATACCACTTTATGGGGATAGGGTGGGTGGCTTAAGTGTGGCTTGTGATCCATGGATCTTTTAAACTAACTCTATGCAGCATGGGATACTGAGCATTAACCAAGTAACAACCTAGTAAAGAATCAAAATGTCTTTATATCATAAGACCAATAGAGAATATAACTAGCTGCAAAACTACATAGATGCTTAGAAGGAAACTATCACAAGGCTAGAAGAATCTGTGCAGTTTAAAGCCAATTCGTAATGCTAATAAGGTGGTTTGGTGCACTAGGACTACCACATCCCTAGTGCACTGCTCTGGCCTACTTTGCTCATATTCGTTAGATGGGGCTGGCTGAGCAAATCTGTGCACTGGGGGTTCTACTCCTGCCCCCAGTGCACCAAACCACCTTAATAGCATATTCGAACTGCATGGAATGGCATAGGGGATGAAAGTAAGTAAGTTACCTTCGGCCTCAGTGCCTCGTGTGCTGTGGGGAGATATAAGCAGGTTAAAAAGGTTAGATTAATCTTTAACCCCTTCAAGACCAAGCCTATTTGCACCTAAAAGACCAGGCTCATTTTTCAAAATCTGACCTGTCTCACTTTATGCGCTTATAGCTCAGTGATGCTTTAACGTATGCTAGCGATTCTGAGATTGTTTTTTCATCGCATATGGCACTTTATATTCGTGGCAAAATTTGGTCACTACTTTGTGTGTTTTTTGTGAAAAACATCAAAATATCATGAAAAATTTATTTTATGAACTTTGAAATTCTCTGCTTCTAAAAAAAGAAAGTCGTATTACATAAATTAGTTACTAAGTCACATTACCGATATGTCCTCTTTATTCTGGCTTCATTTCATAAACATATTTTACTTTTTTAGGGTGTTATGGGGCTTAGAAATTTATCAGCAAATTACCACATTTTCGTGAAAGCTTCCAAAACTGATTTTTTTAGGGACCAGTTCTTTTTTTAAGTTGATTTAGGAGGTTTGTATACTGGAAACCCCCATAAGTGACCATTTTGGAAACTACACATCTTAAAGAATTGATCTAGGGGTATAATGAGCATTCTAACCCTACAGGGGCTGGAGGAAAGTACTCAACATTAGGCTGTAAAAAAATGAAAAATTAAAAATTTTCCAATAATATATATAATAATATATATATTTAGATTAAAGTCTCTCATTTTCAAAAGGAACAGGAGAGAAAAAGCACCCCAAAATTTGTAACGCAGGTTCTCTTGAGTACTACGGTACCCCATATGTGGGCGTAAACCACTGTATGGGCACACAGCAGGGCTCAGAAGTAAAGGAGCGCCAATTAGCTTTTCCATTGCAGATGGACCGACCCCTGCAGGGGTCACCGACCCCTCTTCTTCTTGCATACAGCACACGAGAGACCCTATGGCCTGAGGAAGGTCCTGGTCGGACCAAAACGTTGTACAATACATTGTTGGTCTCATCTCATGTACTTTCTGTCTATGGTCGGAGTAAATACCTTGTATCACATTGTTAAAAAAAAAAACCACTTATTCTTGCATGAAAAAACGAGTGCCGTGGGTTTCTACTGTACAAGACTAATGGTTGAATAACCCAGTTACCACTGAGCACCGGCTCTACAATTTAAGGCAGAGGTGTGCAGCACTGATCCTATACATATTAGTCTGTTCACAGTGATGGCGGCGGCCATCTTGGATCTGATGGCCGCCGCGGGGATGGGGGGTTAGTGACTGGGGCACTAGGGGGGCTGATCTGGGGTCTGATTTTACTTATTTCTTCTCCCCCCACCGTGGATTCACGGTGGGGGGAGATGAAATACAGCGGCGGCATTGGCCCATTAGTGACCGCCGCTTTGGCGGTCACTAAGGGGTTAATGGGGGCCAGCTGCGGGATCGCAGCTGATTCTCATTATCTCCGGTGCTTCACTCAGATGAGAGCGGGATCGCTATCTCTACAGCGATCCCGCTCTGATCATAAAGCCCCATCAGAGCAGGAACGTATATATACATTCCTACTGCACGGGGCATGTGCAATAGGAACGTATATATACAGATTGCTGACGTGAAGGGGTTAAAGGGGTTATCCAGCGCTACAAAAACATGGCCACTTTTCAACCTCTTGTCTCCAGATCAGGTGTGGTTTGCAATTAAGCTTCACCCGATCTGGAGACAAGAGAGGGGAAAAAGTGGCCATGTTTTTGTAGCGCTGGATAAACCCTTTAAGTTAGCCTGAACTAAACACAAGGCATACTGAATGGGATGAGATGCAATCACTATCACACCTCATAGTTATTACCTATTATCCATAATTTATAGTTGCAAAAATGGGGGCCTGAAGTCATTATGTAGTTTGCCAGAACTCAAGCAAGCACAGGGATACCAAGATCCAGTCTGTTCAATTGCTACAGCTACGCTGCAATAGTCAGACCCCAATTATATGACCTGCAATTAATAGATAACTAAAAAAAATGAAAGTTAAGATGGGGGCAAAAAGAGGAAGTTCACACTGTAATGTACGTAATGGTACCATATGGGGCATTTAATAATAATAATAAAAATAATATTTATTTATTTAAAAAAAAAAAAAAGAAAAAAAAGAAAAGAGAATGCTTCTATAGGAGATCCAACAATTTTTCCATCTTTGGTCCAAGCAATATGAAAGACCAGATACTTACATTCTAAGTCCGGCTGCAGTAGGTCACACTCCATCCCTGGTTGTCACAATCAAGAGGTTCCTCAACTGCAAACAGTTTTTAAAAAGGAACTGGTCATCATCAACTGGTTCTAAGAGTTACAATGTCAGATGGAAGCAACCGTACAACAGTCAATGAGCATGGACAGAAACATCCACCATATTATTGGGGTGAAAACTTAATTGAAAAGAGAAAAATAATAATTTGTATCTTTAAAGTAGCATTTGTCACATTGTGTTCCTTTCAATCAAGGTCACACATCCTGGTCATATTGGGTTGTGTTAAATAAGCATCTATTTAAATGCTAAAAGAAAGCAAAATTTATAGATACTATGCTAAAATGTCAAATTTTGGCTATATAAAAAAAGAGGAGAAACTAGAACACCATTTTATAAAGGCTAATCCTATTTACTACAAAAGCTTCTTTTACATCTTCTGCATTTGCACAGCTGTAAGACATATAAGAATCTACGCTGACTATATGGAAAACTAGAGTGGTATTTCCTAATTTTTCCCTGGAGAAGTCACATCCGGAAAAGAAAAATCTTGAAGGAAAAAGTTTGTCTTTCCATTTTAATTTATAGTATGAGCTCAGTAATGGAGCAAATGACTCTAGTTGACCCTTATGTTGCTGCATATTCTAGATTTTTTTAGGTTTTATTTTAACAAAATGTAGAACAGCAATGGGAATACAGAATCCGGTACTTAGGACATGCAATATGGTTGTAATTTATTTTCTTGGCTATAAAACTTCCTGTGGCACCCTGGATGATTGGTCAGTTTACTGTTATTAGAAGTCCCCTACCACTTTTGCGCTGGAGAAACCAGTCACAAGACCTCTAGAGCAGTCTTCAGGTTCTCCTCTATCAGGTGTCATTTATCCATCACATGATCTTCCCTGTCATTATGCCGGCCCCAATGTATGTGATAGTCTTCTTCTCTGCCAGCCCGCCCATAGTCCTCTTCAGACGGACAAGAGCCTTGATGCTGGTCTGCAGCCACATTCTTTCATGTTGCTCATAAGGGTATATGGACACTGAGTAATTTTTGCGGAAAACTCCATGCAGAATCCGCTGCTTGCTTCCACTTGAAGTTCCACCCATCACATAGACTCCATTATATGCTTGGGTGGATTCCGTCATCGGACCATAGAATGGAGTCAGCGTAGAGGGAAGCGGGAGCATGCAGGGATGAGCCGTGGATTCCGCACCGAGTTTTCCATGAGAATTACATTGTGTGCATATACTCTGTCACGAAACAAACAGTGATGCAGACTGCCCAAACTGTGCTTGCACAGCAGTGATGACCCCCCCCCCCACCCCAATCCTGTGAATAACAGTGCATTGGTGCAATACTGTTGCAGGAGGTGAAAAAAAGCACCAAATATACAATTAAATATCTTTACCTATCTGCATGCATATGGCCACATATTGTAGAACTCAATGTCCCAAATCCCCCAAAAAATGAGCAACAATGCACTGATTTATCAAATGGCCATGTGATTTCCGACAGCTAAATTTCACTGCTAAAATATGCATATTTTGTTCCAAATTTTGGCTACTACATAACATCACACAGGGCGGCATACAAAAACTAACAATGTCACATTGATCGGAAGCAGAGGATGTGGACAAAAAAAAAAAAAAAAAAAATTCCCCCGAAGCCAAACATCCCATCACATTGAAAAACAGAGAAACAGTCCACTTCCCTTCTTTAGCAAAGGGGCCATATTACGGGAGATATGATAGATCATACATGTACTGGGGGGGAAATAGCATATTGGGAAATAACCAGTCAATTTGGCGAAAAACAAACACAATGAGGAATTTGCCAAAAACAGACAACGTTTTATGTTATGTGTTTTCCCTCTAACTTTTTATTGGGTATCCTTACAGACTCCCTAAAGGAGTGTTTAGACGTAGATTTACTGAAGCTTTGTCCATGAATCTACAGCCAACACGGTGCTCGTGGCAAACATTGAACCAAATGAATAAATAGGTCCTGGCACTCGCTCTTGTAAAATTGCTTCTTCAAAGTTTTATTTTAACATAAATGCAGACGCTGCACGCATTGTGACCCTTCCGGTCTTTCTCAACACCACTACTTGGGTGATCGCCACCCTGCAGCTCCCCGCGCCCCCTGCTCTTACCCGCTCGCTGTAGGTATGTGTAATAGCGCAGGCAGCGAGCAGGAAACGAGGAGCAAGAGAGCGCTGACCTGACAGGTTGGCGCTCATTTGCTCTTCTGAATCTCCCGTGTAATAAGGGCTTAAGTAAGGAAATGTAATTTTTCCTGACACCATAAACCAGAAAGTATCATCTATGTGTGGTTTGTTCACTTTGGATGTTTACTCATTCGATATATGGATATAGTGCAATAACATATCTGCAATTCTATGAGTAATGACATATACTTTATAGCAGTTGGCAATCCATGGACTTACATACTAGTACAGTCCTTGTGGGATAGTTTTTATGTGTTTTTATACAGGATTTCACGTATTTGTAAAACTACTAAAAAAGATTTTAGATTTTGTGCAAGTTTTTATGACATACACTTTCTTTGGTGGTCAATTACACGTGCAATTGCTAGCTGGAAGAAAGCAACACCATTTTTCTCATCCTGGAAAACCCCTTTGAAGATGTCCCATGGTATCTGGCATAGAGGTCTTGTTGAGTCTGCACCTTGAGAGATCAGAGGCGTTTTGGTGGCACGAGGGGAACCTACGTTATTTTAGGCAGATGGTTTCAATGTTGTATAAAACCCATGCTGTCAACTTTCAATCTTATCAAAGTGACTAACAAACCATGGAATGCAGACATATAGAGAGGGGCTATATGTGTACCATACATGTAATAGTCATATAGCACGTAATAACTACAAGGTCATAAAGTGAACCATTTGCTTAGATAAACCCCGGTGTGTTTATTGTCTCGATGCTTCTCGTGATATGCCAGGATACATTCAATGGTGGATGGACCACATGATAAAAAAAAAAAAAAAAAAAACTCCACCGGTGTTCTAGATTAAAGCAATATAAAAAGAATTACAATCTTTTTAGGAAGTGTTTTCCTCAAACAAGCCATCTCTGTACTGCAGTAATCTCTTCAGGTATGTGTGCAGGAAGATAGTTGTGAAGTTGTAATCCTTGAAGTGGAGCAGATTACAGGTTATTATTAGCACAATTCTCAGGTGTGGTACACTGTGCTGCAGGGATAATGTATTTAGAAGCTAGCTAATATTACAGATTAGCTACAGTACGGCTAAGCTTTAGCCCCCGGGGGGAAGTGAATCCAATGAAAAGATTCTTCTACAGAAAAGATCTTGCTTCAACTTGAGATTTTGTATATCAGGTTGATATTTGAAGTTTGTAAAAGTAGTAATTCAAGGTCAACTCTTACAGCTTTATTACACAGACAGATTTACTGACAGATTACTGAAGCCAAAGACAGGGATAGGTTTGAAAAGCGGAGACCTGACCTGTTCCCTTTTTATAGTGTGTTCCTGGCTTTGGCTTCAATGATCTGTCAGATAAATGCGTGTGTGTGTGTGTGTGTTTGTGTGTGTGTGTGTAATTGGGCCTTTGGCAAGAGTACAGATATCAACATGCACTTTATCACGCACTTTATTCAGGTAGTCTAGTGTGCCTTTGTATGTATGGGACAATGTAGAACCTTCTGACACCTAGCACTAGGACGACAGAGACTGTACAATTGCTGACCAAATATTACACTTGTAGAAACATACTGTAGGTCAGAGCCTACTTTCTTGCTTCATACATACTGGGCAGACTGTTTATTAGGCCCCCGCTTGTAGTACCAATTCACACAGAACTTGCTTTGTGGACCAAAAGTAAGTTCCCAATGTAACATAAGATTAAATCCAGCACTTACCGATAGCGTCTTCTCAGTCTTTTATTAATCCGAATCTTGCGGAGAGGGGAAAGCTAGGCAACTACAAATGTGGTAGCTGCAATTGGTGCAACTAGTTTTCCGAAACCCAATTAGAAACACTAGGAGGCCATACACACAGAGTTACTAATTTTATTTGTTGCAAAACTAAACAGGTAACCTATGCAATAACATGTCCTTACGGACACTTCTATCTAGGTAATACTATGCGGGCACTAAATAGTCGCTTTTATGAGCATATACGCTCTATACGCATGGGACATGGTGCAACAAGGCTGATTCACCATGTGAATGAGGTGCATAAAGGTGACACCACAGCTTTAAAATTTATGGGTCTGGAGTGAGTGTTCAGCACAAGCAATACAGATGTAAGTAAGACGTTGCTACAGAAAGAGACACGTTTAAATATGATCACTGGTGCACAAGGTAACATAGGCTTTAATGATCGCATAGACTTAAGCATGTTTCGTTGATAATCAGTGTGAAGTGATAAGATTTTAATTTTAAATATATTGTTTTAATATCACTGTAACGCCTCTTTTCCTGCGCGTCATGCTAGTAGGTGTATATACCTATGACGTGCAGGAAGGGGTGTAGACTGACGAAGGGTGGAAACGCGAAACAGCTGTCCTGCTGAGGGTGCCCAGCGTCCTCTCCGCTGCCTGCTTTTTAATCTGTAATGAAGATACATTTCATACAATAAAGATTACAGCACGTTTACTGGTGAGTGCCCTGGCATACTTCTTCCTTTGTTGATTTTTCAAACGCTATATTGCAACTCGCACAGAGAGCACCACTAAAGCTGAAAGATCACCACCAGTACGACTCCTATCTTCCCGTGTATGAACCTAGCCGCATGGAGGTGGTAGTGCCGGTAGCTGCATCTCACAGACAGTACGGGCTAGCTGTTATTCACATTCGCCTTAGTTCCCAATGTAAGTCTTTGAGACACTCCTAGACTTACATTAAGAAAATGGCTTCCAGTGTCAACACAAACCTCACTGTTTCCCCTTAGCAGCCTTATGCTGGGATCATTAAAAATGATTCTCACTGGAGTGATTCATTATAGTGAACCATTTGTATCAGACCTAATATATGACATAATAGTATATAACAGAATAAAGGGTACGTTCACACTGAGTAGAAGTGGCAGAGCTCAAAGTCGTGGTATCCTGCCTGCTTCACTGTCCCATAGTGGGTCTATGGGAGGGCTCACGTGCCTACGCTCCTGCCATTCTCTGCAAAAAGAATTGAAAAGTCAATTCTTTGAGCAGAGTGTGACGAAAGCGGATGCCTCCTATTGAGATTTTAGTGCAAGTCAGAAAATCAGGTCTCCCTCCCCAACTGCTCAAAGGCCACAGCAGCATAGTTTATTCCTGTGTGAACAGGCCCTAACAGGTACAGCATTGTGAGGTCACTTTTTTTTTTTTTTTTTTTTTAAAGCCAAAAAGGGCAACAGATCCTATAAGGAAATGAGCTGGAGAAGTAAACTTGATAAATTCCACAACCCCTTCATTTGTACATCACCAAGTAAAAACTGTGTCTGGTGACTACAGAAACTTAGCAGTGCATAGACCATGAGTGTGTTCAGCCCCCCAAGGCTTGTCTGTACGTAGGAGGAATTTTCAGTCTCTGGAGTGGTAATACTGTTGGCAGATGTCACAAGTCACAAATAAAAAGGAGGAAGGAGGGGGAAGAAAAAAAACAAAAAAAACAAAAAAAAAAAACACTCCAAGCTAAAACGGCAATAGTGCCACCACCAGGCACATAAAAGAATGAGAATTGTAAAAGGTCCATAGATCTCATGTTTTTAAAAGAATCTACAGTCTACAGAACACAGAGAAGTTGTTAGTAAATATTCAGTCACTATCAAAGGTTTAACTACTAGTCATATAAGCAATTTTTTTTACCATTTTTGTAGCTTTTTTTAAGTGAAACCAAATATACGTTTAAAAAACCCACCACACATTTACTGACATTTTGTACTTCACTGTTGGCTTTCAGCAAAAATCTAGGAGCAGCAAACATCTAGGAGCAGCAATCCTAGGAATGCCACGTGTGTGACCTCCCTTGGGGTACATTCACACATCATGTGGGCTGCAGATTTGATGATGCATTCAATTATTTACCTTGATTTACACTGCATCAGATCAGTGTTGTCACTTTAATAGACTACCAACCATTTTCCTTGAAAACCACTTTAACACAGAACCTGCAGCTACCTTCTGCTTATGTTGACACTGCATGTTGTGAAACAGGAAGGTGTTAAAGACTACAGACTTTATATATATATATATATATGACAGTATACGACTTACACTGATCTGGAGCAGTAGTAGATAAAACAGAGGAAAAAGAAGCTGCATGGCAGGGGCAGAACCTATAGTGCAGATAACCCCCCTCTCACTAACTAAGTGTCACTGTCGTATTTGTTTTTTGTTTTTTTGCAGAAATCAATAGTACAGGCGATTTGAGGAAACTTTGTAATTGGGTTTATTAGGCAAATATGTAGAGATGAGCGAAGCAGGTTCGGTCTCGAGTCGATTCAAACCCGAACGTTTGGTATTTGATTAGCTGGGGCTGCTGAACTTGGATAAAGCTGTAAGGTTGTCTGGAAAACATGGATACAGCCAATGACTATATCCATGATTTCCACATAGCCTTAGGGCTTTATCCAAATTCAGCAGCCACCGCTAATCAAATGCCGAAAGTTCGGGTTCGGATCGACTCGAGCATACTCGAGATTCGCTCATCTCTACAAATATGCCATTATCTGCATTCAAAAAGACTTTCCCCATCCACCCTCCCCCCCTCCTCTCCCTCATTCACTGCTCATAATCAGGAAATCTAGACTTTTTTCACATCAGTTGAGCCCTGTCTAACCTATGGAGAGGGGAGGGGGAAGGAGGGAGATTAGTCGCCAGCAGAGAACAAAGGATTACACAGTGGGACCTGTGTGAAAGCTGTATTCAGAGGTCAGAGAGGTCAGTGCTGACTTCAGAGGATATAGCCCGGTGATGTAGCTGTAAATTAACTCTTTGTTGTCTTGTTTTGGAACCTCATCTCCCTTAACCCCTCCCCTCTCCATAAGAGCACCATGAAGACGGGGGAGAGCTTCAAACTGCTTTTTCATACTAAAAATGCATTTTTAGGCTAATAAACACAATTACAAAAAGTTTCCTAAAATCGCCTGTACTACTGATTTCAGAAAAAAAAAAAAAAAAATTTAAATGACAGTGACACTTTGTCTACTGGACGCTGCCCAGCAATGTGATCCACTCCTGTTGCGATGTTGCCAAAGCTGCGCAGGGGGAATCCAGGAGCACCCCAACCATTGCCGTTAGTGCACCTGATCTTCGCTCCTGTTACTAAACTGAATTGTTGCTCCTGTTAGCGTACCTCATTGCAGCTGCTGTTATTATACATAACATTTGAAGGAAAAAAAAAAAAAAATGTTGCCCACTTCTTAGTTCAAAATATTTACTCCCGTATTTTCCCCTGCTAAAACCTAGGTGCTTCTTATACAGCAAAACATACAGGAATCAGATTGTGGAGGAGGCAGAGCCAGCCTTCTGGGCACACTTTGGCAAGGTCTGTTTTGGCCAACTCTGAAGACAATTCTAGAGGAGGAGGAGGAAGATGAAACTGGGAGAAAGCAAGATGATGGAGTGAAGGAAGGTTTAAATAGACAAGGTAGAAAAACCATCAGCAGGATACAGGACCTCACATTATTGAAGCCTAGCTAAGAATCAGCATTAGTAAGAAATGATGATTGTGGTGGATTCTCAATGTCTACTGAGAAAAATCTAAAGCCATCCCAAATAGATAGATATTCTATCTGTACTGTATGAATGAGCACTTTACTTCACTCAAATACAGCTATTTCAATGTTAATCTTTTCACATTTTTCTTTTTTTTTTTTTTAAATAGCAAAACATTATTTTATGTACTCATGCTATAACCACATAACAGCTCATGACCCCTCTCTTTATAGCCCCAGGATATCACTGATAGCAAGGCTCCAAATAGCTTGCCTTAGAGCACTGAAAAAACATCAAAATGCCTTAAAAATGAAGACATGCAGTTTCTAAAGGAAAAAAAAAAGGAATGACATAAATATGTAAATGCAGCTTACCGATAACTAAATCGTACCATATGTAAAAAACATCTGCCAGAAAATGGACACCAGAAGAGCAGATGAAGGAGGCCAGACACCTCTAATATAATTCAGAACGTGACTTGGAACAAACTTTGTTACAAAGACCCAGGTGTGCTACTCTGAGACTTTTTATCTAAATTACAAATTAAGAAATTATTCAACAGCACTGGCCTTAGACCGAATATATAGTGTGCCTAATATTTGTAAAAACAACATAAACATGTTTCAGAGAATTATATACTAGTAATCTTTAACTACAAGAAAAGTCTGACCTTTTTGCCAAAAATTGTTCCAATGGCTGTGTAACGTGAAAAACACCAAATGGTCAGGTATTCCTATGGACCAAAAGTTTAAAGGGGTACTCTGGCAGGACCCATTTTATGACAATCACCAGAGAGTGGGTGGATGAAAACAACTTACATCTACTTCTTCCCCGGCTCCAGGACTGATGCCCTCATCCAGGTGTTCAGATTGCCTGGTCTTCAGCTGCTTCATGGTTTGAGGTGGGCTTTGAGACGTGATGTTTCAGGCCTGCTTAGCCATTCAGCAGCAGAGGCAAGATCCCGCTACAGCTGATGATCGGTCGGAGACCAGAGGATCGTGGAAACCTAGATGCAGGTGTCAGTGCTGGAGTCGGGGAGGTAAGTAGATATAATTATTTTTATCCATCTCTTCCCCAGCAATTGTGAAAAAAGGGATCCCAGCCAGAGTACCCCTTTAAGTTAGCCACATAAATTAGACGTGTTTGCAAAAACCAGCATACAATATTCACTAGAAAAATCAAGACTGACAACAGTTTTACCTACTTAACACTACTGCTATTCTCTCCTGGCTTTTGAGGACTTCGATATGTAGCGCCATAGAGAACAACTGCACTATTTATGCTAAAACACTCGTACAAACACATACATTTACTTTTTTCAACCAATGCAAAATTTTGATATTTACTGCAAATTTAGATTTTTGGCTTCCATTTCTTCATTACCCAAGATCCATAACATTTTCATTTTTCCACGGAAACATCCATATGAAAACTTGCTTTTTGCAGAACAAGTTCCACTTTATTTTACCATATAATGGACCAACTTCGATTTACTCAATTTCATTTAGTGTTTATAAGGCAGACAGCCTATGTAGGCACTTGGATAAATGCCACCCTTACAAGTATATGGAGAGGAAAGGGACGAGGAGTATTTACTCCAAGTGTTATACCTCATTATGGGCCTTGATTTGTAGCTGAGAATGTTCTGTACCGCTCTAAAATGTCATCTATGCTGCTGCATCTTAGGGTCCATTTACACAGAAAGATTATCTGACAGATTATCTGCCAAAGATTTGAAGCCAAAGCCAGGAATGGATTTGAAAAGAGGAAAAATCTCAGGCTTTCCCTCATGACCTGTTCTCTGTCTATAGTCTGTTTCTGGCTTTGGCTTCAAATCTTTGGCAGAAGTAGGACAGAATCCCCTCTGCTGTGTGCACGCAGTGTATAACAGAGACTCCATAGACTAGGCTCCACACACCAGTGTATAGACATCTAAAAATTTGAGTTGAATCCTGCAGAGCAGAAAATGAAAATTCTATATACAAGTAATATAATACGCTCAAATAAGGCTACCCCTTACATACGTTATGTTGAACAGAACACTACAAAATGTACGTACAGGAACAGGGATTCCTTTAAAGGACAAAGTCAAGTTTATCAAACCCCAGAAGAAAAAAATTGTATAAATTGTTGAAGGGCCTTCCCGTGTTCACTTAGCTCTTCTGCGACCCATGTTTGCAGTCAGTGCTGACTGACTTCCATGTTGGTGTTCCTGCATGCGTCCCTGCTTTTATCGTGTGACTGGTCTTCAAAGTTCTGCTGCGAGTGCAAATTTTTACACTTAACCGCAGTAAAGCAACTCTGAAGATCCTCGTAAACAGAGAGAACGCTAATTGGACTAAGTCCTCTTTAAGTACATCCATAACCTATAGCAACCAAGCTATACCTCCACCAAATGCCTTTGAGCCCAATTACCTGGTTAATCTACTATTAGTAGTTCATCTTTCAAGCATAAAACTGTCACTTTCATTGCGCCATAAAAAAACTGCGATGATTGTTGGATATTTTATATCAGAACATAACGTATATTTTGAATTGCTGAAAAAGCTTCTTTATAATGATTGTGTGGCATGCTAGGGGCCCTGGGTTAGCACCCAGTAGCGGTCTTGGGCACCACGCATCCCACACAATTGCGTGGGGCCCCCCGACATCCAGGGGGGCCCCGCTCTGGTGCCCAAGACCGCTGCAGCGGCACTGACAGGGCAGGAGCCATTGGCTCCCTCCCTGTCAGTCACTCTTGTGGCCGCAGGAAGTGTTTTCCCTGCGGTCACAAGAGGCTGCTCTGCGTCTCTGGTGCCGGCGCTCGAGGCGTCACTGGAGCGCCGGTGCCATGACAACGGGAGAGCGGCCTTATGTGACCGCAGGGGAAACACTTCCCGCGGCCACAAGAGGGAAGAGAAGAGACGAGAAGAGAAGAGGAGATGCCGGTCCCAGGTGAGTAAAATAATTTTTTTGTGTTATATATTATATAGGAGGTAGAGCACACAGTGGGGGCCTATAAAAACGGGGGGAGCGCACAGGGGGCTATATAAACGGGTGGAGCGCACAGGGGGGCTATATAAACGGGTGGAGCGCACAGGGGGGCTATATAAACGGGGGGAGCGCACAGGGGGGCTATATAAACTGGGGGAAATGCACAGGGGGGCTATATAAACGGGGGGAGCGCACAGGGGGCTATATAAACGGGGGAGCGCACAGGGGGCTATATAAACGGGGGGAGCGCACAGGGGGCTATATAAACGGGGGGAGCGCACAGGGGGCTATATAAACGGGGGAGCGCACAGGGGGGCTATATAAATGGGGGAGCGCACAGGGGGGCTTCATAAACAGGGGGAGCACACAGTGGGGGTCTATATAAACAGGGGAGCGCACAGGGGGGCTATATAAATGGGAGCACACAGGGGGGCTCTATATAAGTGGGGGAGTGCGCGGGGGCTATATAAACGGGGGGAGCGCACAGGGGGGCTATATAAACGGGAGCAAACAGGGGGCTATATACAAGTGGGGGAGCTCACAGGGGGCTATATACAAGTGGGGGAGCTCACAGGGGGCTATATACAAGTGGGGGAGCTCACAGGGGGCTATATACAAGTGGGGGAGCTCACAGGGGGCTATATACAAGTGGGGGAGCTCACAGGGGGCTATATACAAGTGGGGGAGCTCACAGGGAGGCTATATACAAGTGGGGGAGCTCACAGGGAGGCTATATACAAGTGGGGGAGCACACAGGGGGCTATATACAAGTGGGGGAGCTCACAGGGAGGCTATATACAAGTGGGGGAGCTCACAGGGAGGCTATATACAAGTGGGGGAGCACACAGAGTGTATATAAAACTGGGGGCAGCACACGGGGTATATACAACTGGGGGCAGCACACGGGGGGGTATATACAACTGGGGGGAGCACACAGGGGGGCTATGTATAACTGGGGGATCACACAGGTCTATATATAACTGCGGGAGCACACAGGGGGGTCTATATACCACTGGGGACAGCACACAAGAGGTATATACCACTGGGGGCAGCACACAAGTGGTATTTACTACTGTCGGCAGCGCACAAGGGGTCTATATAACTGGGGGCAGCACACAGCGGTCTTAATTACATTGGGACTGCACAGAAGTGCCTATATGCCTCACTACTATACTGGGGCACAGAACATACCTAATTATTAAGTAGGAGCACAGGGACACCTTTAATCTGTCTACTATATAGACATAGAGGGGACCTAACTACTATGTGTTGGAGCCTAAAATATTTCTCTGACAGATTCTGGAGAGAAGATTACCAGCCGGGAGAAGACTTCAAGGTGGCTCACGCTGGATGGAGAGAGAAAGAAAAAAAAAAGTTAAAGACGCTGATCAGAGAAGACGGCTCCTGTAAGTCACTGGATGTAACTGCACTCTGTTATAGGGTCTGTAGTGATAGGGGTCATGGTGTGGCAGTATTATGTTATGGCATCATTGGTAATATCTTCCTGTTTTGTTCAGAGCAGTTTTGAGGTGATATGTAATCTCTGTATGGTGGTAGGAGGGTTATAAGAGGACTACTGGGGGGGGGGGGGGGAGGCAGCGCATGTCGAGGAGGGGGGGGCATGGGGGGGCCCCCAGACATGACTTTGCTTGGGGCCCCAGAAATGCCAAGACCGCCCCTGTTAGCACCACCTAGGTACTGTAACTTGTTGGAGGTACAAGGATTTCCCAAAGAGCTGCTTGCTTATTCGACGAGTGGATTTAATTTGAGTTAAGTTCATTGTAAGAGAGTGGAAAGAACAGTTGACATTCCATTCGATTTCCAGAGGACACTTACACGCCAGGCTGCTCTGCTGTCCAGCTGCTATATAGGCTACAGCTTTAATGGGAATTTTCTGGTGACTTTCAGTGCAGACAGATGTGCTCCCTCATATCAATGACACAGGAAGAGGATTCTGGCAGCAACACACACACTACACAGAACCTTTAAATACATCTATACATAAAGCTGAAAAAAGGACAAATCTTGGTACTAAGTTCTGATAAAGGTGGCATAACAGAACACAACACATAAAAAAATGCCAAAATCGTTTAGGCACTCACCAAAAGTAAAAAAATACACAAGCCTTTATATCAGATAACAAAGCTGGACGGATGAACAACCTAGTGTTTATTAAATCCCCAGGATAGAGCCTGAAAATCAGGGACCCAAAGTATATAAATTATATAGGCCATGTTTCTATCTAAATCGGAAGCTCAATTAGGGGCTGCCATTGTATACTGCATACTTTTTATGAGAAAAAGATCACTGCAAGCAGCGCTTTTTTTTTTTTTTTTCCAAAATGACAAATCTTTAGGCCGAACCAAGTCATCTGGGTCCCTCAGGGGCCTCTGGTGTCTATCTTGAAATGGATCTGGTATAATATTGTGGCTTATATCATAAACTAGACATTTCCGTTATATATGGAAGCCACAAAACAGATGGAAATAGAGCCATAACGCTATCACATGCACACATTCTTTGGCACGCTAAAAGGATCATCACGTTCTTGGATACGTAGATTTATTTTAGGGTATGAAAAAAATGTTAGGTAATTGGAGAATATTTATTTGTATAGCGCCAACCGATTCTGCAACATTTTTTTTTTTAAACCACACATAATAATACAGAACTACAGAATTAAATAATTAAAATAAATAAAGCTACAAAAGGAGAGAGAGACCTGCTCGCAAGAGCTTACACACTAGGTGGACTGGGGGCTTTATTTGCCCATGGTCCAGCAATTGTACATGGCATCAGAAAGTGTCTATAAGTGTTGGGTGAGCCAGTCACACGCCAATGATGTCCAAGTACAAGTAAATAAAGGTGCATGGTAACATTGGAGACAGACTAGAAGATGAGGGGACACTAGAAGGGTAGGACATGTTTAGAGAATGTTATAAGCATGCCTGAAGAAATTAATCTTTAGGGCACGCTTGAAGCTGTAAGCGTGGGAATATCCGACAATAACTACAAAGAAAAAAAAATAAATAATAATTACTAACTAACCATACCTGCAAGGTATCCTAAACATCAGGATTACTCAAAACTATTAAGCCAGAAGTGTAAAGAAGAATTGGCTCAGTTGCACCTAGCAACCAATCAGATTTCACCTTTCATTTTCAAAATAACTTGTGAGGAATTAAAGACAGAATCTGATTGGTTGCTAGGGGCAACTGAGACAATAATTCTTTACACCATGTTTGATAACTCTTCCCCAATGTGATTTAAAGCATCGCAATGACAAAAACATATTGTATAAGGAGTTTATAGCACAATCCTAGCAGAAATAAATGCAGAGTATAAGTGTGTTTAGTAGAGATGAGCGAACCTCGAGCATGGTCGAGTCGATCCGAACCCGAACTTTCGTCATTTGATTAGCGGCGGCTGCTGAAGTTGGATAAAGCCCTAAGGCTATGTGGAAATCATGGATATAGTCATTGGCTGTATCCATGTTTTCCAGACAACCTTACAGCTTTATCCAACTTCAGCAGCCCCAGCTAATCAAATGCCGAACGTTCGGGTTCGGATCGACTCGAACCTGAACCGCTCATCTCTAGTGTTTAGCTTTTTTAGGTCAGGATAGTGTTAGATGTCCACAA